>NC_030814.1:72235604-72538635 GCF_001704415.2 Capra hircus
GTGCTGAGTGCTTTATTTACTTCATAACTATCACAATTGTTGATATGGTAGTATTTTTTTCTTTTTTAAAAATAGATATAGAAACTGAAGAGAAATTAGGTAACTGGTTATGATCATGTGGCCAGAACTGGCAAAGTCTACCTGACTCAAAAACTTACGCTGCTTTTACAGTGCTGCATCTCTCATGTAAGTAGGGTATTAATAATGCTTATTACATTAATGGATAAACCTTGAAAGGTACACTAGTCTAACTTTTCTCATAAAGCAGAGTTTCACTTGTAGTCTCTCTGATGATTAATTACTTGAGAGACTTATTTCTCCTATTTTAAAGACCTCTCAGAGAAACTTCTTAAAGGCAGTCTAAATCTTTCTGTAGTAACTGAGTGGCAACAGCCAGAAGTTTTGGAAGGTTTTCTTTAGCTTTGTAAAACTAAGATGATCTTATGAGTCAGGCAGACCTGGCTTCTGACAATTATTAGCTATAGGACATTGGGGAGAGTAGTGCCTTCCTAACCTGGCCAAGGAATTAATTGACAGATTGTGTTTAAAGGACCATGCACCAGTTCTCATCATAGAGAAAATACATCGTGAATGTTCATTTTCTTCCTTTGTCTCCAGTGATTCCATTTTCACTGATGCCCAATAAACTTTACCTCAAGGACATAATTTCCTCTGTTTATACAAAGTCTACGTTATAAAAAGATAAAAATAGCTGTATATATGAAGTTATGCAAAAGCCTCTGGCAGAACCACATGGTTTTAGTAACTTCCTAGCTGTAGAATTGAGGAAGGCAGCATATAGACAGACTTGATTTACTAATCAGACAAGTTCACCCTCCCTGGTAGAAATGTCATTTTTGATTTAATGCTCTTGGTGTTCCCTTTTCTGTCTAAATTTTTAACTTCCCTTTGAAAAACCTATTACACTTAATTTGAGAAGAGTTTGATGGAATATTTTATGTCTGGAGAGCAATCAGCATTGTTTGAGTTAGTTAGAAGAGCTTATTTCATTATCATCCTACTGCTGCAACAGCAGGATACAAAGAAACAGCCAGGGAAAACCACTAATCACTCAGTCCTTTGGATTGGCATTGGGTTCATTTTATTGATGATCCTGCTGAGCGATTCTGCTTTGGTTGACATTTCTCCTCCATAGAATAAGATGTAAAAACACAATTTGAGATGTATCTAGGAGCATAGAGGCAAAAGCAAATCTTTTTTTTTTAACTGCTTTTTCTCCATTTTTTTCTGATTGGCTAGGGATGAGAAATGTTACCTCTGTAAATCCCTTGTTCCACTCAGAGAGTACCAGTGTCATGTAGAGTCCTGTCTCCAGCTTGCAAGAGGCGACCAAGGAGATGAGCATGAAGAGAGTGAGAGAGTATGCACAGCTGCGGGGAGGAAGCGTCCACAGCGGCTGAGGAACCTAAAGGTATGTATGGAGTGTTTTAGGAAAGGTTACCTAGTTCTTCACATTTCTGTTCAGGGCTTTCTTTGTCCCCTTCCTTCCTCTTTCCTTTTCTTCTGTTTATCTTGAAACTAGATTTGTGCTTTTTAAAATTATTTTTTCTTTTAATTAAAAAGTAATATATACTCAAGTAGTATACACTTAATATAGAAAATACAGGAAGTTTAAAAAAAAAAGTATGAAGAATCAGGGGGAATTGTCACCCATAATTTAGTTACTCAAAGATGACATCTTTTAGTTTTTTGGCCTATTTTTTTTCCAGTCTTTTTTTTCCTATGCATTTTAAATTAATTGTATATGTACATACACAGTTATCATTGTAGCATAACAAACTTCCTAAGCATATTTTTAAACTGTTTCTGAAATTACTCTTAATGTTTGTATCATACAGTCAATTAACCATTCTCATATTATTGGACATTCAGATTGTTTCCAGTTCTTTTGTATTATAACGCTATGTTTAAAGGATTAATTAGTCTTTGTATTATTTCCTTAGAGTAGATTTCCTGAAGTGGAGCTCTTAGGGCAATGAATCTAAACATTTTAAAATCTCTTGAAACATATTGCCAAATGACTTTCCAGAAAGTATGTTCTAGAAATATCTCCACTGCCAGGAACATACCACGATCAACTCTGCTGAACACCTCATGTACCTAGCCTTATTAGGAAGTCGTAGGATCTGGCCCTGGTCACTGGGAATATGTGCTTTCTGGCCTTTGTGATTAGAAAACAGGAAGAGCAAGTCTTGGCTTTGAAATTAAAGATAAAGCAGCAGCTCCATATTCTAGACTTACTGACACAGCAATCATTGCACACCAAGATGGAGAAGCCATAATATGTCTTGAAGGGAAAAAGGGACCCCTGTATGAATGGGGTGATTTTTGAGGTTGTAATTTGGAATTGAGGCTTATGGGTATGTGTTTATACCACAGAGCTAGTTTTTTCTCTGGCAACACTGTCTCTAAAAGCTAACTTGAAACTTGTTATTTTCTGTTTTAAATCTCTCCAAAGCTATCATAGGTCAAATGTTACTATAGAATAAACTACAATCACAGAAAACTAATCAAACTGATCACATGGACCACAGCCGTGTCAATGAAACTATGAGCCATGCCATGTAGGGCCACCCAAGACGGATGGGTCATGGTGGAGAGTTCTGAGAAAATGTGGTCCACTGGAGAGGGGAATGGCAAACCACTTCAGTATTCTTGCCATGAGAACCCCATGAACAGTATGAAAAGGCAAAAAGATATGACACTGAAATATGCAATCCCCAGGTCGGTAGATACCCAACATGCTACTGGAGAAGAGTGGAGAAATAACTCCAAAAAGAGTGAAGAGACAGAGCCAAAGCGAAAACAGCGCTCAGTTGTGGATGTTACTGGTGATGGAAGTAAAGTCCGATGCTGTAAAGAGCAATCTCCTTGGAAGAAAAGCCATGATTGACTTAGACAGCATATTAAAAAGCAGAGACATTACTTTGCTGACAAAGGTCCATCTAGTCAAAGCTGTGATTTTTCCAGTAGTCATGTATAGATGTGAGAGTTGGACTATAAAAAAAGCTGAGTGCTGAAGAATTGATGCTTTTGAACTGTGGTGTTGGAAAAGACTCTTGAGAATCCCTTGACTACAAGGAGATCAAGCCAGTCAATCCTAAAGGAAATCAGTCCTGAATATTCATTGGAAGGACTGATGCTGAAGCTGAAACTCCAATACTTTGGCTACCTAATGTGAAGAACTGACTCATTGGAAAAGACCCTAATGCTGGGAAAGATTGAAGGCAGGAGAAGGGGTTGACAGAGGATGAGATGGTTGGATGATGTCACCAATTCAATGGACATGAGTTTGAGCAAGTTCCAGGAGTTGGTGATGGACAGGGAAGCCTGGCGTGCTGCCATCCATGGGGTCACAAAGAGTCGAACACAACTGAGTGACTGAACTAAACTGAACTGAGAATAATTTGCCTTGACTCTGGTATCCATTCCTGGATATATTCTTGGCATAAAGATGTATCTATTAATCATGTTTGCTTTTTTACTTTGTAAAAGTGATTAAGTCACTCAGTCATGTTGGACTCTTTGAGACAGCATGGACTGTAGCCTGCCAGGCTGCTCTGTCCATGAAATTCTCCAGGCAAGAATACTGGTGTGAGTTACCATTTCTTTCTCCAGGGGATCTTCCTGACCCAGAGTTTGAACCCAGGTCTTCTGCATTGCAGGCAGATTCTTTACCACCTGAGCCAGCAGGGAAGCCCTTTTTTTTTTTTTTAAATTGTGTACCCTCCTTTATTAGAAAGCAAAAGACTTCCATTCAGCTGTGTCTCCACACCTCTTCTCTCCTGGAGATATCTATGATCTAGGCTAGGGAAGTTGTATTTTAGACTCTCTGTGTAACCTTTTCATCACTTTTTCTCTGACACAGGATAAAGGCCAAAATGAAGGCCGTCTCCTCCGTCTCTTGGAACAGTCTGAGTACAAGACTGCAGGTGAGGCCCTCAGGACCAGTTTTCTGAGCTTCTGCCTAAGGCCTTCCAGTAAACATAGCCACTACCAACTCTTACTACAGTTTTTACTAGAGTTATGAGGGTGTACATTTGACCCAGTCAGCTGGCCTTTGAGACTTGATCTAGATCATCTCTCCCTAAGGAAGATTAAATACTCTGTCTTGTTTGTCGTGTGTTTTGTTTCAGCTTTTATAAAGCTTGAGCTTTCTACTGCCTGTTGAACTGGGGAAAAAACATTTCCACATCATAGGGCAATGGCACAAGCCCTAAATACCTTTTACATTGAAAACCAGACATTACTGTCTTCTCCTTATGTTTTGTGCATTATTCATGTTACCCTTAGCTTAGTGTCTCAACCTATCCTCCTGAGAGTCTGTAGCATTGCATAGAGTTAGTAATACCAACTTCATAGATTGAAAGGATTATATCTAGTAAAGCTCCATATATATTCCCTGATGTAAATAGGCTCTTGATAAATGTTAGCTGCTATTATTATTATTGTTCTTGTTGTTGATAGTTGCTTTTTTTAAAATTTACTAGACGTAGATGAAAGAAGAACTTTTGCTTAGGTCTGATGAGATTTGCTTGCTGTCTAGTTCTAATAGTTCATTCCCACCAAGTAAATCTGTTGTGTCTTCTGATGACTATAAAAAGGCTGCCTCTCTGAGCCCCATAGCCTGCTGCCTTTAGGTCAGCAGATTATAGATCTGCAGGTAGCATATATTCCTTGGCAACTCGTTGTTCCTCAAGTCCAGATTTGAAGTAGGTTTATTCAGTGGTTATTCATTCAAAAGTGTTCACCACTGTACTTCTGCAGCTAAGCCTATTGGATGCTAATGCTCGCATTCCATTGGTCTGGGGATTGGAGATCTGAGCCACCTGGATAAGCCTGATGAAGAACAGTGCCCAGAACATAGGAAGCACATGAACAGTGAAAAGTATTATGATTGTAGCACTACTAAAAAGATTATTACTTTTTCTTTCCTATCACAGATACAGAGATAAAGACCAAGTTTTCAGAAACAGGAGCCTTCAGGTGAGTTGAGGTGTGCATTGAAGTGTGGCTGTCAGCAGTTTTAGAAACAGGCCTGGTCCTATATTCTGTGTATAATGTGGTATTCAAACAGTTGAAGTAGAAAGCTGTGGAGCTGTGTGACCATTCTTGATATAACTCTGTGACCCTCATATGTCTAGGCTAAGAATTGGATGACTACCTCCATTCATTCCTGGTGTTAATATAAGCACAGAAAAAGCTGTCTTACTCTTTTTTGCCTGTCTCTCCCCACTCAGCCCTCATCTTTTGACTTAGAAGTCAAACAATTTGGGAATTTGGGTCTGAATCCTCATTTCCTCACTGCCTGACTGTGTGGCTTTGGGTGTATGATTTACCCAGTGTCCTCATCTGTGAAAGGGAAATGACAGTACTTATCTGATTGAATTATTCCAAAGATTATGTGAGCTAGTAGTATATGTAAATACCCCTGAGACACATACTTATTGCTTATTAGTAGGTGTATCGTGAATTCTGATGTTTTTTTCTCCTCTCTAGGGTGTCTTCACCAGGGCTAGAAGAAGCAGGCTGCAGCAGAGAGATGCAGAATTCCCTTACACATCTCGATTCAAATGAGTCTCCCATCAAGTCTTTTGTTTCTGTTTCAGAAGCCACAGATTGCTTAGTGGACTTTAAAAAGCAGCTTACTGTCCGGCCACGTAGCCAGACACAAACCAAACCAGGCAGAGGAAGAAGGAGGAAATCCTGAATTTCTAGGGTCCGAAGGTTGACGAAGTCATTAGCAATAGAAGTCTGCCATGTTTATTAAGCCTTAGTGGCCTGCAGTTCATTGTTAAGGAAGTTTTGTCCCTACAGTTTCTACTACCAGCATCTACTCAGCATTCTGGTTTTTATGTTTTCTATGAGCTATACAGACAACTGTGTGTAGTGTTTTGTTTTATAACAATCTGTTTGAATTCAAGTATAGTTAAAAAGAAAATTTAAGTATATTTATCTATGTTTGTATGAAGTCTTATTTCAATAAGATGGAGAGTTTCCTTTTTGTCTCTGTGTTGCAGGGCTTGGGGAGGGGTGTTTTAATTATGGAGCTAGTTCTCAGACTCATAAATTGTATGTTTTGGAATTCCATTACTGGTCTCTGACATATTGCCTATATTCACTGAGTGTGTAGTGTACAGTTTTACTGTTTTGACCTTCTCTGACATCATTCTGGAAGATGCCAAGGGATTGAATGCTACTTCTGTTCTCCTGTCCTTACTGTTCAGTGACTTGTCACTTCATCTTGCTGCCTCACCCAGTTAAGAATTCTCAGCCAGAGCACAGGACCTTTGAAGAAATATGTCCAGTCATTCTTTCCAGGAATTTGTAAATGAACTCTCAAGTTATTAATTTCTATACAATTATTTTTTCTTTCTGGATTAACCAGTGGGGATGCCTTGCATATTCATCTGCTAAAGCTGAAATTGCTTCTCTTACCATCAGAGGTCATAGCAGCAACAGGAAGTAACTTCTATTTCAGTACATCGGTAGAAGAATGCATGTTCTTAACCTCGTTGCTCAGGATCTTCCAGTGAAAAACAGAGCTGTGGTCTATCCACAATGTACAGATAGACTCCAAAGATGAGAGGATGTTGAATGGCGAAGGAACTACTTAAGGGAGATGACCAAACAAGGATGTTGAGAAAACTAGCATTGGCCCAAGTTGATTTGATGTCTTAGTAGAAGTTGATATGAGGTGACTACCAAGCAGGAAAGGATCTTGGGGCAGGATAAATGGGACACCACTCAGACTCTCCTGACTTCTGATTTACCAAGTCCAAAATTTTCTTTTCCTTTATTTTTTAAAATTTAATATTAAAAAAAAATAAAAAAATAAAATTTAATATTTTAATTCATTTATTTGCACTGGGTCTTAGTTGTGGCATGCAGAATCTTTAGTTTGACATGCAGACTCTTGGCAGCATATGGGATCTAGTTCCCTGACTGGGGATCAACCCAGGCCCCCGGCGTTGGGAGCTCAGAGTCTTAGCCACTGGACCACCAGGGAAGTCCTTCCTTTATTTTAAAACAAATGTGAAGTATATGTTAGACTGGGAAGTTCAGAGATAGCTGGATATAGGACACAGCACAGGCTTTTAATGCACTGTTTCCTGCCTAGCTGCCTTTGCATACAAGCTCTTAGAGTTAGAGAAGGCGGGATGGCAGGCTCACTCTGTTTCTTCCATGTCATGGTGTTGGATGGCACTGACATTGTGGCCAGCATCACATAATTGCTGTTATTTTTTGAGCATTTGCTATGGTTTAGACAACGTGTGTGCCTTTGTTTAATCCTCACAGCAACCTTATAAGGTAGGTATTATCCGCCCCCAATTTTCGGATGAGGAAACAGGCTTAGAGTGAAAAAATAAAAAACACTTTTTGTCCTTGGCAGTGAGACTACAGTGCTCTGCCTCTTCAGTCCTAACAAAAATGCTAGTATTGATTATTTTCCCGTTTTCCCTCTAATGAGAAGTAGTTTATCAGTTATGTCCCATCACTTTAACTTTCACTAGTTTTCTTTCTCAGTAAATGGCAGTTTATTGGAGGTAAAGTTCTATAAATGGGGTAGTATGTTTATCTCTCTGCCTGGAGATAAGAATAGGGAAAGGGCTGATTCTGGAAAGGGAATTATTTAACTTATAGTTGAGCAGTCTCCCTAGAACATGAATCAGTGGCAAATTGTTGGAGGAGGGTGTAGATCAGTGGGACTACTACTGATAGACTTATTTGTTAACTAATGTGGAATCAGGAGAAAACAGCCATCTCCCTAGGCCCTCCACCTCTATCTTTGGTAAAGGCTGCTTGCTCATTTGTCTTATTCTCCCAATAATGGTGGTCCTGTGTGAGGGACCTTAAACAGTGAAGAGACAAAGTCAGTGGAAAGATATGACATCAGCTTGAAACTTTGGCCACCTGATGCAAAGAAATGACTCATTTGAAAAGACACTGATGCTGGGAAAGATTGAAAGTGGGAGGAGAAGGGGACAACAGAAGATGAGATGGGTGGATGCCATCATTGACTCAATGGACATGAGTGAGTAGACTCTGGGAGTTGGTGATGGACAGGGAAGCCTGGCGTGCTGCAGTTCATGGGGTCACAAAGAGTCAAACACGACTGAGCAACTGAATTGAACTGAATCTGAAGCTCTGCTTCTGATACAAGTTAACATCTATGAGACCTAGTTTCCTTTTCTATAAATTGGGGGAAAGCTTACAGGGCTCTAAAGAGTAAGATTATGTATATAAAAGCACAGTATCTAATAGAAGATGAGTGAATGGCAGTAGTTGTTATTTCAATGTGATGCTAGTTTTGTATGTCTTAAGTAGTGTCACGGTGAGAGGTGGAAAAGCCAGAGAGATCATGTGCAGATGTGAGAGGATACAGTTTGATGACCTTAGTTCCATGAAGTACTAGCCTTCCACAGCAAACTCAGATGTCAAGCTTGCCTCAGGCCATCAGGTTTTGGGGTTTTGTTCCTTGTTTTTGTTTTACTTCTTAAAGATGGGAAGCAGCTGTTCTGCTAGTGTTGCCAACTCAAGGAGCTGGGAAACTCCGTGAACTTCACAAGGCATTGTGATGAATGGGGAAGGAGAAGGTAACTTTTCTATTCGGCATAGTGGTTGTGTTATTTCACTTCATCCTTATAACAGCCCTCTAGCCGAGGCTGTGCCTTGCCCATTTCCCCTGGGCACTCATTGTTCTACTACATACCCACAGGGTCCTATTGCAAGGACCTGCAACTCTCTGCCTTAGCACTTCTCTAGGCTAGTGTGCAGCAGAGCTGGGAGTGCCAGGAAGTGAGGGCCTCTGAGGCAGCCCTCAACCAGTGAAAATGGAATTTGGAGGATAAATTTCCCAGCTTCCTCACCTCACTTAGGTTCATTCTACATGTCTTCCAGAGTTCCTTCAGGGCTTGAACCTCAGGAGCTTTCAGCTCAGCAGTAGCTTAATTATGTATGCTCTGTTGACTTCCTTCCCTTCCTATCTCATTTCCAGCTCCCCTGTCAGTACTTCCTGGATCAGGGCTGGGACCAAGGTGAGGGACCCTCACTCTTTAGTTCATGTAAAGTAAGAGTTGACGCTAGTATGAACTTGAAAGGGTTTCTCCACATTTTGTAGCTAGGTACTTCACATGCATTGCCCTAATCCTAACCCTGGCCTGGATTGCTTCCCAATTAAACGACACTCAAATTAGGTCCACTTCTGGAGGAACCTGTCCTAAGGCATTATTAGTCTTTATGTTTTATACACAGAAAACAGGCTCAGTGAAGTGTAAAAACTCATCTTGATTCATACAACTGGTAAATTAGATGAGATTCAAACCCAGGTCTGTCTGACACCAGTGCTGATTCTCTCTACTATTCCACACTACTTCCTAACCCCACTTGTCACAAAATCCAATGGGAATTTTAAACTTGGATGGGCCCATTCTCACCTGTGAGGCAGAGCAGTTTTGGCCCTAAGTTGATCTAGAGGATGGGAATTGGGGTGAGGGAAAGGCAGGTAGTAAGTAGATGGTAGTACCAGTGGGAAGATGGCAGAATGTATAAACCCTGAGTAGGAAGGCTGCTGAAGCCATGTGTACCTGGAAGGCAAGAAGAGATTACTTATTTCCTCTCAGTTTCAAAAGCCCTGTACTATTGAGGTTGTGGGAGAGTTCTTCAATTTAAGAAAAATTAACTGATACCTCTTCCCTGGTGGCTCAGATGGTAAAGAATCCACCTGCAATGCAGGAGACCCAGGTTCAATCCCTGGGTTGGGAAAATCCCCTGGAGAAGGAAATGGCAACCCACTCTAGTGTTCTTGCCTTGGAAATCCCTTGGGCAGAGAAGCCTAGTGGGCTACAGTCCATGAGGTTGCAGAGTCAGATACAACTGGACAACTTTCATCTTCAGTTTTCATCTCATGTTAGATCTAGAACAGGGGCGCCAAAGACAAATAAGAATCATTCTTTGAGAGTCCACAGTGCAGTAGGGGAAGGCAAACAGATTCTATTGATAGATTGTAGTCAATGCAATGATACAGGGAGATCAAGACACTATGGGATCAATAGGCTGCTACTCAGCTAGGATCAGGGCCAGGAGGAGCTTGTCTGGGAAGGCTCCCAGCATTGTTGATGTCTAAGGTGTAATTTAAAGAATGAAGAAAAGTTAAGTGGAAAAGCTGGATGGGGCAAAGAGGGAGTCAATCCAGGCAGATCAGCATGAACAAAACACTTAACAGTAAAGAGCAGCTTGATGGGTATAGGAGAGCTGGAGTAAAAGGGCATGGGGGGAAAGGCAGGAAGCTTATTTGGGCTTGAGGGCCTGTGTGCCTGGCCTTGGGGCACTGTCAGCTGTGAGAAGCAAGCCTGGGAGCAGCTCAGAACAAGGATGGCCTGGCTCTCATCCCAGCCATGGTACTTGGGCTACAGCCCACGTTTCCCCCAGCTATCTGCCTCTCCTCTTTCCTTAGTTCCCCCTGAACAGCTGGAGATTGGCGCTTAGGGTCCATGAGGACCCTTGTTAGGACTTGTCCTTCCCCTTGTTGGTCAGTGGTCATCTGGTCTGAAGAGAACTGCTGATCCCTGCTATGCCTCTGCTCCAGTCAGGCTGTCACAGTAGTTCACGGACCCCAAGCCCAGGCTGCTTCCTCCCTGCATAGGCTCTGACATAGGCCTTCTTTGACACTCTGCCTAGGGTACTGGGACCCCTGCTGCTGGGGAAATAGATATGGGACTTCCAGAAATACAGACAAAGAGCCCTGGCATTGCTTGTCAGGGATGTATCCTCACTCAGGTTCAGGAGAGAGCAAACTGTCAGCATGAATCACAGCTGGGCCTTTGGCATTCAGTTCTGTGTTCTCTCCTAACTAAACAAAGTTGAGAGAGACGAGCCCCAGGCTAGGCAGGCTGCTATGTTGTGAATGACGGCCACTCTGTCCTCCCCACCCCCATTCCCAATTTTCCTGCCTTTAGAGCTTATCTGCCTGACTGCTGCCCACTGAACTGTGCAGTGGGGCTGATGTCTGGCATGTTTCCAGGTCCAGTCATGCCCCAGACTGACAGAACAGGTATCATCCTTGGTCTCCATCCTGGTGTCATGTGTAGGCCGAGTACTGTTATGGTTAATGGTAAGGTTACTGTTGATGAGGTAGCCGGAAGTTTTAAAGTATCTGCTCACCAATTTCGAGGGAAATTGGTGCACTATGTCTAGTTACCATGGTGGGTAGGTGTCTCAGTCCATTTGGCTTGCTATTAAATACTACCACAGACTGAGTGGCTTATAAACAATGGGAATGTATTTCTCACAGTTCTGGCAGCTGGACATCTAAGATCAATGTGCCAACATGGTCAGATGAAGGCCCTCTTCCAGGTTGCAGACCACCCACTTCCTGTATCCTCACATGACAGAAGAGGCAAGGGGGCTCTCAGTGACATATGATGAGAACACTGGTCCCATTCATTAGGGTTTCACCCTTAGGACCTAATCACCTCCCAAAGACCCTACTTCCTAATACCATCATCTTCAGCATGAGGCTTTCAACATAAGGATTAGGTTGGTGGGGGTGGGGGACAAAACTATTTAAGACCACAACACTGGGCACAGTGATATCCCAGCTTTCTGCACATTCCAGAAGACATTCAGGGAAAACCAGCTGGCTGGCCCACAGCTCCACTGCAGCTTGAGATTCCTCTTCCCCTTCTGGTAGGGAAGTCCCACAGTGTGAACCTACTGTTAACCTCTTGGCCTATAGACTAAACTCCAGTCTGGCTGCCTCTCATCCCACCATATATCCTCACCTACATGTGTCATCTTGAGGTCCTTGGAGCTGAACCCCAATTCCATGAAGTTGCCTTGTGCTCCGTGATTTTGTACATGTTGTTCTCTTTGTCAAGGACACACTCCCACTCTTCCTTCAGTGCTCAGCTTCCTCAATTTCTGCCCACTCTGGGGCAGGGTTAGTCTCTTCCTCTTGTACTCCCACATTGCCTCTTGTTCATTTAGTAAGTCCTTCCATGTTTTGGAAAATTGTCCATTGAATTGCGTATTTCCCAGGCTAGGTTCCTCTAGTTCCTTTCCAGTGGTGAGCCAGCACTTCAGAACTCAGACTCGGAGTGCCTGTAAAATGGATGGAGCTTCCCAGCATTGCAGAGGGGATATCCTAGGGCTCTTGACTCAGTTCAGAACTCTCAACTTCCTGTGGTGATCTTGCTTAAATTTGCACCATGGTCCTGCCTAACCCAGCCTCCCCTTAAGACAGACTCAGAGGGAAGTGCACCTTCCTGAATTAGCTGGTGTCTAGTGAGAGGGTGGGGCTTGGTGACACTGTAACTCATATCACTGGTGAGCTTCACTTTGGAATGCAAACCAGGCCAGTGGATGTCTCCTTGAGAAAGAAGAGCTCAGATCTAAGGAGAGTGACCAACTGCTGCTTCTCCCAGGTAAGATCCTTCTCTGATTACTGCCAACCTCAGTTCCAGCCCCTTGCTCTCATCTCTCCTACTTAGGCCATCCTGGATGAGTGGAGGCTGGAAAGACTAAGTTGGCTCTTCTTTAGTGGTGGTTCCCATCCTCGGTAGAGGTCCCTGGCATACCTTTCAGAAGGAAGGCCTGTTCGATGTAGCTGATTCAGCTGAATAATGCCAAGAGGCCCCTAGTTATTCAAACATGAGACCCTAGGCTGGGTTCAGGGATCTAGTGATGTGGGAGACATGTCCCTCGCCATAGGGACTCTCAGCTAGAAGAGACACAAATGAATGCATTTACCAGAAGTGTAAACATGGGTTACTTGAGGGAAGCTTTATAGTCTCTGATGTGTAGAAGTGCTGAATAAATATTGAATAGAGGAAGGAATGAATAAGAGTGAATGAATGAATGGATGAGCTAGCTGGGCCTCAAAAGGAGAGTGAAATCTCACCATGTGTGTATCCCTAGGCCTTCCTCTCCCAAATATAATTGCCTTATTTACCCCATTTTATCCTCAAAAGAGACCTCTAACATATGTGGAACATATGTTTGACAGATTTGAGAGAGAGTATAGGTATATGTGACTTTGGGGAGATTTGTTGGAAACTGATTTCTTGGTTCTCTGAATAAGAAAAAACTCCCCATCTCTCAATTTATCTAGCTGTTAGGCAAGTTTTACTGGCAGCTGCTTAGGCCAAGCTCTGTGCTGGGCACTGAAGAAATAATGACTCAGACACAGCAGTTCTAGGGAAGGGTGTGAACAAAGGCTGAACAGCCAGAGATAGGACAAAGCTCATAGTGTGTCTGGAATATGAAGGGGAGGAGCAAAAGAGGAAGCTTGGGTTGAGGACAATGTCAGGGACCTGCAATGCCAAAATAAAGTGTTGGGGACTTGTTTTTTCTGCAGTAGAAACCATCACAGTGTGAAGGTTGTCTTCCTTTCTTAGGGGAGATGGGACTGGGGAATGACATGATAAAGTCTATTTTTGCACAGTCACTCTGGGTGACATGTTTGTTGTGGGTAGGGTGGGGAGGTAGACACACAGGAGCATGAGTATCAATTAGGAGACTGTTGGAATAGTCAGGTGAGTAGGAGGTCTAGGACAGTGTCTGTGGGAACCGGGAGGTGGGGACGCACAGGGGAGCTCTTTCCACTCTCAGCTTTTTCATCCTGAGAAATGATTGCATAGAGGAAATGAAGGCCAGGGATGTATAGAGGCAACATGAATGCCTCCAGCCAAGGTGAAGGACAGGAGAAGAATTTCATGAGGAAAAGTGAAGGAGAAAATGAATGTGATTTTGACCATTGAGTTTGAAGAAGCTTCTCCAGCATCCAGAGATGCTAACAAACCATTGGAATTTGGCTCAGAACAGGGGTAGATTTGAGAACCTTCACAGAGGTTTTAATCAATCCTTGGGGATGAGTGAGATAAAGAGGAAGCATTGGAGAAGCAGGCTATGGCCAGAAACTTGACAGCCGCATTTTTAAGAGGAGCAAAGTAAAGGAGTTATTGTTGAAGACTATGAGAGACTCAGGAAGGAGGCCAGGAAAGACTGATGGGCTCATCTAAGGGAGAAGAGAACTTTGCAGTGAAGAGAAGTCTCATGGCTTTGCATGCTTGAGAGGACAGAAGGGTGAGGACTGAGGAAAAGGCTGGAATTGGGCCGTCAGGAGATCACAGGTGACAATAGGAAGGGCAAATTCATGGATGTGTTGGGAGTGACAGGTGGGGAGAGGTTTCGATGGTGGGAAGGCAACTTTCCCAAAGTTTACCTGTTATAGGAGAGGGCCAGATGCCTTCTGCCCATCTTGAGCCCTCCAGTGCACCACCCCTGAAGGGCACTTGAATCACTGAAGTCTTCTTTGGAAACTTCCTGGTCCCCTTTTAATTCATATCCAGATGAAAAAAAAAAAAAAAAAAGGCCTTGAGATGGAGAGGGTCTTCCTAGGTGGCGCTAGTGGTAAAGAACACCCCTGTCAGTGCAAGAGATATTAATCCCTGGGTCGAGAAGATCCCCTGGAGGAGGGTGTGGCAACCCACTCCAGTATTCTTGCCAGGAGAATCCCATGGACAGAGGAGCCTGGCGGGCTAGAGTTCCTAGGGTCGCAAAGAGACATGACTGAGGCGACTTAGCATGCATGCATGAGATGGAGAGGCCTGGTGCTGCCGCTCTGTGGAGAGCTGTGTCCTCAACTTTGAGCACAGGGCTCTTTCAGGTCAGCGTCATCCCACCTTCTGAAGCCCACCATGTTGTTTGTGTTGTACATCACAGTTCCCAAAGCATTTTCCCTATTGTCACTCTGTTTAACTCTGGTGACAACCTTGCAAATGTAGATACTATCATCTCCTGTTTTTTACACATAATGAAACTGAAATGCAAAGTCATACACGCCCAAAGTCAAAGCACTAGTGGAACCCTTTTCTGAAGTGTAGATCCGTCCCTGTCCCCATCTCTCTTCAGCATGAAATTCACTCAACTTGGCATGAAAGTGCCAAGCCAGCCTGCTTGCTTCTGCAGCAGATCTTAACCCACTCCTCACTTATCTCACACCCTTTGTTCCAACCTCGAGCACAGCCCTGAACTCCCCAGTGCAGCAGCAAGTCCCCCTCTGTCGCTGCCCGTGTCAGCCATACTGTGATCATTGGTAAAGCTGTGAAGCCCCTGAGGGTGTGGCCTAGGTCTGCTTCATCTGTACATCAGCACATGGCACAGTAGGCATTGTTGTTTAGTCGCTAAGTTGTATCTGATTCTGTGCCCCATGGACTGAAGCCCACCAGGCTCCTGTGTCCATGGGATTTCCCAGGCAAGAATACAAGAGTAGGTTGCCTTTTCCTTCTCCAGGGGATCTTTCCAACCCAGGGATCAAACTTGTGTCCCCTGCATTGGCAGGCAGATTCTTCAGCACTAAGCCACCAGGGAAGCCACGGTAGACATTAGGGGCTGGTAAATGTGAATAAAGGACAGAATGAATGAATGGCACTGGGATGGGAAATCAGCCTTGCCAGTGCTCTCTTGCTGTACATGCTCTGGAAAATGAGGGCCTTCTGGTTGATTTACTAAAGAATCTTTGATGGTCAGAGATTCTGAGCTCTGCCCACATCTTCCTTCCTGGTCCCCTTCAAAAGGAAGAAAGTTAAGGGTCTTCATCACACCCTCTGAGGTTCATCGCAGACGGTGGAGTACGTGGTTCATCCAGGCTATCCCTTTTCTCCCATAGGAGGGCACCCCTCACCATCGTGGAACCACATGGACTCCATTGGGTCTCTAGGGTTGCAGCAAGGGGAAGGAGCCCCTGGCTGCCCCCAAGAAGGCTTGCCTTGCCCCTCAAACACCTCTGAGATGGTAAGTTCAACACTAGGTCCTGTCCCATGCCTCTTCAGGCAGGAGTGGCCCCACCACGTAGCCATGGGCTCACACCCATGCAGCCCTTTCCAGTGTACTGAGCCTTTCATATCTGATCTAGTAACTTCCTCTTTCAACACCCCTCACCACTGAGAGGTGGGGGCTATCTTTTCCTCTAACAGATAAGGATGAAGGGGCTTGGAGAGGTGATGTGCTTTGAGTTTAAGGCATGACAGGAGCTTGAGCTGAAGTGTTTCAGCTCCAAATACATCACTTTTGGCACCTTGGGTTGTCTCAGTCTGGAAAGGACCCTCCAGGGTTTTTCTGGTAGAAAGTTTAAGGCCCTTTCTTTCCTCACTTCTCTAGTCATTCCTGTACATCTTTTTCCCCTCAATGTGGCCACTTTAGTCAGGCACACAGAGATTATTTCAGTGCTGAACTCAACTTGGAGGTTATTGTGGTCCGTATACCTTAGGTTAGCTCAGAGTGAGTTTCTCTTTTTCTGTCATCTTGACCAAGATTTAGAAGCCCTTCCCTACCACACCCTTGAGCAGGAAACACTTGGGTAAGTCATTTCATATCTTTTCATCTCTGTTTCTTCATCAGTGCAAGGGAGGAAAATGGAGGGAAATGTCTAATCCCCTCACCCTGGAGGATTCAGTGAGCTGTTGGAGGTAAAGGAACTGCACAGAGGAGGCATTCATGAAGGGGTTCTTGAATTGTTCCCTGCAGTTTCTTTAGTTTCCCAGCCCATTCTGACATCTGCTGGATTTGGCTTGTTGCCCACACTGTGGGGGCATCATCCCTCACTGCATTTCATGCCCCCACTTTACCCTTGTCCAACCTCTGCCCCAGACCCTGCTGTAAACATTTCCTCTATGCACAGCCTGTAACTGGGCCCCAGAAGGGAGCAGGGACTCTGCTGCCGTCTGCCCTGCTGGGCTTGCTCTAGGGCCTGCCACCTCCTCTTCTCTTACGTCACACCACTCTCTCCTGAGACTTGTACACTGGTCCTACACCAACCCTGCTGGCTCAACTGTGCACACCTGCAGTTTAAAGCCAGTTCTCTTTGGCTTTGGGGGAACTTCACATGCAGCCAAACATCCTGTGGCCTTGGGTCCCCACTCAGCACCACAGGCCTCCGTCTTAGCTCCCCTTCCCATAGTGATCTAAGAACTATATGGTGTTGGAGCCCAGCACCACCTACGTCCCTTCCGCGTCTGTTCCCTCAGGACTCTGTCTCCAGAAGGGACATGGAGTCAGGCTCCCCAGGCTGGTTGTAACTTGTACTCTGAGAAAAGGGAACCACGTTGAGCATGTCCTGTAGACCGGCCACTGTCTCACCACTTCACAGAGGTGTCTCACCTCACTGTCTTCTCAGTCCTCTCACATTACTGAGAAGGGGGTGCTATTTTTATTCCTGCTTGACAGAGGAGAGGTGAGGTGATGAGCCCAGACTGACCAACACAGCAAGTTGGTCAAAGAGTCCAGCACTGAAGTCACATAAAATCCACCCTTACTCTCCTGGCTGAGGTCTCTCCCCACTCTTCTTTGGGGGAGGTTGAGGGGGGAGACTCCAGTAGCTTCTCCTGGCTGCTGCATGCCCACCAGCACTGGCCAGGGAGGAGTATTATTCTCCTGGTGTTGCATAAGAGGTAATTCTCATCATGTCAGAGAGAAGTTTGACTTGCCCAGGGCCACATTGCCAGGACTTCCCTGGTAGCTCAGAAGTTAAAGAATCTGCCTGCATTGCGGGAGAACTGGGTTTGATCCCTGGTTGGGAAGATCCCCTAGAGAAGGAAATAGGTACCCACTCTATTATCCTTGCCTGGAGAATTCCATGGGCAAAGCAGCCTGGTGTGCTACACCCCAACCCCATGAGGTCTCAAAGAGTCAGACATGATCAAGTGACTAACACTTTCACATTGCTAGGAAGTGGCAGGGCAAGGACTCAGGTGTAAGCTTTCTCACCCCAAGTTCTTGATGATGGAGTTTCTTCATCAGCTTTGGGTTTTTTCGGTGTTTTTACAGGGCTTCACATTTATTTGGAAACATCTCTGTAGTCAGTGAGGTCTGGATTCAAGTCCCACTCTTCCCCTTACTACTTGGATTAGGCAGATGACTGGCCTTCCCTGAACCTCAGTTTCCTCATTTGTGACATAGTAATAGCCTCTCCTAGCATGCCTGGCTACTGGAAGCAATAACATGAATATGAAACTGAACATCTGGCACTCCAGTTAGAATCCTTTGCTTCTGTAGGGATCTGTTTCCCATTCTCTTCCTAAAGCAGGGGTGGGACTGAGTTGCTTCTATCTCCCTCATTGGGCAGCCTCCCCCTCCCTGGCTCTCCCTGCCTTCTTATCCAGGTGTCTGAGTGGTACTTTTCAGATATAGGCCCAGGATGGGGCAGCAGGTCATAAGAATTCTATTCCTATGAGATGGGTGGTGGGGGTCTGGGAGAGTGGAATCAGGGCCTGGGGCCCTCCGAAAAACTCAAGGAGACTGCTGAGGTCTCTTGGAATGACAGGCCAGAGGGTTGTCCAGGGGAGGTTCCCACACAGACTTGAGGTACTGGAGCTTTTCTTAAGCTCCACTGAGCTTCTGTGGAGAAGAACCTGGTGTCCCATCCTCTGCTTTCCCTGCCTGCCTGCCCCTCCCTTCACTCTGATCCACTCCTGGTCCAGCCTTCCCCCACATCCATCCCCTTTGCTCTGAAGAAAATCCCTTTGTGTTTTTCCTCCAAATCTTCAACTGGCTCATTCCTTTCCTTCATTTAGGTCACTTCCACAGGGAAACCTTTCCTGACCAGTATCCCAAAATACCTCTTCCTCCCCTGGTCACTCCTGAACTTCTATTTCTGCCTTTCTTCTCTACTATTACTACCAGAACTGTATTATGTGTTTCTGTGCTTAATTTCTGCCCCCTACACGAATCTGAGTTCCACAAGAGCAGGCTCAGCTGGTTGTGCAATATATGGTGCTTAGAATAGTGCTGGATACGTATTAGGGGCTCAGTCAATGTCTGTGGGATGGATGGCCAAACTGTGGGAGGCCTGTCCTCCACAGTGTGGCCCCAAACTCTCCTGCGGCGGGCTTGCCCAGGTGCCACAGTGGAGTGTATCAGAAGAGGGGAGCCCCTGAACCTGAAGGCATTCACACATTTGTTCATTCATTTGTTCATCTAACAACAATGCACTGAGCAGCTTGGCTCTGGGTACTGGGGAACCAGAGCTAGTCAGTAGTGGGGTGATAGGGGAGAAGCCTCACCATCTCTGAATTCAAAGAAGTGGAGGGAGTTGCAGAGAGCTGACAAGGAGCCATGTGGGAATAGAGCAGGAGGAAGTGTGTGGGTCTTCCCTCCAGACAGGAGCCTTCTGAGAGTGTAGGAGCTGGTGCAGGCTGTGAGCAGTGGGAAAGCCACAGGTGTGTGAAGAGGTGAGGAGGGGGCCTGGACAGTTGCTGGGAGAGCAGCAAGGCTCTCGGGGCTCAAGCAGGGCTCAGGTCAGCCCCTAGGAAAGCTGAGGGAGGGCTGCTGGTCTGAGTTAGGGAAGGGAGGTGTGAGCTGGGCCAGGCTGGCCTCTGCCCTGGTTGGAGTTGGGGGATATGGCTAGGCCAGCAGGCCACCCGTCCAGATGTCTGCCCGTTTCTCCTCAGGTACAGGAGTGCCTACAGCAGTTTAAGATGACAGGGGCGCAGCTGCGGCAGATCCAGACCAGCCTCCTGGGCTCCATGGAGCAGGCACTGAGGGGGCAAGCAGGCCCTGCCCCTGCTGTCCGGATGCTGCCCACATATGTGGGGTCTATCCCACATGGCACTGGTGGGTGGCACAGACTAAGATGGGTGGCAGGCCTGCAGAGAGGGTTCTGATCTGGGAGAGAGGTGGGTGGAGGGGGGTGGGGTGTGTTCCTTACCCCTTGCTCCATCTCTAAGGTCCCTTGATGAGCCTACACAGGCCTTAGGAATGTTTCTGGGAGGTGGAGGGCTTGGTCTCACCAGCTGCATGCCTTTCGGTGACCTGCTTGCCCACAGAGCAAGGGGACTTCGTGGTGCTGGAGCTGGGGGCCACAGGGGCCTCACTGCGTGTTCTATGGGTGACCCTAACGGGCATTGAGGGGCACAAGGTGGAGCCCCGGAGCCAGGAGTTTGTGATCCCCCAGGAAGTGATGCTGGGTCCTGGTCAGCAGGTGAGCACTCAGTGCATAGGCTCCAGGCCTGGCTGGGCAGCTGGGGCTCCAGTGGGCAGAGTTAAGCCCCCAACCCCATTCCACAGCTCTTTGACTTTGCCGCCCGCTGCCTGTCTGAGTTCCTGGATGTGCTGCCCGTGGGCATTCAGGGTCTGCAGCTTGGGTTCAGCTTCTCCTTCCCTTGTCACCAGACAGGCCTGGACAAGGTGAGGCAGAGTGGCTACGGGGACAGTGGGTGGAGGGGCTGCAGGGCCGTGAAGGTCGTTGGATTGACCTGACTTTCCTGCCTCCAGAGCACCCTCATTTCCTGGACCAAAGGTTTTAAGTGCAGTGATGTGGAAGGCCAGGATGTGGTCCAATTGCTACGAGACGCCATCCAGAGGCAGGGAGTGAGTAGAGGCAGGGGAGCAAATAGGGCTGTGTCTTGGGTTCTGGGAGGGCCTGCTTTCCTATTCTGTTGATATCTTTTATCCACTTAACCCTGGGGGTAAATACTGCTACCATTCTTATTTTATGGGCTTTCCTGGTAGCTCAGCTGGGATTCTAAACCCAGGAGAATCCAGGAGACCCCAGTTTGATTCCTGGGTGGGGAAGATCTGCTGGAGAAGGGATAGGCTACTCACTGCAGTATTCTTGGGCTTCTCTGGTGGCTCAGATGGTAAAGAATCTGCTGCAATGTGGGAGACCAGGGTTTGATCCCTGGGTTGGGAAGATCCCCTGAAGGAGGGCACAATAACCCACTCCAGTATTCTTGCCTGGAGAATACCCATGGACAGAGGAAGCTGGCTGGTGAGCTACAGTCCATGGGGTTGCAAAGAGTTGGACACAACTGAGTGACTAAGCACACAACACAGTCTCATTTTATAGGTGAGGATACTGAGACTAAGAAGGGTCAAATAAATATTGAGGACTAGAGGGGAAACAGATGAAAAGACTTGACCCTGTCCTCAAGGACCTTGCAAGCCTAGTGGGGACAGCATCCCAATAAAAGATTGTCCCTGTTGAGAAGGTGATTCCGATGATTCTGGGAACACAGGGAAGGGTGCACTGTTGCCTGAGCAGAGACCTGAAGGGGAAGCTTGCCAGGTGCATAAGCTGTGGCTGGGGAGGAAGCTCTAATTTCAGTGAAGGGCATTTTCAGAAGCCTGAGTGGCTAAGAAAGGCTGCTCTGGATCCATTGGACTCACCACCATGGGTGCTATGTGAGTAGCTGGAAGTCAGGACTGAGAGGAGCAGGCTTGGGAAGATAGGCTGGGACCAGGGCAAGCAAGTGAGGTGAGTACAGCGCAGCCTTCAAGGTGACATGCTTGCTTACCCTTGTCCCGGTCTTGTGAGGAGCACTGGGGTTCCAGAAGTAGTGGCTGAGGCTGAGAACCTCTGGGAACTCCAGGGCCTGAGACAGGGGCAGAGGAACCAAGCAGCAGGGGTAAGAGGGAAGAAAATCCTTTATAGGGTGGGAGGGCCTCCAGCATACATGGCACAAATGTGTGGGGCAGGTAGACACACCTTTGGGGGACCCTGCATGTCTCCATCAAATCCAGGGCCCTAGCCCCACCCATCCCCCAGGCTCCCCAACTTCTGTCCTCTCTCTGTTGCCCAGGCCTACAGCATTGATGTTGTTGCTGTGGTGAATGACACCGTGGGCACCATGATGGGCTGTGAGCCAGGGGTCGGGCCATGTGAAGTTGGGCTGGTCGTAGGTAAGTCACGCAGGCGTTTGTGGTAGTGGATGGAGGGCCTGGATGCCTGGTGGGCAGGCCCTGATGGGGTTGTCCCTGCCAGACACCGGCACCAACGCATGTTACATGGAGGAGGCAAGGCACGTGGCAGTGCTGGATGAAGACCGGGGCCGCGTCTGCATCAGCATCGAGTGGGGCTCCTTCAGTGACGAGGGGGCCCTGGGCCCAGTGCAGACCATCTTCGACCGCACCCTGGACCATGAGTCATTGAACCCGGGTGCCCAGAGGTGGCCTAACCTTCTCTCTAGGTCCTACAACTGCTTTGCTCCTCTCCCGCTCTGCTGTTCCTGTACTCTAGTCTTTAGGCCCACACCTCCCGCTCCCCGTTTGCATCCTAGGGGGCCTTGGCCAGTCTCAAAGAAGGAATGGCTCAAGGTTCTAGAATGCAGAGTTTTCAACTCTTATTCCTGACTCTGGCCAGCTCCGACAGGGTTAGGGGTTGGGAGTAGTCAAGCAAAGGGTCTCCTACCCTCCTTGGGTCCTTCCAGGAGCCCCCTTGAACTTCATCTAAACCAGAGGGGGTAGTGTGGTCTGGGTAAACACCTAACTATCTCTGAGGAGGCCATTTGCTTCTGGACCCTTCAGTCAAGGACCCCAAAGAAAATGAGCTCTCTTTGGGAGTTCTTGGAGGTGGGGGTAGGAGGGCTGAGGGCTTAGGAAAGGCTCTGGCCAGCCATCCTTCCTGCCTGTAGGTTTGAGAAGATGATTGGGGGTCTGTACCTGGGTGAGCTGGTGCGGCTGGTGCTGGCTCACCTGGCCCAGCGTGGGGCCCTGTTTGGTGGCCACACCTCCCCTGTCCTGAGAAGCCAAGGCAGCATCCTCCTGGAACACGTGGCTGAGATGGAGGAGTAAGTGCGGCAGGCAAGGGAGCTGTGACAAAGGGACTCCTGGCTTGGGAGTTGGGGGGATGGTTTTCCCCTGAGGGAGCCGTGCGCGGAGCTTTGGTGGGGGCAGGGAGCTTCTGGCCTCCTTGAGCCCCAAAGCAATACCCTGTCCCCGCTAGTCCCTCTGCTGGGGCAGCCCGTGTGCACGCTGTCCTGCAGGACTTGGGCCTGAACCCGAAGGCCTCAGATGCTGAGTGGGTGCAGTGTGTGTGCATGGCTGTGTGCACGCGGGCCGCCCAGCTCTGCGCTGCTGCTCTGGCCGCTGTCCTCTCCCGCCTCCAGCACAGCCGGGAGCAGCAGGCTCTTCAGATCGCCGTGGCTACCGGAGGCCGAGTGTTTGAGCGACACCCCAGGTACCTGGAATACAGCATGAACCTGTGTGAGCAGGTCACCGGAGCATGTGTGTGTGTGTGATACCAGAGGGCACTCTGGTACCACAGATGCAAGGCAGTGGATGTAAATGGCTCCCTAGCAGAATAAAGATGGATAGAGGGTTAGGGGAGGCCAGAAGAGGTCAAAGGAGAGAAAGAGGGTTCTCTTGGGTGTGCAAGGAAGGAGATCACAGGAACACTGGGTGAATGGCTGGTGCATAGATGGGTTTAGAACTGAACTGATTTGAAGTGAGGGAGCCCAGGGCTTCGGCATGCTGCGGGGGTCAGGGCCAGGTGCCAAGCCAGGGCGCACCTGCTGTGTGTCTGTGTAGGTTTCTCAGTGTCCTACGGGAGACAGTGATGCTCCTGGCCCCCGACTGCAATGTCTCTTTCATCCCCTCTGTGGATGGGGGTGGCCGGGGCGTGGCAATGGTGACTGCTGTGGCTGCCCGCCTGGCTGCCCACCGGCGCCTGTTGGAGGAGACCTTGGCACCATTCCGGTTGACCCGGGAGCAGCTGGCAGAAGTGCAGGCGCAGATGCGAGAGGCCATGGCCAAGGGGCTCCAAGGGGAAGCCTCCTCCCTCCGCATGCTGCCCACTTATGTGCGAGCCACTCCTGATGGCAGCGGTAAGGACCTGGCCTGAACGTGGAGAGGGGACATGGGCTCCCGGGGTCACAGCATGTGTGGCGCTGGAGCCTCCAGCTCCATCCTAGAGCTGAGGGTCTCTGCCTCATAGAGCGTGGGGACTTCCTGGCCCTGGACCTGGGGGGCACCAACTTTCGAGTCCTCCTGGTGCGTGTGGCCACGGGAGGTGTGCAGATCTCCAGCCAGATCTATTCCATCCCGGAGTGCGTGGCCCAGGGCTCTGGACAGCAGGTACCCATGGCCTGGAGTTGATGTCAGGGGCCAGGGAAGGGCCTAGTGGCCTGCTCCCTGACTTGCTCCTACCCCGCAGCTCTTTGACCATATTGTGGACTGCATTGTGGACTTCCAGCAGAAGCAGGGCCTGAGTGGGCAGAGTCTCCCCCTGGGTTTCACCTTCTCCTTCCCGTGCAGGCAGATGGGCCTGGACCAGGTGAGAAAGGTGGGGTCCGAGGAAGCCATCCTCAGGGGCTTTCCACTAACATGCTCTTCATGGAGTGGGCAGGAGGTCCAGAGGGGGCTTTCTGAGCTGGGGAGAGGACCAGCTGTAGGCCCTGCAGGGCTGTGCCTTGAACCTAGCCTCAGTTTACCCAGATGTGGCAGGCTCAGGTGAAAGGGATGTGGTAAAATGGCCTGGAATCCAGGGCCATGGAAAGACATGGGATGGAGAAGGACATATTTAGTTATCCCTAGAGGCTGCCAGTGAGCAGGAGAGTGGAGTCAGTGTTAGGTCTGGGCACCTGGGAGCAGTGTAGGCCTGCAGGCTGAAGGCAGAGTTTGTTCCGCCTCTCAAAGCAGCTTGCGGTTGCATGGTTTATACAGACAAAGCTAGTGGAGGTGATGGAATTCCAGTTGAGCTATTTCAAATCCTGAAAGATGATGCTGTGAAAGTGCTGCACTCAATATGCCAGCAAATTTGGAAAACTCAGCAGTGGCCACAGGACTGGAAAAGTCAGTTTTCATCCCAATCCCAAAGAAAGGCAATGCCAAAGAATGCTCAAACTACTGCACAATTGCACTCATCTCACATACTAGTAAAGTAATGCTTAAAATTCTCCAAGCCAGGCTTCAGCAATAGGTGAACCATGAACTTCCAGTTGTTCAAGCTGGTTTTAGACAAGGCAGAGGAACCAGAGATCAAATTGCTAACATCCACTGGATCATCAAAACAGCAAGAGAATTCCAGAAAAACATCTATTTCTGCTTAATTGACTATGCCAAAACCTTTGACTGTGTGGATCACAATAAACTGTGGAAAATTCTGAAAGAGATGGGAATACCAGACCACCTGACCTGCCTCTTGAGAAACCTATATGCAGGTCAGGAAGCAACAGTTAGAACTGGACATGGAACAACAGACTGGTTCCAAATAGGAAAAGGAGTACGTCAAGGCTGTAAATTGTCACCATGCTTATTTAACTTATATGCAGAGTACATCATGAGAAATGCTGGGCTGGAAGAAGTACAAGCTGGAATCAAGATTGCTGGGAGAAATATCAATAATCTCAGATATGCAGATGACACCACCCTTATGGCAGAAAGTAAAGAAGAACTAAAGAGCCCCTTGATGAAAATGAAAGAGGAAAGTGAAAAAGTTGACTTAAAGCTCAACATTCAGAAAACGAAGATCATGGCATCTGGTCCCATCACTTCATGGGAAATAGATGGGGAAATAGTGGAAACAGTGTCAGACTTTGTTTTGGGGGTCTCCAAAATCACTGCAGATGGTGATTGCAGCCATGAAATTAAAAGACGCTTACTCCTTAGAAGGAAAGTTATGACCAACCTAGATAGCATATTCAAAAGCAGAGACATTACTTTGCCGACTAAGGCCCATCTAGTCAAGGCTATGGTTTCTCCAGTGGTTGTGTACTGATGTGAGAGTTGGACTGTGAAGAAAGCTGAGCGCCGAAGAATTGATGCTTTTGAACTGTGGTGTTGGAGAAGACTCTTGAGAGTCCCTTGGACTGCAAGGAGATCCAAGCAGTCCATTCTAAAGGAAATCAGTCCTGGGTGTTCATTGGAAGGACTGATGCTAAAGCTGAAACTCCAATACTTTGGCCACCTCATGCAAAGAGTGGACTCATTGGAAAAGACTCTGATGCTGGGAGGGATTGGGGGCAGGAGGAGAAGGGGACGACAGAGGATGAGATGGCCGGATGGCATCACTGACTCGATGGACATGAGTTTGCGCAAACTCCAGGAGGTGTTGATGGACAGGGAGGCCTGGCGTGCTGTGATTCATGGGGTCGCAAAGAGTTGGACACAACTGAGCGACTGAACTGAACTGAACTGACCTGATCCCATTCCCAGCCTTGCTGATGTTAGCCTGGCTCAGGGATAGGTGCCTGGCTGGGGTTGGCAGAGGGACAGACACAGGTCTAGAGACGCAATACCTCCACATCCTTCATCAGGAATGCTAGACTTCTCATGCATACCCCTAAGGACTGCCATGGAGACAGCTCCTCCCAGACCTCTGATCCAAGTTCCTAGGAGTCTTCTCAACACCCCCAATTTCTGCTAAAAAGCTCCTCTGGTGAGGAGCTCGCTGGCACTGAAGGTGCCCACCAGGTTCTTCCACACCTGTGCTCTCTGGAAAGTTCTGCCTCCTCTACTCCAAGCAGCCTTCCTGTGATTTTCACTTGCCCTCTGCTCACACTCTGACCTCTCAGACATGGACCTCTGTGCTCCAGTTTCCTTTGGATCATGCAGCGGGCAGTGTCTATCTGCTGGTCTGCCTCTCTGCCATGTCTCCCTCCAGTCTAAGCATCCTGGCACTTTTTTATTATTCCTTGTAAGGTGAGAGAGAATGGCTTTCCAGGTGGCCTAGTGGTAAAGAATCTGC
This sequence comes from Capra hircus, assembly GCF_001704415.2. NCBI lineage: Eukaryota > Metazoa > Chordata > Mammalia > Artiodactyla > Bovidae > Capra > Capra hircus. The sequence continues at coordinate 72,262,087 of NC_030814.1, forward strand.
CTACAATGCCGGAGACAAGGGTTTGATCCCCGGGTCGGAAAGATCCCCTGGAGAAGGAAATAGCAGCCACTCCAGTATTCTTGCCTAGAGAATCCCACTGTTGCCTGGAGAGGAGCCTTGGCTATAGTCCATGGGGTCTCAAAAGAGTTGGACACTACAACAACAATAACAAAAGGTGTGAGAAGCAGGTGGAACTCTGCAAAATCAGGCATGCAGGAAACACGGTCCTATTCCTTTTCTATAACAGAACTCAATTTCTATGTTAAGCCAACATTCTTTTCAGGAGTGAAAACTTAATGTTAATCAATTCAGGGACCCCCTTATCCAGGCAGGGGTCCCTCCTTTGCTGTATAGAATGTGCAGACAAGCCGGGAGTTTGGGGAGACGTCTAGGTGCCTGCTATTTGGACTCCCTCTCTTGTTCTCTTGGGTCTTGACATCTCTCTTGACACCTTACCTTCCCCTCCGTGGAAGGAGGTCAGAGGCTGTTTCTGTTTTCAGATTATCCAAATCCCTTTTGTTTCCTCCCCTCCCCTACAGTGGCAGCCCCAGGGTGGAGGGTTTAGGACATCTTTCTCAGAAAGCCATCTGGAACCTGGCTCCGACTCCTGCCCACCTCACCTTCCCCTGACCAGGGGGTCTTCCTCTTATCTGGGAGCAGGGAAACTTTGCTGTTACTCACCAGCTGGCTCTCCCTCTTACCCACTCTTTCTCTCTGATTTCTCTTTTTGAGACAATGAGCACAGATCACACTCTAGCTGTGGTTCTATAGGAAAAGGAATAAAAGGAAACTACTGGGAGAAATGTCATTTAATATTTCTAAAATCTCCTGCCCCAAAGATTCCCAGATCTGCTCTTTGTGCTTCTACTTGGGCAGAGCAGTCATTTCTCCTAATGGTGGTAGACTAGTTCCCCCGTCCCCATCCCACCCAGAGGAAGCACAATAAGAAAAGAACAGTCCCAAGTACAGCCAGGCTGCCATTACTAAGTCCACAGTTTAAGGCCAGTTTCTCACGGGGAATTGCTGTGTCCCCTCCTGTCCTGCTCAGGTGTCTGTTCCTGGCTCTTCCATTCACCCCTCATTTGTAGATGAAACATGCGTGTGAACCTCCCATTGACTCAGCTCTGTCCTAGCTCAGAATTTCTCCCTCTCAAGTGGCTCTTGCTAGTTGTTTCTGTAGGAGCAGACTGCTGTCATTTAGACCTCTCTCTGTCCTTCCCTTTCTCAACACACAGCACTCATTCTGTTCATTCCTAACCCGATTACAAAGGACCATTCCTTCTGGGCAGATGTCTTAAAATGGCCAGACCTTCAAACCATCTCAGCATTCTGGCACTAAAAATAGAAGACGTAGGTTGGATGGTTATTAATAGGCTTCTTCACACTGGGGAGTTGAGAGAGGGCAGAGGGCAAGGCCCTCAGCCATATGGGGAGAGTAGGACAGCCTCCCCCTTGTGTCCATGGGGTCACAAAGAGTCAGACATGACTGAGGGACTAAGCACAGCACAGGGAACCCTATACACTGTATTCTGATGGGATACAGGCTTCAGGGAGGCAAAGAGAGATTCCAGGGGGCCTCCAGCTTCCTGCCTCCCCTTGGTCCCACCCCAGGGCATCCTCCTGAACTGGACAAAGGGTTTCAATGCATCTGACTGCGAGGGCCAAGACGTTGTGTGTCTGCTGCGGGAAGCCATCAGGCGCCGACAGGTAAGGAGTCTGTCTCCAGGGCTGCTTTGGTGCAACAGGGCCTGAAGGGAGCGAGGGGTCTCCGTCTGCCTGCTGGGGGGCCCTCTGCAGTAGAGACCTCTGGGTCTGGTGCTGGTTGCTGTGACAACTGTGTTGCCCAGCAACTAGAGGCATCCTTTTTTGTGCAGGCAGTGGAGCTGAATGTGGTTGCCATTGTCAATGACACGGTGGGGACCATGATGTCCTGTGGCTACGAGGACCCCCATTGCGAGGTCGGCCTCATCGTCGGTGAGGAGGGCCCTGCCTTTTGTGCCTCTACTGCCTGATGCTAATTTACTGCCTCCTGTTGATTCCTCAGGTCGGACGTTCCCCTCACCTTGGGGATATGGCATCATGCCAACCTGAGCCCATGGGGCCCTGGAACACTATTGGGTTGAGAGTCTGGAGCTTGGGTGTCTAGCCCAGCTCAACTGCTGACTCATAGGCATTTAAGCTCTCTGAACCTCAGTGTGCTTATCTGTTAAATGAATGTGAGCTGTGGAATGTTACTGATTTGAGTAGAAACACTAGCTATGTCGGGCTTCCTGGGTAGCTCAGCTGGTAAAGAATCTTCCTGCAATGCAGGAGACCCCAGTTTGATTCCTAGGTCAGGAAGTTCCTCTGGAGAAGGGATAGGCTACCCACTCCAGTATTCTTGGGCTTCCCTGGTGGCTCAGATGGTAAAAAAATCCACCTGCAATACAGGAGTCAAGGGTTCGATCCCTGGGTGGGGAAGATCCCCTGGAGGAGGGCATGGCAACCCACTCCAGTATTCTTCCCTGGAGAATCCCCTGGGCAGAGGAGCCTGGCTGACTACAGTCCATGGGGTCACAAAGAGTCAGACATGACTGAGGGACTAAGCACAGCACAGCACACTAGCTCTGTCACTTCCCCCTGTATGACTTTGGGCAAATCGCCAAAGCCTCTGTTTCCTCATCTCTAAGGTGGAGATGATAACATAACAATGCCTTGTCTGAAGGGGTGATGAGGATGAAATGAGAGGGGACAAAGTACAGCAGGATGCCTGGCGCAAGACACACACAGTATTTGGAATGCAGTGGACCCCAGGGGTGGGGGTGTGCAGAGAATGAGTTGAGATGGTCCTTTGAGAAGTCCAAGATTTTAAGTCTTTATTAAGCTCCTCTCCTCTGGCCAGTTGGAGGCTGGATGTAGGGACAGGAAGACATTAAGAAGGGGAAAATATCTGCCTTCTCGGAACTGACTGTTTAGCGAGGATTGAGTCCAGAAGAGCACCTGGCCATCAGAGAGAGCTGAACCCAACCTTAAGTGCCAGGGCAATGAAGCCAAGATCAGAAAAGAAGCAGTCCCAACATGAGTGAGACTTGAAAAGAAAGCCTTGAAAAAAGGGATTGGCTAGATGGAGGAGGAGGGCTCTCATAGCTCCTTGGACATCCGTCTCTTAGAGTGAGAGGTATGTGGCAGCCTCGCAGGAGACTGGGAGCTTCTTGATCATAGTGCCTAGCACTGGGAGGTGCTGGAGAGAGGTGGCCAGATTGCTGTGTGGATAAGTAACTGGATGGAGGAGTTCCGGGGGCCAACACACCTGCTTAGAGCTGACTGTGTGTTGGGAAGAGGAAGGAAATACCTTTACCCAGAGTGTGCCCTCTGTCTGTAAGCTTCTTGGCGTCAAGGTCATATCTAAATGTCGTGTTCCCTCTGTGGGTTTTCCTAACTTTTGAGGCAGGAAGACTCACCTGTGCTTGGGCATCCCATGATGCTCTTCTTTGCACCTCTGTTGGGGCAGCACCACAGCTGGCTGCTCATTGCCCAGGCTCTGGCCACTGTGGGGCTCCTCCTCATATCTCATTTTTATGTCCCTGATCCCTGGCCCAGCACCTGCTGTTTGACTAAAGCACCTGCTATTTGACTGAAGGCCAGTCCCAGAAGGTGTGGGCCTCTCACCTGTGTGACTGCAGGGCTGCCATACATCTCCCAGGAGATGACAAGACTGACAGGCATTTGGGGAGCACGCTGGGGCAGCATGGGAGATGGATTGATGGTGGTGCTGGTAGGGGAAGTAGTGGAGGCCCAGAGGGCTTGGTGGTGGCAGGGTCTGCAGAAGGGATATGAGAAAGGAAGGAAAGAAGACTGACCTGGCCCTGGAACAGGCCAATGAACATGTGGAGACGGAGAGGGCAGGAAATGAGCGCAAATGTTGCCATCTCGGTGGGAGGGGCTCAAAGGGATCCTGTGGGCATCAGTCAATGCAGGCACCCCATCTGGGCCCTCTGCAGGAACAGGCACCAATGCCTGCTACATGGAGGAGCTCCGGAATGTGGCCAGTGTGGATGGGGACTCAGGCCAGATGTGCATCAACACGGAGTGGGGCGCCTTTGGGGATGATGGCTCTCTCAGCATGCTCAGCACCCGATTTGATGCCTGTGTGGACCAGGCATCCATCAATCCTGGCAAGCAGAGGTATGGGTTGGGCCAGGCAGGTGTGATTGGTGGTGGCCGGCACTGGTTGATATAGCTGGTGGCTGGGGGTAGCTGGGGCTGGGGCCTTAGCCCTGTGGGCACACACACATGTTCATGCAGGTTTGAGAAGATGATCAGTGGCATGTACTTGGGAGAGATCGTCCGCCACATCCTCTTGCATCTGACTAGCCTTGGAGTTCTCTTCCGGGGCCAGCAGACCCAGCGCCTTCAGACCAGGGACATCTTCAAGACCAAGTTTCTCTCTGAGATTGAAAGGTGCTGAGGCCTTTATTATGTCCCTCTACCTCCCAAAGGACTCTTTCCTGGGGTGGAATGCTGGTTGGAGGGAGGTCCACCCCAGAGGACGGAAAAGTAATGAGAGGGGGTGCTCATGCAGGACCTGCCCTTCTGTTCCCTCCTGTTCCTAGTGATAGCCTAGCCCTGAGGCAGGTCCGAGCCATCCTGGAGGACCTGGGGCTGCCCCTGACCTCAGATGATGCTCTGATGGTCCTGGAGGTGTGCCAGGCTGTGTCCAAGAGGGCTGCCCAGCTTTGTGGGGCAGGCGTGGCTGCCGTGGTGGAGAAGATTCGTGAGAACCGGGGCCTGGAAGAGCTGACCATATCCGTGGGGGTGGATGGGACCCTCTACAAGCTGCACCCTCAGTGAGTCTGAGTGGCGGGCTGGGCAGGGGGCCGTGGCCAAGTGGGACTGGACTGACCTAGGCTCACATTGGCCTCTCCCCCTCACAGCTTCTCCAGCCTGGTGGCAGCCACGGTGCGGGAGCTGGCCCCTCACTGTGTGGTCACCTTCCTGCAGTCAGAGGATGGGTCTGGCAAAGGTGCAGCCCTGGTCACTGCTGTTGCCTGCCGCCTTGCCCAGACGACTCGTGTCTGAAGAAGTCTCTAGCAACCAGTTCTGTTGGTCCAGGGCTGGGACCCTGTCTGTCCCCAAGCCAGGCCCAGACACCCAGGACTTTCCAGAATAGTCATGTGTGACCCCCGCTGGGGAGACCCTTAGCTCTTCCTGAGAGAAGGAGCACTTGGGTTAGCAATATATATATATAATTTATTTACATTCACGTCCGCTAAAATCCCTACGTGCCCTGGCGGCCGGGCAAGGCTGTGTACATAAGGCCAAGTGTAAGTGCACGAATGCACTTAAAACAGAGTCAGGGCACAAACTTCACACCACAGGTCCCACATGGGGCACCTGCCAGCCCCAGGAATGGGCACGCCACGGCACGCACACTTGCCATTGTCCAGCCCGGGACTCCCATTGCATATTCACATGCCCTGTTGGGCAGGGCTCCTCATGGCTGGGGGCAGGAGAAGGAGGACAGGGAGGAGCCGTTGGGTGTCCCTGGGTAGGTGGGAGAAGGGCAGCATGTGAGAGGCAGGTGTGGATTGACACCGGGCATGAGAGACGTGAGCAGCCTCTGGGTGTGCGGCATGAGATGCGTGTCAGGGGGACACAGGTGATAGGAGCACACAGGACATGCGTGGGGACATGGCCGTGTGGTGGTTGTGCGCCTGAATGCAGGGGCCGCCCCCTGTTCAGCTGTGGCCTTCAGTCCCGAAGGCTTGGAGCCGAGCCCCTCAGATGTGCCCCTACCCAGCAGGCACGGAAATGTTTGCATAAGATCCAGCTCAGGCAGGAGCTCTGGGGCCACGTCCCGAGCCCATGGCGTGCGTGCCTGCTGGTGTGTATGCGGCCCCCTGGCCAGGGCAGGAGGAGAGGTAACATCACACACACAGACACACACACCGATGGGGTGGGCCCAGCCTGAGCTCCAGGCGCCATCCACCCTGGGACCCGGGGGCCCGGGCAGAGTGAGAGCAGGTGGCAGTGCCAGCCTGGCCGGACAGGCCGTGGAGGGGAGGGAGTGCGGGCAGGGTCTGAAAGGGCCAGTGATAGGGGACAGCATCCGCCAGGAGGGGGCCTGTCCGCGCAGCTCTCCCCGGTGGTGGGGAAGGGCCTTGTCTTGGCTTCTGCCTGTTCCTGGCGGGCGCCAAAGCTGGTGAGAGTGTAGGCGTTGTGGGCCTTGCCGGCCTCAACACTCGGCCTCTGACACTGTGAAGAGACCGGCATCTGGCTGGCCCAGTCCGGCCACTGCTGCCGCCAGCTGGCTGAGGTTGCCGTTGGGGAAGTGCCGCGCCTCCCACAGGTTGAGGATCATGGCTGTGGGGCTGGGCTTGGAGGCAAAGAAGCTGAGATGGCTGCAGAAGGGAGGGGAGCGCGTCAGCAGCCAGGCCTCACCGGGGGCTGCTGCCTCCGCCCTCCTAGACCACCTGAGGACAGGGCCTCCCTTCGGTCAGCCAAGGGGAAGCCTCACCTGCTGGGGCTGGACCACAGGCCCCACCATGCGTCTTGTCCACCCACCCCTGCTGCCCCACATCCCCACCCAAGCTGGGCTGCAGGTGGCCTTCATATCCCCTCCTTGCCCACCTCCCACCCACCTGTCCAGGTGGAGCTTCTGGGCCAAAGTCCGCCAGTCGGCACCCCGACTGCAGGGTGGGTCCAGGCTGGTAATGATCTTCTGCCGAATGAGGAAGGGGATCTTGAAGGCACTGGGGCCCACTAGGGCTGGGACCCCCCCTTCACTCTCCAGGACCAGCAGCTCAGAGAATCTCGTGTCCTGGGAATAGGGAAGGATGGAGGTACCTGTTACAACTTGTCCAGCCCAGCCCACGTGCTGGGTGGTGGACGCTTGGACCATCCCAGGGCACACATGGGTACCCACCATGGGCCAGGTTCCTGCTCCCTGGAGTGTGGGGGTGCAGCGACCTGCCCATAGTCACACAGCCAGTGAGGGGAGGAGCCTCTGACCCCGTTCTCCTTCCCCCTCCATCCCTCCCTGGTCACCCCTGCCAGCCTCTGCTGACCCCTGAACTCCCTGCTCTCCTCGCTCTGCCTCTCCCCTCCACACTGCTTCCTCACGGTTGGCTCGTCTACCTCGCACTCATCCTTCCGAGCCCCGAACAAGGCCCTCCTCTCACGGAAGTCCTCCAGGGCCCCCAGACCAGCTCTGTCTCCCACTCCCGTCCTGTGGCTCCCCTACCCTCTCCACCCCGTCCCCAAGCCCCACAGTCTCTGGCTACCTCTGTCTACATGGGCATCTACACCTCCCTCCTTGGGACACTTGGAGGAAGCTGCCACGTGGTTTCTAGGAGGTGGGCTTGGGGGGCCGGGTAGGCCCAGAGTGGGGAGCAGGTTATGCGGTGCGGCCCACCTTGGTGATGTTGAAGTTGACGTTGAAGCTCTGCCCGTCGCCCTCCACCTGCCACACCCACACCTTGCAGGCCAGGTCGCTGGTGCTGGGGCTGACACGCTCCAGGGTGAAAGTGCAGTGCAGGTGCTGCTGTGTGCCATTCCAGATGTGATAAAAGGGAATCTCCTGGGGGCGGGGGGTTACAAAGAGGCGGCGTCAGGGGGGTGGGCTTGGGGGAGCCCAGCTCCAAGCACCCCGAGCATCCTCACCTGGTAGCTGACGAGCAGCTTGCTCTTCCACAGGGAGCTGGGCACATCGTGGATGGACAAGCGCAGGTTGTGGTAGCTATCCTTGAAGTGCAGGACGCGGGGCTCCTGGATCAGCTGTCCTCCCAGCTGTTTCTCCAGCTGTACCACCTCCTGCAGTGCCCTGGGTGTCAGCCAAGCCTGCAGGGGTGCCCTCTCTACTGCCCCCCTCCCAGGGCCAGGGGTGGTGTGGCAGGTACCTTGAGTGCGTCGTGGGTGTCGTGCAGGCAGTAGACTCGGATGTTGTACTCGAGGGAGGTGCATGCCACTGGGGCGAACAGGAGCAGCTTGAGGCGCTTGGCGGCAGCCACGCTGAGGGCCTCTCCCACCAGGGCGAAGCGGCCCAGCTGCTCTGTGAAGACGTAGCAGGCGCCGGCCTCTAGCTGGCAGTAGTAGAGGTGACAGGGCGCCTCCTCCCCCAGGTGCAGCACGTCCTGTGGGCAGGGCCCGACGGGTCAGCTGGCGGCCAGCTGCAGCTCTGAGGGCCCGATGGGCCAGCTGGCGGCCAGCTGCAGTTCTGAGGGCCTGACGGGTCAGCTGGCGGCCAGCTGCCTCTCTAAGGAATGGCCAGAGACTGGGGAGGGTGCAGGGCCCGGGGGCCAGGCAGGAAGGCAGACCCCACTCTGAGCCTGGGGGGACAGGGGAGGGTTCGGGCTCACCTCCCAGCTGCCTTCGCAGGACTGCTTTTTGAGGCGCAGGCTCCAACTCTCGGGGCTGGGCTCCCCACAATGGTCCATGGTGAGGATGACGGGCCGCGTGAGCAGGACTCCGGGGGGCCCACAGCTAACGATGGGACTCAGCAGGGTCTGACAGCCAGCTAGGGGCAACCTCAAGTGGGGAAATATGGGTGGGAAGGGAAAGGTGTCAGGGGGACAATCTTGGGAGCCTGGGGAGATGGCTGAGGAATTGAGTGGCACTTAGGGACGCTCTCTCCCTTCCCTTGCCCTCCCTTGGGCCAGGCCAGAGCAGACCCCACCTTAGGTGGGGGAGAGGGCAGGGACCCCCCCAGCCCCACCAGCAGGGCCCATGCCCACACCTCACGTCTTCTGGCTTGTGCAGTGTGAGGTAGATCTCGTAGATCTTTCCTCGGGGTATGGCGTCCGGGGGGATGAGGAGGCTGATGCCTGTGACGGGGTGGGGGGGGGGGTGCTGGAGCTTATTAGGGCTGCAGAGCCACCAAATGCCCCACTCTGCCAGCCCCGCCCTGAGCCTCCCTCCGAGGACTGACTGGTGCCAGCCTGGCCTGGGAACAGAGGTGCCACTGGGACTGCCAGGCTGGCCAGTGGGCACAAAGCTGAGGGAACTCATGTGGGCAATGCATGCCTAGTTAGCCTGGGTACAGAAACTTCTGGATGCTGTACCTCCCTCCCTCATCACCCACTTAAAACCTGCCCCGCCTCCAGGATAAGTCCAGCTCCTGATAGTTAAGGCCCTTGGCCCTGGGCCTGGCCTGCCCTGCACACTTGCTGTTCTGAAGCCACCCCCTAGCTATGCCTCTGGGTGCTCTGTCATCCTGGTCTCCCCGAGCTCCTCTCCTCCCCCTCAGCTCAGCCACTTCTGGGAAGGTACCTCAGCTCTGTTGCTCTGTGCTGGGCAGCGGCCCCCTGTGGGTGGGGCTGGGCCCTTTCACAACCCTGCCAGCTTTGGCAGCCCTCCCTAGTTTGGATGCCATTGCACATGCGTCCTGCCTGGCTGATTCACCTTTGTCCCAGGGTCTAAAGGGGCAGCATCTGAAGGCATCTGCTGGGGCCCGGGAGGGAGAGTGAAGCCAGAAGTGGCGGAGCTGTGGCTCCTGCCCTCTCCACGCCCCTGTGCTGCCTCCTGGTGCAGCTGCCAGGGTGGCGACCGACAGTCTGAGTGACCCGTGTGTGAGTGCTCTGGGGCGGGGTATGCTCAGTCAGGTACTTAGTCAGCTAATGCAGATGCTGAGGGGAAACCATGAGCCCTGCTCTCATGGAGCGCTCAGCCCGCAGGGAAACAGGTAAGTGGATGGCAGCAAAGGGTGCTGGGTGTTGGGTGAGAGCAGAGAGGCACACAGCACCCCCGGCCACCACCCTGCTGGGAAGTGAGGGGCAGATGGTCACTGAGCACCCACTGGGTGCCTGCCCTTTTCTAAGATCTTGACAAGGACGATCTCCTAGCAGCCCCCCTGAAGGAGACCATGAAGCAGAGAGAGAGAGGGAGAGCTGCCAGACCAGAAGGGGAAGTAGCAGTTAGGCCAGTGGATGGGGGCAGAGAGGCCATGTGTGCGAAGGGCAGCCCAGTGTTATTTGGGTTCATGAAAGCACAACGACGCTACCAAGTGCAGGAGAAGCATGTGGGGGAGGGAAGGCCACAGGGGACGAGTCCTGGTGGTTCTGTCATGCAGGCTTTGAGGGGGAAAGTAGAAACTTGAGAAAGAGACATGGTCAAGTCTGGCTCCGCTATGAACCAGACGAGAGGCAGGTGTGGTGGCCTAGGCCAGGAGAGGCCACAGGAAACACAAGCAGGAGGAGGCAGGCACAGTGGAGAAGAAAGAAGGATGCGATCGGTGCATGAATGAAGCTGGGGTGGAGGTGAAGGGGGAAAAGTGAAGAAGAGCAGGAGGCAAGGTGACTCCCAGTTTCTCTCGAGCAACTCGACTGCGCTGTCCCTGAGGTAGGGAACACGGGGAGGGAGGAGGTTCTGGGGGAGGGTGGGAGACGGTGCTGTTTTAGGCACGAGGAACCTGAGGTGCTGTGAGACATACAGATGGAGCTGCCCAGGAGGCAGCTGGGTGTGCGATTCTGTCACCCAGGAGAACCGCGGCTGGGGATGGACGAGTGGGAGTGATCTATACAGACACGGCGACTGAGGCCGTGGAGTGGGTGAGATCCGCGGAGAGGGCCCCGGGAGGGGCCTCTGAGAAACACCTGCGTTTAGGGAGCAGGCTCCAGAAGTAGCTGGAGGGGGACGAGGAGGTCTGGGCCATGCAGGGTCACTGAAACTGAGGGAATAGAGGATGTCAGGGTGGGAGCAGGCAGTCACATCAGGCACCGTGGCTCTTTCTCAGATGTCCTAAGGGTTTCCGTGAGGTGCTGGATGGAAAAGCTCCTGTCTGGATGTTTTTCCTCTGCTCTCTCTCCACTAGTTCCCCCCAGCTCCCTGGGGCCTAGGGCCCAGCACACATAGGCTGGCGGGCTGTGTAGATGAATGGGCAGTAGTCCTGTGTCCTTGGGCAACAGAAGGGAGACAGCTCTGGCCTCCATCTCAGTGCCAGTCCCAGAGACTGAATCCTCTCCAGTACTCTGTCCTCTTTCCTTGCTGGGCTGGCCCAGCTCTCAGGGTGAGGCTGAGAGGCACTGAGGAGGCTGTCCCACCCTCCTCCAGGAGGGACTCATGTTAGTCTTGCCTCCTAGAGCTCCCTGGGGGCAACCCAGGGGTGTTACCCACCTGTATTAGGGATCATCAGCCGGCCCCCGAGGAAGTTGAAGGTCCCATAGGCCATGTTGCTGGTGCCGCGGGGCAGGGAGCGGAAGTAGTTCTGGGTGGAGAGGCGGGAGACGAAGTCCTCCGCCTCCGAAGTGGGCGAGCTGTGGTGCAGCGTGTGGCGGCCGCTGCCCAGTGGGCTGAGCAGGTGCCCGTTGGTGAGCTGGAACTTGGGGCTGGGCCCATCTTGCCGGGGACACAGACTGCCCTGGTAGGTGGTGGTGGTGGTGCTGAGGTCTGGCTGGATGGTGAGCAGATGGGGACTGTCTGCAAGGATCAAGATGGACTCAGAATGGCACAGGGGCTGGCGGGGCAGCCTTGTGTGGGTGACTCTTGGCGTGGAGGCCCTGGCACGAGTGCGAGGGGCAGGGGCACCCCACCTGCTTTGCTGGGCTTGATGCTGACGGGCTGGAAGCCTGAGGTGAGGATGGACGAGTCGGCCACGTCCGAGTCCAGTCCCTCCTTCTTGCGGCAGTACACAAGAATGAGGACGAGCAGTAGCAAGAGGAGGCACACGGCCACGGCTATGAGGCCCACATAGAGGGCCACGTCCTCTGGGCCGGAAGCAGCTGTGGGAGAGAGTACAGCCTTGAGAGGGGTAGGGTCAGGAGGCCAGGAAGGAGAGGTGAGCAGTCTACACAGCAGGGGGATGGGGCCTCCGCTCCTTGGGCATCAGCGCCAGGGGGTGGCGGGATGCTGGCGGCAGCGGCATGAAATGCCAGCACGCGTGCGTTCCAGTCCTGCACCCGCCACCGCCTTGCTGTGTCACTCCGGGCAGATGGCATGCCTCACCAGCTCAATTCATGCTGAAGTTGCTGCTGATAATGGAGGTGGGGAAGAGCCACTTCCCTGGGTGGCCTGGAGCCCTGCTAAACCGGCTCTTCTGGGGCCATGGGGCCAGGGGCAGCTGAGACTGAGGGTGAGTGCCTAGGATCCCTAAAGCAGGGAATCTGCTTTCTGGGGCAGGGGGTGGGGGTGGGGGATTCTGCCAATCTGATTCCTGGCCAACCCCTGGACCAGGAGCAGGGATGCTGGGCTCTTCTCCTCTTCTGCCTGCCCCCCAGGCCTGGGGCAGGGCTGAGGAGAGAGTGATTGACTGCCCGGAGGAAGTGATATTGATTTTAGAAGGGTTTTGCATAATGAAAGAAATGTCCATCAGAAAGGAATTGACACAGATAATTAGGTTTTTAATTGAAAGAATGGGGGAGGGTGTGTTCTAGAGAAAAAAAAATCCAACAGAGATCTTTAATTGTTAGTTACGGCCTTGTAATTAACAGGCCTCACAAGCCTGGTGTCCCCACAGGACTTGTATGTGCACTTGGGGGACGGGGCAGAGGTAAAACTGTAGGAGAGGATGGGAAGGGGTTTGGGAGACGATCCCAGAGGCTTGGTGTGCACGGTAAAACCACCGACGTATGCAAGTCTCAGGGTAGGTGTGGGAAGCATTGGGGTGTATGTGGGCACATGTTGGGTGTGTTAGGGATGGGGGGGTCCCCCAAAGGTTCTGAGCTTTGAATAGAAGGTGCAGCCTGTGGCAGGGGACTGACTCCCTGAGCCATCACTGCCCTGGGGCAGGGCAGGGCCAATCCTGGCAAACTCAAGAGGGCTCCTGGGTGGAAAGGACTCACTGTGCACACAGAGGTCGCTGGTACAATTGCGGGTATCCAAGTCAGCGCCTTGGCACTCCTCGCCTCCATTGCGGGGTGCAGGGTCTGAGCACTCACGGCTCCGCCAGTGGGTACAGTCGAGCCCACAGGCTGACCACTTGCTCCACGGGCTCCAGCTGCCATCCACTAGACATGAGACAGACACGGACAGAGAGGAGACGGCATGGTCAGCCCAGGGAGCTATAGCCCAGGCTGTCTGCCAGCATGGTCCTGCTGGGCAGCCAGACCTGGTGCAACGCCAGGGCCAGGGCCAAGCCTGCCAGTCTGCAAGCCCTCTGGTGTCCAGTGGGCCTGGATGACGCATGCTAATGACAGGAGGCACAATGACGCTGGGCCTGCTCGGCTCTCCCCACACCAGGGGCCGTCCTGGCCCTGGGGCAGAGAGGGCCCTCAGTTGCACGATGACCCCTTGATCCCAGGCACGGGTGGCTCTGCAGTACCAGGCTGGGCCCTGCCCCACATGGACTGTCCCTGTCCCGATGGTACCTCAGACCCTTTGACTTGGCCCCTCCACTGAGGCTGAGCCTGCACACAGACTGAGCCCTGCCTCTGATCACACTGAACCCCATCCTGGCCTTGGACTGAGCCTGGCCCTGCGTGCGGGTGGGTGGGATGGAACCAATGGGGAGCAGGCTGGTGGGCACGATGGAGCCAGGGCACGGAGATGGCGTGGTGAAGAGCGATGCGGGAGGTGGCGGCCGCTGGTACCTGGGCACAGGGTGGCGCAGGCTGTTTTCTGGACATTCTGCCCCTCACAGAAGGCGCCCCCGTTGAGAGGCGCCGGGTTGGTGCAGCTCCGGCTCCTTTTCTGCCAGCCGCGCCCACAGCTGGCGCTGCAGACAGACCACTCAGTCCACGTCGACCACCCACCGTTCACTGGCCGGACAGAGAAGGACTGGGTCAGGGAGCGGGGGCTTCCTTGGACACACTGGCCCAGGGGCCAGAGCAGGACAGAGGGGTTGTGAACTGAAAGTGGGCAGGCTGCAGCTGGGCTGAGAGAAAAGCCCTGGAGGGGGGGTCACGCTTCTGCCCTTCTGCCCTCTGGGGCTTGGCAACACCTGCTCCACAGCCCCTTTCCTGGTGGGCACTGCAGGCGCTCAGGACAGCCAGCCCTAGCTGCAGCTCCCATACGCTCCTCCAACCCAAACCCCAGCCTTTTCAGGGTGACTCCAGCACCCCTCCTCCTGTCTGCTCCTGGGGGTGCCCAGGTCACTCTTCCACCCTGGGCCTGTCGCTTTTTTAGACTTCCATCTTGTCCCTTCATCTCCTCCTGCACCATGTCCCCTGACCACAGGTAAGCCAAGGGATGGTCCGACCACCAATAACACCTCTGTACAGACAGGCCCTTCCGCTCCTCAACAGCCACAGCCAGCCCTTTCCCCATCCTCCCTCATCAGGCCACGGCTCGGTCGGCCCGGTCCTGGCTCTGCAGGGAGCCAGCCATGTGTGGTTGCCGCAAAGGCACCCCAGTGCCTCGCCTATGCCCAGAGCCCTTCCACCCCGCCAGCACCGGGGCCCACCATAGACGATGACAGCAGCGGAGGCGCTGCGGCGACGAGCCACGATGTTCTTGGCCACGCAGGTGTAGTTGGCTGTGTCGGCCAGGCGGGCCTGTCGCACCACTAGGCTGTGCTCCCGCGTGATGTACACATTGGGGTCCATGGATGGGTCCACAAGGTCCTCGTTCCGGAGCCACTCCACCTGGGGGAGGGAGCCATGCCACTGCCCCGCCTGACTGCGCTGGCCCTGCCTAGAGCGAGCGTGGCCCCGGGGTGGGGGGATCAGCCTGGAAGGCTGGGCAGGGTGGGGCTGAGACCTGGGAGCACTGCCCACCTGGAGCGGTACTGCCCACCTGGAGCAGCACCGCAGCCCCTCTCACCTCGGCTGGGGGGATGCCCTCCGGTGGGCGGCAGGGCAGCACGATGCCCTGCTCCAGCGACACCTCCTTGGCCAGTGGTTCCTGCTCAAAGTTCTTCCGCAAATCTGGGGGCAGAACAGAAGCGTCTCCCTGGCTGAGTGCCGCAAGTTGGGTCAGCCTGGCTGACCCTGTCTGCTGGTCCTGCAGAGACTATGGCCCAGGCCAGGAAGAAGCGTCCAGTGCCCAGGGGGAACATAGAGGGTGGCTGGGCGGCATCCGTAAGCGCTCCCTCCAGCCGTCAAGGCAGGGCCTGAGGATTTCTTATAGGACCTCCTCCCAGGTGACACCCTGAGGCCCCTCTGCCCCGGACTCACAGGCAATGCGGATATAGGCCTTCTGACTCTTGGTGGTGCCCGAGGAGCTCCACGCCACGCACTGGCACCAGAACTCCTCCAGCCCAAACACCTTCTCCACCTGCTGCCGCGACACATTGATGCGGACCTCCATGGAGGGCAGTCCTGAGAGGGGAGGGGCGGGAGGCAAGGGCGTGTCTCGAGCATGGTCCTCATGGGCCAGTACCCTGTGGCGTCCCGGCACCACCACAGACACTCCCTCTGCTGAGCAGGAGAGCTGGCGGACACTGGGGGCGGTCCTCTGCCTGGAGAAGGGGCTCCCGGGGAAGTCCCTTTGTATCTCCTGAAAGTCAGGAGTGGGTACTTGGTCACCCAAGGCCTATCTCCCTGGAGTCAAAAAAAGTCAGGAAAGGGGTTTCCTGCTCTTTCAGAGATAGTCACCGAGGAACCTGGGGCAATGGAGGCTGACCTCTAAAGGACCCCAGGCAGAAGGGGAGAGGCAGATAGGCCAGCCCTGGCGGCCATTGTGGGTAAAAGCGAAAGGTAAGGAGGGATTTAGGGCTTCCCTGGTGGCTCAGATGGTGAAGGATCTGCGTGCAACGCTGCAGACCCGGGTTCGAGTCCTGGGTCAGGAAGATCCTCTGGAGAAGGAAATGGCTACCCACTCCAGTTTTCTTGCCTGGAGAATCCCATGGGCAGAGGAGCCTGCTGCTGCTAAGTTGCTTCAGTCGTGTCCCGACTGTGTGCACCCCCATAGACGGCAGCCCATGAGGCTCCCCCATCCCGGAGTGGGTTGCCATTTCCTTCTCCAATGCATGAAAGTGAAAAGTGAAAGTGAAGTCGCTCAGTCGTGTCCGATTCTTAGCGGCCCCATGGACTGCAGCCTACCAGGCTCCTCCGTCCGTGGGATTTTCCAGGCAAGAGTACTGGAGTGGGGTGCCATTGCCTTCTCCACAGAGCCGCAAAGAGTCGGACAGGACTGAGTGACTAACACTTTCACTTTCACGGAGTTATCTGGCTGGCCTCCTGGGGTTAGTAGGTAGATCCTGATGTGTGATGATATAATAACAGCTATTAACAAGATAATGACAGTGATTATGTAGTATGATAATAGACCCCTGGGGCTTAGACAGTGTTTCCCGCGTGCTGGCTTATCTTCTCCAGTCAGCTCCCTTGGAGGTATTTGCTCCCATTCTGTGGATGGGGAAACAGGCTCATAGAGGCAGTGACTTGCCAGAGGCGCCCAGGGCTGCCAGCTGTCTGAGTCCAGAATGTGTTCAGAGTTCATGGGAGTGGGGGGTTGGGGTGCTAGGGGTGCCCCTTGTACCAGGAGAAACACTGGTGATGGGGAGAGACAGCCCACAGAGAGGAAGCTGGCCTGTGAGGGTGTCTGGGACCTTCTTTATCCTGTATGGACTGGGCCCAAAGGATCACTTCTCAAGGGTGGACACAGTACCCAGCCCCCACACATCTGCCACACCCAGAACCAGGTGTGGGTTGTCTTGGGAGGGTCCAGGCCTCTGAGGACCCAGAAGGGAGGGGGGACCCCAGCCCTCCTCCGGCCCCCTGGCCCTTAGCTGAAACCAGTGTCCCCAGGAGTGAGAAAAGACTGTTTGTTTCCAATTCCTCCTCCTCCTGACCCCAATTTCCCTCGGGTCACTGGCTTATCAGAAAGAGGGAGAGAGGCTGGTGCTTCCATTGTTAACAGAGAAATTCAATTAGGGCTGCCTTGCAGGAGGAGCAGCGGCCCAGCTGAGCAGGCAAGCCAGGAGGCTGTTTTCTGTCTTAATTTCTCTAAACGTGTCTTTCCCTGACCCTTGCCCAGAACCCTCCTCATGAGTCTGTTCAGCTCCCACACAGGTCCCCAGATATTTCTATCACCCACCTTTGTCCCCTTGCACCGTGAGTTCTCACAGGAGATGGGGGGTCACCTCTGGCTGAGGTCACTGTCACCGGAGATCCCTCCATTCTGGGCACTGCCTGCCCCATACCCTAAGGCGCTGAATGTGAATGTCCTTAGGGGTGGGGTGAGGGCTGAGAGGTGAGAAGGGGTCCCTCACAGGGGGTGCTATCTGTCAAGCATCTGAGAAGGAGCTGTGTACCTACTTGGGGGCGGAGACAGGGTCCTCCCTCTCAGCCTCTGGGGTTAGTGATGGGAGACTTGCTGAACATTCTGAACCAGGTGCTTCTCCTCTCTTGGGTGGACAGGTCTATGGAAGGACTGCTGCGTCTCGCAGGGTGGTGGGGGGAGCTCACGCACCACCCAGGCAGCTTAGCTCAGGGAGAACAGCACTAAATTTAAAGTGCTCCTATTTCTTCCCCCCGTCTCCTCCCTCTTCTGTCCTGCCACCTCCTCCTCTCCTTCTTGCTGCCACAAATGAGGGCCAAGTTTGTCTACGAGCTCTAGATCGAGGCAGCGCCCTTGAGCCCCACAAGCTCTGGGGGTGGGGGAGACCCGAGCCGGCTGGGCCTTGAAGTGAGGGGCTGTGCCCTCCCAGCTGCAGGTTGCCGAGCAGCCGGGCTCCCGGGAGCAGTTTCTGGGCACGGCTGTGTCTGCACCTGCCTGGTAAATGGGAGCAGATGCCAGCCTGAGGGAGGGCGGCAGGGAAGTGGGGGTCCCTGCTGGCCCAGGCCTGGGAGCATATCGGGTATGTGCAGGCATGTGAGGGCCTGGGTGTGTGGGGAGGCCCTGGTGTGTGCGTGCTGAGTGTTTCTGGGAGGTGGAGGGGTGGGGGTGGGGGCCTCTGAGGCCAAGCGAGTGCGTAGGGTACCTTCTTACCAAACTGCTTTTCATAATCAGTCAGTTTGTTTAACACACAATAAATTATACTCCCAGACCAGAGTCCAGTACTTGGTAAATTTCCAACTTTAACACTATCAGTGGGTTTGGGTTTAAGAGTTTTCAGGCTTTGGTCCCTTCCCCCTGGTCCCCTGGATGAGGAATCGGGGCAAGCAAACAGGAGACCAGATACTCTCTCCTGGGTTGTCCACTCAGTCATCCCCACCCCCACGCAGGGCTCCAGATTTGGGCTGACCTCTGCCTCTGTCATGCCTGCCTGACCACAGCATGCCTGGGTCAGGGTATGGGGTTTGTGTGTATCATGGGTGTCAACCACTGCCTGGGCATCCATTTGTGGGTGAGGGAAACCCATCTCTTTGCCTCAAAGCACTCAGCGGCTTTAGGTTAAGAAGTCAATAAGATCAAAAAAATTCAAATGGGCTGGCCATGGGAGGCCTGAGGTCGGAGGCTCAGAGCAGGAGGGGACCCTGGTGGCCACGGGTGGGATGTGTCTCTGTGAGCTCTGCTCTCCACCTGGCTTGAAGGGAGCAAGGCCAGCAGAGCTTGTGGGACTGGCCTGGACTGCTTTGCAGGCAAGAGCCTGGGTCTCCCCCAAGCCGTGGATACCAGACCTCATGAGGGCAGGAGACAAGGAGGGGTGTATGTGGGAAGCCTGGAAGAGCAGGTTGTGAGCAGTTGGGGGCTGGCCTGGAGACTTCCCAAGAGGTTCCAGAACAGGCCCTCAAGGCTGCAGGGAGACAGGCTCTTCCTCACCTGTTCCTTCCCTGGGGGACCTACCTCAGCAGCAAGAGGACTCTTGATGCTGCAAAGTGAGGCTGGGCCCTGGGCATGGGGCAGGAAGACAGGGAAGACCAGGAGCTGGGCTCCAATTGGGTATGAGAAATCTCACAGCTGCCCCCAGCAACCTGCCAGGAGCCCCTCCTCATCCCCATTTTATAAATAAGGAAACTGAGGCCCATGGGGGAAGGAGACCGACCTGCCAGAGAGGCCACGGACCCTATCCATTCCCCTCCCGAGGGTGGGAAGCAGAAATGGATCACTGGCACCAAGAGACTTGTGGGCTGAATTCCTAGCACCTCACCCAGACCTGGCACATGGCAGGTGCTCCGTTGACACCTGAGGACTGCAAGAAGGCTGCTGCCAGCAGCAGGGGTGTGTAATGCCAGGACAAGGCAGGCTCAAGGACTTGGCTGGGGGCTCATGCTGAGGACCCCGCTGACCCTGCTAGGTTAGGATGGCATGTGACCCCTATGGACCAAAAGACCTGTTTGGAGCCCTGGATGAATCAGAGCATCTGTAACACGACAGATTGGCTCTGAGGACTAAATCACACACTGCCCAGACTCAGGGCTTGTCTTCTCATACCTGCATTCTTGTGCAAGCTTCTGTGTTCACCAGGGCAGGGCCCCATCCCCTGGCCTCCCTCTGCCCAACCCTACCTCCCACAGCGCAATGTGGCTGCAGCTTCCTTGTCCCACTGACCACCCCCTCCACCCCCACTTCTGCTCCCCCAGGCCTGGGCCTCTGGCCAGCCTGCTGTGCCCTGCATTTGTCCTTTGACCTGCTAGGCATTCCAAGTGGTTTTAAGACTGGGGATGGAAGGCAGCCCTCATTCCGGAATTCCTTCCTGGGCTACCTGGTTTCTTCTGCCTGGAGCATGGGCCACCGCTCTGGGCCTTGGTCTCCTACCAGCTCTTGGCATCACTGTGAGTTGTTCTGGGTGCCCTCTGCTGGCCCTATGACTCAGACCTCACTCGAGTGGCCACACCCAGCACAGGGTCTGTGTGCTGTGTGTCTCAGGCTGGCTGAGCCTAGGTGGGAAGGGGCTCCGGGCTTAACCTGAGGACTCAGCATGTGTGGGGGGCTCCATGGAGCATCATGGCAAAGTGAAGTCACTCAGTTGTGTCCAGCTCTTTGCAACTCCATAGACTATAGCCCGCCAGGCTCCTCTGTCCATGGAATTCTCCAGGCAAGAATACTGGAATGGGTAG
This sequence comes from Capra hircus, assembly GCF_001704415.2. Taxonomy (NCBI): domain Eukaryota; kingdom Metazoa; phylum Chordata; class Mammalia; order Artiodactyla; family Bovidae; genus Capra; species Capra hircus. The sequence continues at coordinate 72,281,880 of NC_030814.1, forward strand.
CTGTTCCCTCCTCCAGGGGATCTTCTGGACCCAGAGATCGAACCCAGGTCTCCCGCCTTGCAGGCAGATTCTTTACTGTCTGAGCCACCAGGGAAGAGGGCCAGAAATGAACTTAACTGGGGTCCAGTTAGTGAGGAGGAGAGGCTGTTGTCGGCTCCACTGGGTCTGTTCTCGGAGCACAGGTTCCCAAACAATGGCTCTCTGCCCCCATCCCCAGGGCTGGAGGAGGGAAATGAAGGGGCCCACAGAAGGAGCACTCCTTGGGTCTGCCTCTCCTGTCAGCCCTCACATGGGCCCTGAGCGTCACTCACAGCACCAGTCACGTCACTCAGTAGCTTGAAATCCCACAGCACTGTGACCTCACTCCAGAGCTGAGTGGGTGAGGCTCCTGGGTGGCCCCAGTGCCCCCGGCATCCACTCCACCCCCTTCCCCCTTCCCCCTGATCCACCTATCTGCCTTCAGGCCTTTGTTGGCGCTGTATCCTTTCCTGGGTCGCCTGGGACACCCATCCCCTCTTCTTGCCCAGACCAGAGTTACACGTCCCTGCCCTGAAAAGCCCACCCCGGCAGCCCCAGCTCCCAGGACTCATGGAGAGGTCACTGTGCCGCCCACCCTCTCTGTGGGGTTGTATCTCCAGCTGGGGAGTGGTTGCTCAGGGAGTGAGTGCACCAACAAACCATCACGGAATTGAGGTCTGTGGGCCCTTCTGTCATCTGGGACCCACTCTTTCCAAACCTTTCTCTGCTGGCACCACTCACCAGGCAACCAACCCCTCAGATGGAGCGGCCAGGACCTGCCCCACCATCCACAGAGCTCCCTGGGATATTTTGGTGGTGAGGCTTCCCGTTTACTCCCCCACCAAGTGATGAAGAATGGTGAAGGTAGGCCTCCCAGAGATGACTTTGGTGTGTACACAGGGGGTCCTGCCCACACAGAGCTGGTTAGTTTCACCCTGGCCTCTGCTCTCGGGTAGGCAGCAAGGGCCCCCGCTCTGAGCCTCCACTGCCTCAGGGGCTGAGATGCCCCCCGCAAGTCCCCTCCCCCCACCACCTCCCTCTTCCCTCGCCCCTTCCTGGCCTTACCGCTGCTCCCATCCGTGCTGCGCTCAATCACGTGGTCCACCTGGCGCACCCACTCCCCGTTGCACTTGAAGAAGATCTGTGTGGCGGGTGTGGCCTTGCACACCAGCAGCACCGGCTTGTTCTTGACTATGTACACGTCCTCGGGCTCCACCAGGAAGTGGGGAAGCAGGTCTGGGCTGGAGCCGGGCACCGGGTTGGGCACCGGGTTGGCCACAGTGGCACTCTGCTGGGCACCTGCGGTAGGAGCAAACAGGGCCGGTGAGTCAGGGGGTGGGCTCTGCTGGACTTGGTGCCACCTGCCTGCTCAGGGGCCAGGGCCAGGCCATGAGGAGACACCTGTGGGGCCAGGCTCTGCCGCTTCCAGTCCAGTGGCCTGGGCTGCTTAAGTGGGCCCTCGACAACCCTCAGCGTAGAACGGGAGGAGCAGCAGTCCGCCCCACCTCTCCAACCCGCACCCCCCAACCCCTGACTTATGAAGACCTGTGGAGACCTGAAATGAGACAAAGGCGAACGTGCCAGCCTGTGGCGATTGTCAGGGCTCATTACTCCCCTGGTGGAGGTTCAGGGATGTGGGGAGGTGCCAGGGGAGAGCTGGAGGAGGCAGAGGGCCCCGGCAGCCAGGGGCTAGGGGTCTCAGGAGTCCCTTCCTCTGGTGCCGGGCTGCCTGGGGGGCTGCTTCTGGCTTGCTCCCCATTCCTGGCCCCTGCACTTAGTAGGAGCTGAGAAAATAGCACGTGAATGAACCTGTGACAGGTTCGGATGTGAAGGGGTGCTCATGGCAGTGTGACAGGTGAGGCCACTGTAGTGGGGAGGGGCGAATCGGGGTGAGCCTGGGCTGCTGGGTGGGTGGGTCTCAGGCAGGGTGGAAGCCAGGAAGGCGTGTCTGGGAGCCTGAGCCTAAAGTCTCACTCTTTAAGGAGAACTGAACATGAGTTTCCTTCTAATTTTAACTGAAAACCACAGCTATCCCACAAGTCATTTGTTGCTAATTACACAGGTAATTGGCTCTGAGGCTTTGGTGGAAGTAAAACCCTCAGCAGTCTGCTCCTCCAACAGGACCCAGAGAGGGTGGGGAGGGGTCGGGGGCAGAATAGCCTCAGCCTCCACACCCACCAGACAGGTCCCCTGACAGCCGGGCCTCTCTCGGGGCTGCATTCACTTCCCCCAGCACACACTCCCAACCAACAGGGGCCTCTGGGCATATGGAAGGAAATGCCTGGACTTCAGAGACCCTGCTAGGATGAACTTGGGTGAGTCACCCCTTCTGTGGAGGTCCTGACTGCCCACTGCAGGTCTGGAGGTGCCTCCCGCAGTGGCTTCCCAGCTACACTACCCTCCTCACCTGCAGCCCAAAATCCGTGGAGGGCTTCTAATGGGTGGCCTGGGTCTTTGGGCCCAGGGGGCATCCACACTGCTTTTTCTCTCTTGCTGGTACAGGGAACCTCTCTTTCCAAGGAGGGACTTCCCTCCACTCAAGACTGTGATTTTGGGGAGGGGATCTGTGCCTGGTCTGTAGGCGCCAAGCGGGTGAGCTGGGAAAGTCTGCAGAGGCTGAGAAACCTGCTGTGACTGCAGGTAACCCCCACTCCCCCAACCCCAGGCTGTTTCTCTGCCTGCAAACTGGGGTGTGTGTGTGTGTGTGTGTGTGTGTTAGTCACTCAGCCATGTCCGACTCTGCGACCCCACGGACTATAGCCCACCAGACTCCTTTGTCCATGGGATTCTCCAGGCAAGAACACTGGAATGGGTTGCCATGCCTTCCTCTAGGGGATTTTCCCGACCCAGGGCTCGAACTGGAATCTCCTGCACTGCTGACTGTTTACTGTTTGAGCCACCAGCAAAGCAGGGAATGGTACCCAATTCTTTGGGCTCTCATGAGGGGGAAAAGGACAAAGGCACAGTGCTCGGTCGATGTCAGTTGCTATCTGCACCCAGAGCTTTTACCTAACAGTGGCAAAGGGCTCCAGCTCCCTCCCAGCAATCTCTTCAGGGATGAGGGCTGACGAGAAAACTGAGGCACAGAGCTTGCCCCCAGTGTCTGCAGCAGTGGGCTCATCCACCTCTATCCCCAGCCTGTCCCCACGCCTCCGTGCACTTTGTGCTACACTGCAATGAAGGCTAAGCTGCCTGGAACCACGCTTGCAGTTGGGAAGACAAGCTCCTCTGGTCCCGCCCCACCCACTCCTGAAAAACCTCCATGGGGCTTGGCCAGTCTGCAGGTGTGTTTTAGGGATGCTAGCAAATGGGAGGAGCCCTCCAGATACTTTACAGATGTGGAGTCTGAGGCCTGAGGGAGAAGCCACTTACCCTGTCCCCCAGCTTCAGCCTTGGGCTCTGGGGGGCCACGTGCTGACCCTTTGATGTGATATTCACTTGTCACTCAGCAGCCCTGACCCAGGCAGCAGGCTCAGCCAGGGTGAGGCTGAGTTGTGCTCTGGCTTCCCAAGGTCTGGAGGGTGAATAGGAGGAGGGACTCCCAAGGAGGGGCACTGTGGGTCAGGAGCCTCTCTAGATGCCTACTGGGGAAGCTAGAGTGTCTCTGCCGACCCCCAGGCCACACAGAGCAGAGCCCATGGAGGTGGGGGCAAGCACCACAGGCTCCAGAAGAGACCTGAGCAGCAGATTCTGGGCCTGCCCATGCCCCGCCTTGCACAGGCTCGATGTGATGGCCCAGTTCTGCCTACTGGCTCGGGGCTGGGTGGGCAGGGGTCCTGGCTGGGGAAGGCATGTGGCCCCCCAGTTTCCCTATCGATCACTGCACCAAGCACTGCTCACGTCAGCCGCCCGCTGAACCCAGCACAATCCCTCATGTCTGCATTTAACTGCTAATGAAAAATAAATGTACTGTGACCAATAAGGGACATAGCTCACTTCTCCTGGGCCTCCGCCATGCCACGTGGGCACGGTCTCCCCTCCCCGCCCCCCAGTGGGGCATTTATTGGGTGGACCCAGGGGCCCCCTCTAGGCTGCATTATGCCCTCTGGCAAGGACACTGTAAGGCCATGGGTGGGGGTAAATTCAGCCCCTCTTGGGGCTGCTGGAAGCTTCCTGGGTGGTCAGAGCTGGTTTCCCCTCTGTCTGGCCCCAGAGTGCACTACATGACCTCCACCCTTGTGGTCAGCACTTGTGATCTGCCTTCCCCACTCACCGTCCCAGTTAGGTCTCTCTCCTGGACTAAAGCCCAGTAAGAGCCTTGGGTCTTTCCCTCTCCACATTGCAGGCTGCCAGCACGAGTGATCTTTGCCTTTGACGTGAAACCCTGTATTTGCTCAGGGTCATATGCTGTATGATGCCTTCAAAAGGACATGACTTCATGTGCCAGCCTGGGTGGGAGCAGAATTCGGGGGAGAATGACTACATGTATGGCTGAGTCCCTTCACTGTTCACCTGAAACCATCACAACATTGTTAACTGGCTATACCCCAATACAAAATGTATGTTTTGGTGTTAAAAAATAAACAAACAAAAAAAGGCACGACTCCATTCCCTACTGCAGCCTTCCTTCTCTGCTGGCACTCTCCTACCTTTTCCTCAGGGCCAATTCTATCCACTTCTTCTGCAAGAGGACTCCCCCATCTGGCCGATTTCCCCGCTTCGCCTCTAGGACCCATCCTCACTGGAGCTGTTATCACAGGAGAAGCAAGCGTGTGGCCAAGGCCTCTGTCCCCCCTCCCAGCCTGTCCTTCCCTGGTCCCTGCCACCCAGCTCAGGCTGCCTAGTGCTGGGGAGGGCAAGTGGGGATTAGGATTTGGGTACCTACTCCTGCTCTCTTCTGGCTGTGAGGTGATGAGCACAGGAGGAAGGCTTTCCCAATGCAGATGCTGGGGCTGTGGGACCGCAGGCAGGGGCAGGGCCCGCCAGCCTCACCCACCAGCTCTCCAGAAGCTCCGCCTGCCACACCCTGGCCAGGCCTCTCCTATCTGCCCAACCACCCTCTCAGAGTTCAGTTGGAAGACTTCTTTCACTTACTAGTGGATCCCTGATGGGCTCTTGGTTACTGAGAACTGCAGATGGGGCTTTACTGATGCTCGGGGCTTGAAGTGGGAACTCCGCTTCCAGTGAGCCCTGGGGCTGGCCGGCTGGCCCCCATGCATCTCAGGAGGGCTACCTGTCATTGGCCCAGGCAAGACCTGGGCTCCTGTCTGAGCGAGTTCACGGTCCAGTGGAGGAGGCAGCATGCCCAGTCCTGAATGTGGCACATACCCTGGAGTGAGGCTCAGGGGACAGTGTGGGCACAGGAGCAAGTCGATGAAGAGTATGGAGCCAAGAAGGCATCCTGGAGGAGGTGGCTTGTTGGCTGAGACTTAATGTCTGGGTGGGGGAGTTTCCAGATGGACCTCATAGGGCCGGCCCACTAGAGCCCATTCCACTGAAGGCCTCCCCATCCAACCCTCTACAGCCATCCTGCTTCCCTCCACACATTCCTCACGGGGAAGATCTCTGCATTGCCCTGCACACAACACCCCAGAGGCTTCCCACTGCCCTCCCAGCAAACTCCAAGGACATACGCCTGTCCCCTCTCTGACTCACCTCCTACGAGTCTTCCCTGCACTCCCTCTACTCTGGCCATGCTGCTGGCTCCTGGTCCTCACACAAGCCCAGCTGTGTCCTGCCTGACAGTTTCTGCTGTCTCCTTCTTCTAAAATCCTTCTCCTCCTGGCCTGGGCACTCTGGGCTCTGCTCAGACCTTCACAGAGGAACTGCCCCAAGTCCCTTGTAGCCCTTACACCCACACTTTCTGAATTAGCACCCCTATAACCTGCTTCTTTGGGATTGTCTTGATCACTGCCTCCTGTACAGTGTTACAAACTTCCATCCATAGTTCTTCAGGCACTCTGTTTACCAGATCTAATCCCATTAATCTATTCATCACCTCCACTGTATAATCATAAGGGATTTGATTTAAGTTGTACCTGAATGGCCAAGTGGATAGCCCTATTTTCTTCAATTTAAGTCTGAATTTTACAAAAAGGAGCTCATGATCTGATCCACAGTCAGCCCCAGGTCTTGTTTTTGCTGACTATATAGAATTTCTCCATTTTTGGCTGCAAAGAACATAGTCAGTCTGATTTTGGTACTGACCATCTGGTGATGTCCATGTGTAGAGTCATCTCTTGGGTTGTTGGAAAAGAGTGTTTGCTATGACAAATGTGTTCTTTTAACATTGTATAGGAGGCAGTAACCAAAAACATCCCAAAGAAAACAAAATGCAAGAAGGTAAAGTGGTGTCTCAGAAAGTTTTATAAATAGGGGAGGAAAGAAGAGAAGTGAAAGGCAAGGGAGAAAGGGGAAGATACACCCATCTGAATGCAGAGTTCCAAAGAATAGCAAGGAGAGGTAAGAAGGCCTCTCACATGAACAATGCAAAGAAATAGAGGAAAACAACAGAATGGGAAAGACTAGAGAGCTCTTTAAGAAAATTGGAGTTATCAAGGGAACATTTCACGCAAAGATGGGCACGATAAAGGACAAAAACAGTGAAGACCTAAAAAAAGCAGAAGAGATTAACAAGAGGTGACAAGAATACACAGAAGAACTGTATCAGGAAAAGGTCTTAAAGACCTCATATCCACGATGGTGTGGTCATTCGCCCAGAGCCAGACATCCTGGAGTGTGAAGTCAAGTAGGCCTTAGGAAGCATCACTATGAACAAAGCTAGTGGAGCTGACAGAAGTCCAGTCGAGCTACTTAAGATCCTAAAAGATGCTGTTAAAGTGCTGCACTACACATGTCAGCAAATTTGGAAAACTCAGCAGTGGCCACAGGGCTGAGAAAGGTCAGTGTTTATGACAATCCCAGAGAAGGGCAATCCCAAAACTGTTGGAACTACCACACGATTGTGCTCATTTCACATACTAACAAGGTTATGCTCAAAATCCTTCAATTTAGGCTTCAACAGTACACGAACCGAGAACTTCCAGATGTATAAGCCGGACTTAGAAAAGACAGAGGAACCAGAGATCAAATTGTCAACATTCTGTGGATCATGGAGAAAGGATGGAAATTCCAGAAAAACATCTATTTCTGCTTCATTGACTATGCTAGAGCCTTTGACTGTGTGAATCACAACAAACTGTGGAAATTCTGAAACAGATGGAAGGACCAGACCACCTTACCTGTCTCCCAAGAAACCTGTATCCAGGTCAAGAAGTAACTGTTAGAACTAGACATGAACTCCTTTCCAAACTGGGAAAGGAGTATGACAAGGCTGTGTACTGTCACCCTGATTATTTAACTTACATGCAGAATTTGTGCATGGTACATCATGCAAAATGCCAGGCTGGATGAATCACAAGCTGAAATCAAGACTGCTGGGAGAAATATCAATAACCTCAGATATGCAGATCACACCACCTAATGGCAGAAAGTGAACAGGAACTAAAGTCTCTTGATGAGGGTGAAAGCGGAGAGTGAAAAAATGGCTTGAAACTCAACATTCAAAAACCTAAGATCATGGCATTTAGTCCCATCACTTTATGACAGATAGATGCGGAAACAATGGAAACAGTGACAGACTTTATTTTCTTGGGCTCCAAAATCACTGGGGATGGTGACTGCAGCCATGAAATTAAAAGATGCTTGCTCCTTGGAAGGAAAGCTGTGACAAAACTAGATAGCGTATTACTAAGAAGAGACAACATTTTGCTGACAAAGAGCCATCTAGTCAAAGCTATGGTTTTTCAGTAGTCATGTATGAATGTGAGAGTTGGACCATAAAGGCTGACTGCCAAGGAATTGACGCTTTCAAATTGTGGTTCTGGAGAAGACTCTTGAGAGTCCCTTGGACCGCAAGGAGATCAAACCAGTGAATACTAAAAGAAATCAACCCTAAATATTCATTGGAAGGACTGATGCTGAAGTTGAAGCTCCAATACTTTGGCTACCTGATGCAAAGAGCCAACTCATTGAAAAAGACCCCGATGCCGGGAAAGATTGAAAGCAGAAGGAGAAGGGGACGACAGAGGATGAGATGGCTGGATGGCATCACCGACTCAATGGACATGAGTTTGAGTGAACTCCGGGAGTTGGTGATGGACAGGAGGCCTGGTGTGCTGCAGACCATGGGGTCGCAAAGAGTCAGACACGACTGAGTGACTGAACTGACTCAATGGACATGAACTTGAGCAAACTCAGAGATAGTGAAGGACAGAGGAGCCTTGCGTGCTGTAGTCTGTGGGGTTGCAGAGTCAGACGTGACTTAAGAGATTGAACAATTACCTGCTTCAGAACCCTCAGCAATTTACAGAATCCTTTATTTCTGGAGTGTTTGTAGAGTGACTGAATGACTGCCCCCTTTTCCTCCTTGAACTTCAGATTTGCCTAAGGACGGCCCCCTTCACTCTTGACCTGCAGGGAGACACAGAGAGAGCTCAGAGTGGCCCACAGGCAGAGATGTGGGTAGGGAGATGGCTCTGCACTCCAACCTGCCCCTGCCACACCCCAACATCCTGCTGCTCTGATGCTGAGCCTCCCTTTTCTCACCAGCAGCCTGGGATGATAAGACCTACTCGTGTAACTCTGAGGCCCAGGGTGGGTGTGAAAGTGCTTTCAAGTGTTTTATTTTTAAAAGCAGCACGAAACTATGAGGTGTGATTAATCAAGCAATTAATGAACTCGTATTTACTGAGTGAGGACTCAGTCCCACGGAGCAGGGTGGGAGGGCTGGGGGCAGGGTGTCATCTGGACTCACTCAGCTGGGAGCTGTGGATGGCCCAGTCCTGGTCCACAACTTGCTCCTGTTTAACCTCCCAAAAGCCAGGCCTGCGTCAATGGTGAGGGGGAGGGGCGGCAAGCCCCTGCTTTTGCCACTTCCCTGAGAAATGTCCTGGGTGTGGAGATGGGTGGAGGAAGGAAAGGGGGCTAGGGGCCTGGCAGCCTCTGTCTTTCTCTTCCTGGCTGTCCACTCAGCACTGCATCCCCACCCCACCCCCCACCCCGGGCACTGTGCTCCCAGTCTCTCCAAGCTGGAGACACGCATTTGGTAGGTCCGCTCGGGGCCTGGGTGTCCTGCTCCACAGGCCTGGGTGGGGAGACGAGAGTCCACAGGATGGTGTGCCACACACTTTGCCTGGCATTTGAGGCTCTACTGGCCCAGGGCCTGAGCTGCCACCTGGCCTCGCCTCCAGGGCCTCCCTTCAAGTGTGTAGGTTGGCATCTTGACCCTTTGCAGTTGTGCGAAGTGTTAGCTGCTCAGTCATGTCTGACTCTCTGCAATCGCATTGACTGTAGCCTGCCAGGCTCCTCTGTCCATGGCATTCTCCAGGCAAGAATACTGGAGTGGGGAGCCATTCGCTTCTCCAGGGGATCTTCCCAATGCAGGTGCATATCCTGGCCGGGGCCTTGTCTCCCTCCCCTGTCCGGCTGACAGTGTCTGATTTTCTGCAAGGAATGCCTGGCCCTCCCCCAGCTCCATCCATATGGCCATTCGGTCTGGGTGGGCTGACATCACCTCTGGTCCCAGAGGTAGGTATGTGGCACCAACTGGTGCCCAGATGAGCAGGTCACCCCACTGTAAAAGATGGGACTTTGGGATTTGGTTTGGGCTGCTGGGAAGAGAGAACCTCTCTATTGGACCAGTCCTGCCGGCCATGCAGGCCATCGGAAGTCAAGTGAATGGGAGGCCGTCCACAGGTCTGAAGCAGAGGCTTGGAGAATGGAGGCAACCAAGGAAGAAAGGAGATCGACTCCTCACTCCGTGGGAAGCCTGGGAGGCAGAGCTGTGCCTGGATTCCTTTCTTTGCCTGAAGTCAGTTGGAGTGAGGATCCTTTCATTGCTTTGATCCGGTCCCCATCTGCTCTCTGCCTGGGTGACTTCTACTTGTCCTTCTAGGCCTGCTCAAATACCCGCTCCTCCAGGAAGCCTTCCCTGACCCCTAGACAGAGCTGGCTGCACCTCCCCCGGGCTCCCATAGGCCGTGGATGAACTCACCCCACACCATGTGGTCACCCTTTATGAATCTGTCTCCCTACTCAGACCGTAGGTGCCTTGAGGGCAGGGACTGAATGGTGACATCGCCCTAACCCTTAAGCATCCCCCAGAGCCTGGCCAGGGACTGACACACAGCGAGTGTCCAGTGAGTGCTTGTTGAATGAATGTTGAAGATGATTCCCTTGACAGGGACCACAGCCCAGAAAGGAGGGTTGAACGAGGGGGACACACTCTCAGCTTTGTCTGGAAGCTAGCTCTGCTTTCTTTCCAAACAGTTAATTCTAGAACCCTGCTGTGCTGGACTGTGCAGAGGCGGGCCAGGGGACAGCGGAGAAGCTGTTGTTCAGGGTCCAGAGGAGACAGAGGGGCGGGAGCCACGGCCACAGTGGTGGGGAGCGTGCAGAGGGGGTGCAGACGCACACTGGAACAGGGATTTGTGCTCTCCTGCCCATCTGCACCCCTGCAGCCAGAGACGCCCTCGCGAGTTTCTATTTTTTAAGTGTGGGCAATTTTATGATGAGGGAGCTTCACTCAGAGGCTCTGATAAGCAGGGGTGAAGTTAGCATTTGCTGTTGAAAAAACACACACAGCGGCGGGGTGGAGGGATGGTGGGTGGGAGGCCATGAAGAGACAGATCTGGGGGCTTCATGAAGGACTCTGAGCTTCCAGGTGGCAACTCAGAGCCACGGACCTGCCTGGAGGTGACGATGGGGTGCCACGAGGCCACAGCAAGGTAGGGGTGTGCCCCAGTATTTTTCTAAATCCAACATGTAAAAACCTCGCTCTGTCCACCAGCTGCTTCTGGGGCTCACTGCCTGCTGCAGACTCCTGTGCCGTCCCCTGCTTCTAGAGCTTCAATTTCCTCATTTGGGGCAAATAGTGCTGACCTGGCCCCAGGACAAGGTGGGTCAGGAGCACCGCCCCTGGGGCCTCCAGGCGTGCCCCAGGGCTGCTCTTCTTTCCCTTCCCGGCCCTATGGTCTTTCCTTCAATCTTCTGTCTCCCTGACTGTGGCTCCAAACATCACAGGACTTCTTGGACGGCAGGAATGGTCCTGAGCTCAAGCTCTTCTGCCCTGGCGTGTGGTCAGTAAATGAGGGGACGCATGACTGCAGGCCCTCTTGTCAGGGAGCATGCCGGAGGTGGCAGACTGGAGTGACAGCCCCTCGCCGTGTCCCTCGGAAGGAAGGGCTGATCCCCCAACCCTTGCTCTCACACGTGTGTGAGTGGCACTGTGGTTTCTATGGTAATGCATGTGTGAAAGTGTCACAGAGACAGCAGCCACCTTGCCAAGACTGGAGGAAAGTCACCCAGCTCCCCAGCGGGCTCCAGGGGCCTGGTCACAAGGACAGACACAGGCGTCATGGGGAGGACAGGCAGACGGGCTGACCTGCAAAGAACAAGGCAGTTGGGGCTAGGCATGGTGCCACCTCGTGCACGTGGGGTGGGTGACTGGATCACTCTGCCCACCAGCTGTTGCAGCCCAGGCTTAAACCTCTGGTGGCTGCCCTCAGGTGGCTCCCAGCCCCTCCTTGTTTCATAGACAAGGAGCATGAAGCTCAGGACTTGTCTAAGGTCACACAGCCACAGAAGGAGGGCTTGCTCTCCACACCCACTGACCCAAGCCAGGCCTAGGGAAGGAGTTATGGACCTTTCCTGGAGCCAGAGCTGGCCCGCACCATCACACCACCCCTTGTGAGCAAGGGTTGGCTTACACACTGACCCTTCTCTGCTTTCTAAACCCTCCAAGGTCACCCCTCCCCAGGGCCTTTGCATAGCTCTTTCCTCTGCCTGCAACACGCTGCCCCTGCTCTACCACAGGGCCCTCCTCTAATCCCTCAGGTCTCATCTTCAACTTTACTTCCTCTAGGAGGCCATCCTTGACTGAGGTGGCTGTTTTCCAGTCACTCAGTCGCGTCTGACTCTTTGCAGCCCCATGGACTGCAGCATACCAGGCTTCCCTGTCCATCACCAACTCCCAGAATTTACTCAAACTGATGTCCATTGAGTTGGTGATGCTATCCAACTATTTCATCCTCTGTCATACCCTTCTCTTCCTGCCTTCAATCTTTCCCAGCATCTGGGGCTTTTCCAATGAGTCGGCTCTTTGCATCAGGTGGCCAAAGTATTGGAGCTTTTCAGCTTCAGCATCAGCCCTTCCAATGAATATTCAGGGCTGATTTCTTTTAGGATTCACTAGTTTGATCTCCTTGCAGTCCAAGGGACTCTCAAGGGTCTTCTCCAGTACCACAACTCAAAAGCATCAATTCCTTTGGCACTCAGCCTTCTTTATGGTCCAACTCTCACATCCGAACATGACTGCTGGAAAAACAGAACTTTGACTAGACAGGCCTTTGTCGTTAGTGATGTTTCTGCTTTTAAATATGCTGGCTAGGTTTGTCACAGCTTTCCTCCCAAGGAACAAGCGTCTTTTAATTTCATGTCTGTGGTAGGCCCTTTGTTATTTTTGGCTGCGCCATGCAGCTTGAAGACTCTTAGTTCCCCGATCAGGGATCGAACCCACACCTCCTGTAATGGAAGCGTGAGTATTAGCCACTGGATCACCAGGGAAGTCCCTCGGGCAGGCCCTCTAAACCAGCCCCTCGCCCCTTCCCTGGTCCGATTTCCTCATAGCACCCGCCACTCTCTGAAATAGTGTACTTGTGTGCTGCTTTTTGTCTAGGTCTCCTTCCCCTGGAAGGTGTCATGACAATGGAGACCACACTTGTCTTGTTCACAGCTATAGTCCCAGGCCTGGCACACAGGTGGTGTTTGATAAACACATGCTGAATGCACCAATGAACAAACTCTGTCTTCCAACTTTGGTCCAGAGCATTGCTAAGAGCCCCGAAACCCACCCGTGAAGGGGACTCAGAAACTATCAGGGGCCTGGGGAAAGAGTGCTTGAAGGGGGGATAGACCTCCAGGGAGCCCCTCCCAGGGCCCCTTCTGGCCGCAGGGTCTTGCTTTGGACCAGAGAAATAGTTAATAAAGCTGAGGCCTAAATAAGCATTTGATTAACAAACGATAAAATAGCTATTGTGTCCCTGAATTAAGCTGTAATTGTGGCTGATAATTGGCTGGTTAGAATTTAATAAGCTGCAATTAAATAGAATGGAATCCAGGGTAATTATGTGGTCGCACAGCCCAGAGAGAACCAGGGAAAGAAGGCTTTTCCCTGCTTTGGAATCTTCTGCCAGTGCCGTGTGTGTGGCTGTGAGTGTGTTTCTGGCGATGGTGATCGTGGCGGGGTGTGTGTGTGCAAGGCAGGCCTCCTCTACCTTTCACCTAGCAGAGGTGGGCAGGTGGGTGCAGGCCTAGCCCCTCACCAGTGCTTGGTGGCAGGAGATAGTCATCTGAGCCGTGTCAGGGCCTGTTGCAGCTCCAGGTGGAAGAGACACAAAAGGCTCCCTGGCAAGTGTTTCCCGCGAGGTGGGAGGCCATGGGAGGGTGGCCAGGGGGGCACTGGGAGCATGAGGGAGGCAGGCAGGTGGGGAGAGGGTCTGCCTGTCTTCCTAGTGAGAAAACGGGCTCAGATAAGGCAAGAACTTGCTCAAGGTCACACAGCCATCAGCGGCTGGGCTGGACCAGATTCTCAGGTTGGATCAAGAGTGATTCCGGCTGGCCAGGAGGCTGGAAGGTGCTCCCCTCTCCCTGCAGCCCCTGCAGCTCCCTAGGCACCCCACCTCCATCCGTGTCCTTCACCAAGGAAACACATGGGCGAAGGAAGGAGGGCATGACTGCTTCCCGAGTGCAGCCTTAAGACAAACTGTGCCCCTGCTCCCATTTCCCTCTCCTGTGGCTGGCCTGCCCACCTGAGCTCCCCGGGTGCTCAGCAGGACACTGCTACCTCTGCCCCTAGCCCAGGAATGGCCCCCTCAAGTCTGAGGAGATGATGAACTGCATCGCCGAGGCTCCGTTTATGACCCTATCAGCATTTTTACAATGTTGCCGGCAATTAATTTAATTAAAGACCCTGTCCTGGATATGGTGGGGTTTCATATCTCACTGGTTTAATGTGAGCCCCGCCTGAGCAGGGGCCAGGAGGGCATCCAGGGCTCAGCTCAGGGTTCCCAGGGCGGGACAGTGCACCCCCAGACGGAGCTCAGAGGTGAGACAGGGCGCCACCCAGTGATCTGCCCTACACCGCCCACAACCACAGCCAGCCCCAGCTCACGCACGCGGGCTCTCACACATACATGCACACATGCACACATGTTCACTCTCACACACACCTTACACAGTCACACCCTAGCAGCAGCGGTGAACTTCACATGGATTTTCTTATTTAGTTCTCATGACAATTCTAGGAGCCAAACTATGCTAAAGCTCTAATTTCCAGGCGAGAAAACCGAGGCGGGGACGAGGGAAGCACACGCTGAGGGATGGATTCCCACACAGTGCCCCACGCCCTTGGCCGGGTCACACTGATTTAGCAAGCGCCCCGGACACGAGCCACACAGCAGTGCCCCAGGCAGACTCCTGCCCCTGCCCCGTGGGGCAGCCAGGAGCCACAGCCCCGGTGGGAAGTCCTGGGCATAGCGCACAGCAGCACTGCCCACTGTCCTCCGGCCTAAATCCGGCCAGGTGGCTGATGCCCTCCCGAGGATGGTGACCCAGTGGCCAGGCCATCCTGTGACCCCATTCTCAGCAGGGACCTGAAAACCCGTGCCAGATCCAGCTCTATTGGCAGGGGTGGTAGGTGGCCGCAAGCCCAGCTCCTCCTTGGTCCCTTGTCCATGCAGCCGCTTGGCTGTGCTCTGCCCTCTCCTGGGGCCCCCTTTTTCCATAGCTCCCCACCCCCACAACCTCCTGCTCTCCAGTGGGGCCCCTCACTCCCCCTCACAGCTGAGCTGCATGCTGACATCTCCCCTGCCTCTGGATGCCCCTCGACCTCACACTGGGCATGCCCCTAGCTGGGTTTGGTGGGTCCCCCAAACCTGCTCCCAGAGACTGTGCTCTTGGCAGGGACACAGCGGGGCTGCCAGGCCTTCTCGTGCCCTCACAGTCCACCATTCTAGCTTTCCCCAACCTCTCTCCCACCCACTCCCTCCTTTCTTGCACTTTGGGCTACTCCCACCCCCAGCCCCTGAAACCTGTCTTTAGGTGACCATCTCCTGGCTTTGTCAACAATGCCAACACAGTGCTATTTCTAGAAAGAAAATCTGATCCTGCCCTTTGAACTCCTGCCACAGCTCTCACTGATCACAGGGTAAAGGTGGGTTCCCCAAACACCCCCCTCATTCCCCCTGCACACCCAGTGTAGCAGCCTCAACTCTGGCACCAACCCACAACCTACCTCCCTTGTCACTTGCAAGCTCAGGAGTGTATATCCCAGCGATGGGCCCAGGGTATGGGCTCCCTGAGGGCAGGAGCAGGGCCAGTCCCCACTCTGCCTTTACCTGGCTGTGTGGCCTTGGGTAAGTCATTGCCCTCTCTGGGCCCCAGCAGGAATGGGACGGCATCAGGGGCGGCAAACTCAGTGCTTCAGGGGCTGATGAAGCCCAGGAGAAGTGGAAAGTGAAGATGCCTGTCCCAGGGGCCAGCTCAGCTCAGCCAACCGCTGCCACGTGGCAGACCAGCCAGGAGGTGCTGGAGTTTTTGTTTTTTCTTTCAAGAGAAGCTAGAAATCATTTTTTATGTGAATTTCCTGTTTTAAAATGTTGACAACTAATTTAAACATTTAGACACTGTGTGGGCCAAACAAGCTGGCAGGCCAAAGCCAGATTGGACAATGTCCAAGGTCTCCTTCGATTGTACAGAGCTAAGAACTGGGGTCACAGCAGGGTCAGGGGGAGCCCCCTCTCTGTCACCACTCTGCCTACCTGGCTTCCTTCCCTCCCCCGCTCTTCCCTCCTTTGCCAGCATCCACCCTATCATCCTGTCTTCGCCTTGGGACCCCCCCTTCATCAAGGTTTCCCAAAGGAGGTTTCCCTGGGGCCTGGTGGAGGCTGGAGGGGTCATTCACCTATCACCCCAGGGTCATCACAAGGGTCATCCTCAGCTGAGGTCTGAAGGCACTGCTCTCTCCCAGAGCCTGGGGGTCTGAGAACCAGCAGGAAGCTGCTTCCTGGTGGGGATGGTGGTGGGTTAGGGGCTGCCCCACCTTGCCTGCCTTTGCTCTGGGCCTCAGATCCTGAGAGGGGAACTGAGAGAAGTTTTCTGGAGATGAGATCACAGGCAGGTTGGGGGTAAGCACTCCACAGAGAACATCTCTGCTATGATCCCCCCAAATCTAGGCTGGCAGGAACTCAGGCCTGGCTATGGCCTCAGAGCTGGGAAGAGGGTGTTAGACTGCAGCCATCAAACCCCAACAAGACAGTAATGAGCCCTCACCCCTTTTTAATTACCCGCTGTCCAAATAATTACCAGCTTGTTTATTCCACTTAATGGCAGCCGTACTTTTTTTCTCCTGATATTGATTTCATGTTTTCCTGGTTTGTTCATTATCTTTCCTGCCCCTTTAATGGGCTTGGAGGTCTTGCCACTGGAGAAGAGGGGGCTGGAGGAAGTGGGGTGGAGGAAGGAGACGTGCCCTGGGCCTTGCTGTGCAGCCTGAGATGAGCTACTGCCCTCTCTGGGCCATGAGTCCCAGAATTCCAGACCCCTACACATCCTCCTGTCCTTGATGTAACCAGGGCGGAACATTTGAAAACGAAAGAAAGGAAGGAGAGGGCAGCAGGAGAGAAGCAAGTATACTTCCTCCCAAGGGAGCCCTACAGGATGGGCAGAGACTCAGACAAGCGGGGGAGGGTTGGCGGGGTATGGAACAGGGGAGGGGGCAGTGAGGGGACACTAAGGGCAGAATGAAGTGGGCAGTGGGTACTCCTGGAGACCAGCCTGGAGGAGGCTGCAGTGTGGAGGGCCACTGGCCAGTGGGGGTGCAGAGGGGTTGGTGGGCCTCCTTACCCCTGTGTCCCCCAGATCTGATGGGGCAGGGAACAGGGGCATCTACCTTCAAGAAATCCAGCCCCTCCCAGCCTGACCTCCATCCTTGGCCCCTGCCTCACCTACCTGCCACTGTCATGGCAACATGGGTGATGCTCTGATGTCATCCGGGCTGTGAAAGAACCGCTCATTTCTCTGATCTGGGGGGCGGACAGCAAGGAGAGATGGGGGGAAGGGGGAGAGGAGGCCCAGGGCTTCTTTGGGTGAATATTTAGAGCCTCTTGAAGGGGTCATTAGCTCTTAATAAATCACTAATAATTGCATGAATATTTAAATCTTAATAATAAAATACAGTAGGCCCAGTGAGTTTCCCTGTGTGGGTATTTATTGCTATCAGCCTGGAATATATAAAAGTTGGTATCGGTCTGACTGAACTGCTGTTATCGCCATAGCTAAACGGGTAATTGGGAGTGAGAGACGCTATCAGCGGATATAAATTACATACAGTAAACCGAGGGCATTAACTGAGGGTTTATTATCAATTATCTCTGTGCTCGTTTCCCTTAAAATGAACTTTAAGTATATTAATGAGAAACTTTACAGGTCTTAATGAATTGAGGGAAATGAGTGGGTGCCAAGGGCCCCCACATTTCCGCCCCCATGCAGTGCTCTCTCTGGGACCCCCAGTGGCCTGTTTCTGGGTGGGGGGGTCCTCCCCACAAGAGAAGCCCTGGAGGGAGGGCTCTTGAGTCAGCGTGCCAGGTCACAGACACCTGCTTTCCTGCCGGGACCAGCGGGGACAGCCAGTCAGTCTCTGAGGCTGGCAATGGGGCAGTTCCACCCAGGCAGCCTTTCTTCCAACAAGACCCCTCCAGGGCCTGATCCTGGCTGTTGGATGTGGAGAATCAGATAGGGCCTGACTTCAGCGAGCCGTGGATGAGGCCGACCTTCATCTCCACCCAAACCAGAAGGCAGGCATCGCCGTCAGAGCAACACAAACGGATGGTGAGGGGCTGGGAGGCCAAGAGGGAATGCAAGTCTGGGTGGGGCTGTGGGCGTCTCGTGGAAGCTCGGCAGACAGGGCATTTGGGTAGCATCTGTGTCTACCCTGCTCCGGAGCACATCCGCCCCTTTTTGATACGCCAGCTCACTTGAAGGTCGGTGCGACCTTTTTCTGTGCCAGTTCACCACCCAGCAGCCTCGTCTCCCTCCGGGACTTCTCGCCAGGGCTGAGCTGCTCTCCCTGCCCATCCTCAGCCTCTCCTGCCAGGCCCTGAGTAGCAACCTGGATTTTCCATGAAGGGCAAAACCCAGGTCCCTCTCTTATGAGCTTACTCGTGGGAGACAGATGCTGGCCTGATATCAGGGGCATAAGTCCAAGGTTACAACTAGTAGTCAGAGAAACACTGGTGGCGAGAGAGCACATAGCTTGGGGGAGAGTGCTGATCCAAGGTGTCCAAGAGGATTTCCTGGAGGTGGTGTCACTGAGCTATGTAAAATGCCTTGAAGACCTGAGGGTGTCTAAGGTGCCTGCTCCTCTCTATCAAAGCCAAGAAAACCATTTGTTTAACTCTTCTGCCCCCTTGCAGCCTAGGTTCCTTCTCTTTCCCCCTCCTTGGGGCTCCCATTCTGTTCTCCCTCCTGCTTATTCCTAACTCAGCCGTCCAGTTGGGCTCTCACCTCACTTCCCCCCTCTGCCAAGGAACCCCTCTGAGTCAAGAGCTCCTCTTGGCCTCCACCTTGAGGGCTTGGCCCAGGCTCCTCCCTCCCTCCTGTTCCTCTCATCTGTGTGCTCCTCGTTCCTGGAGAACAGCAGGCTTCAACAAGGATGTCGGAGCAGAAGACTCCGAAATCCCCTGGCAGGACCTTCAGGCTTGTCTCTGCAGGATGCTTCCTCCCAGCCATCCTGTGTGCGCCCCCCAACGGCCCGCTCCCTGCACAAACAGCACTGTCACGGCCCTGGCTGGGTACCTGCTGGCTCTGCCTCTCCTGTCTCTTGGTCTCCCGTCCCTTCAGATGTCACAGGCCATTGTCCTTTCAACTCATCGTCCAACAC
Source organism: Capra hircus (assembly GCF_001704415.2). Classification (NCBI taxonomy): domain Eukaryota; kingdom Metazoa; phylum Chordata; class Mammalia; order Artiodactyla; family Bovidae; genus Capra; species Capra hircus. Next base: position 72,300,835 of record NC_030814.1, read on the forward strand.
CCAGCCTTCCGTCTGTTCTCCTGCCCCCCCCCAAGCTCAGCTCTGCCTCAGAGCCACTGTGCCTGGTATTCCTGCTCCCCTGGTGCTGTGGCTATCACTCTCCAATGTCCGGAGCTCAGCTCAGGGCACCTGCTCGGAGCGCCTTTGCCTGGGCTGCCCAGCCAAATAGCATCCCTGTCATTTCCTAGTGCCCCCTGCCTCGACCTCCATCAATGGTAGCATCCTTGTCGCCCCTCTGATAGGTTCCCTATTTCACTTGTTTTTTTTGTTGTTGTCTGTTTGCCTGGAACCAGAGGCCCTGTCACTGCATATTTCTGAGTGAAGGAATGGCTGTTTCTGGAGAATCTACTCTACGCCAGGCCCTGAGGTCTTGGCCATGGAGGGTCTTTGGGACACGCACCATTTGGCCAGGGCGGGCACGGAATGCAGCGTGCATGCCTTGCTGCAGGGCTGGGGTGGGGCAGGAGGGGAAAAGGCTGGAGAGAACAGTAAGGAAAGGCATTCCGGGCTGGGGGAGCAACAGGAGTAAGGAGTCTGAGGCAGGACGTATCTGGTGACAGCATGGATGGGATGAGAAAGGGCGTGAATCTACACCAGGACACTGAGCTTGGGAAAGCCAGGAAGGTTCTGGAGCAGGGCCGATGGGATCAGAGATGAGGAGAGAGATGGCTCTGTTTGGGAGAGAGAGGGGAGTGAAGGGTGTCACCAGGGGGCAGGGAGCTGTCTGCCTTGGAACAGGATGCTGGAGAGCAGGAGTGGATGTGAAAAGCCTCTGGGGGTTGGGGGGCCAGGGTAAGAAGAGTCACCATCCTGGCTGGGAGGGAGGCGGGCGGGGAGCAGAGACGAGTCTGTCATTTCCTGGTTGAGTGGGTAGACGGTGATGCAGCCAGGGATACACTACTGGAGAAGTCTTGGCCTGCTGCTCACACTTGGGGGTGGGGTCGGGGAGACAAGATTGGTGTCCTCTGGAAAGGTGGGGCTCCTCCGACAAGCTGAGAGAGCCACAAGCCCGCCCTGCACAGACACAAGTGTGTGATGATGGCTGGCCACTGGGCCCCTGGGGTGGGGGTCCATGGTCTGTGACTCCCCGTAAGCAGGGCCGCCCGGGGCTGGGCTGCTGGGCCTCTGTCTTCCAAATGGAACAACAGGAGGCCAGCCTGGCTTTCTGAGGCTGCAGACCGCAAGTCCACGGGCCCCTAGGTGTGTCCTGTAGGTTGAAATCAACTTTTGGAGATTAGGAATTTTCACACCAACACAGGTACCCCCATTGACGAATCAGAAGCTAGGGCCACACCAGGCCTTCACGTCCAGGAGCCTCCACTGGGAACACTCTTCAGGCATGGCACAGCTCACCACAGCCCCTATGGGCCCATCCACCCACTACCTTGGCCTGCTAGAACTAGGGAGTGTCCACGTCTGGCTCAGGTCATCCCCAGCCACCTGCTTAGCTCAGTCTGGACACTGCTACCCCTCACACACACCTCACCCAGCAAAGCCTGGTGGCCTGAGGGACCCCAGTGTGTCTCCAGGACATAATAAGGCCTGAGGGCTCTGATCTCTGCTGAGACACTGCCTTCAGCTTGGACCTGCATTTAGTTACAGCTTTATTTAAAAGGTGCTTTTACTCCCCTAAACACCTCCCCACTGGCTTCACTCTCCAGCCCTCCACCTTGTTTCCACGCCTCCGGGCCCCATCTCCCTCCCTGCTGTCTCCTGCCTCTGTAAATAATCTTCTCCTCTGTGCCTATAATTAGCCCCAAGTAGAATAATTCATAACAAACTTTATTTCTTGTGGCATCTTTCTTGCTAACGTGTCACTGAGTACCTCGCAGGATCAGCAGGAGGGAAACCAGACTCGGGAAACGGCTGAGCGCTGGCTCCGAGCTCCCTCCTCGGCTGTCCTCACCCACGGGAGCCAGGTCTGCAGGAAAGACCTGGCTCACCCTCTGCCAACCTAAGCAAGCAGGTGGGTGCCGGGACACAGCCAGGGTGGATCCAGAACATGGATGACCGATCCGGACGCTCTTCCCTGGGTGATCCTAATTGTAACAGTAATCATAATAATAGCAGCTCACAGTTATATAGTGTTCACTATGCCCCCCAGCTCTGCTTTTAAAGAGCAGTGTTGTCTTTTTATTTTGACACACAAAGTAAAATGCACCCCCTTTAAATCTACAGTCTGGTGACTTCTGACAAATGTATCCAACACCACAATCAAGAGAGAGAACAGTATCATCTCCCAAACGTCCCCCGAGCCCCTTTGCTATCAATCTCTCTACCAACCTCAGTAACCACTGACCTGCTTTCTGTCGCAATAGTTCTGCCTTTTCTAGAATCTCATAGAAATGGAATTATACAGTATGTAGGCTTTGTGTCTGGTTTCTTTCCCTTAGCACAATGCCTTTGAGGTTCATCGACATTGTTATCTGAATCGGGGGTTGGTTCCTTTTGGTTGCTTAGCAGTATTCCATTGTATGAATGGGCTGTGGCTTGTTTATCCATTCACTGGAGCTGTTTCTAGATTTTAGGGATGACAAAGCTGCCTTTGGTGGACACGTTTTCACTTCTCACAGGAGTGGGATTACAAAGGCAAATGGAAAGTGTGTGTTGAACTTGATAAGAAATTCTTTTTGTTACATATATTCTACATGTTTATATATAACATCTCAATTTCCTCAACAACTTTTTGAGTTAGGTATTATCATTATCCCCATTGCACAGGTGAAAAACTGAAGCTCGGAGAGGTGAAGTAACTTGCCACGGGCAGGCTTTCCATTTGCCTTTGCAGTCCCACTCCCATGAGAAGCGAAGACGTGTCCATCAAAGGCAGCTTTGTCATTCCTGAAACCTAGAAACAGCTCTGGTGAACGGATAAACAAGTTGCAGTCCATCTATACCATGGAATACTGCTCAGCAATGAAAGGGAACCAACCACTGATTCAGATGACAATGTTGATGGCAGAACCAGAAGTCTGGCTCTAGAGTGTGCCGCAAGGCGCCGGCTATTCTGCCGCTCAGAGTTTTCCTGGGCAAGGTCCGGGATGGTGGGCAGATCTCTGACCTGGGAACTGAAGGCCGGAATCTGAGTCCCAGCTCCCTGTCTGGCTAGTAGAGTGCCCACACAAGTCCCTCTGACCCTGGCGGATCCGTGTCTAAAAGTGGCACCCTGCGTCCCTGAGAGCGCTGTGGTTCGAAGGAAATTACCTGGAGCAGAACTTTGGCGCCCCCTACAGCTCCAGCTCTGTGATCATGACCATGCTGTCCTGACCCCAGAACACTCCAAGTTCAGCAGAAGGGACAAGAATGGTTCCTGACATACCCACTGCCTGCCATGACTTCAACACTTGACCAAGTCACACTGCATCCATCCAATGCCTCGTCATTCACCTTCCTCTGCTATAGACTGAAAGTGATCCCTCAAAATATGTTGAAGTCCTAACCCCCAGTGTGATGATATTAGTAGGTGGGCCTTTTGAGGTGATTAGGTCATGAGGGTGGAGGCCTCATGAATGGGATTAGTGCCCGTATAGAAGAGGCCTCAGAGTATTCCCTGGCCCCTTCCAACCATGTGAGGACCCAGAAAGAAGATGCTGTCTGTGAACCAGGAGACAGGCTCTTGTGCTGTGCTGTGCTTAGTCACTCAGTCGTGTCTGACTCTTTGCGACCCCATGGACTGTAACCCGCCAGGCTCCTCCATCCATGGGGATTCTCCAGGCAAGAATACCGGAGTGGGTTGCCATGCCTTCCTTCAAGGGATCTTCCCAACCCAGGGATCGAACCCAGGTCTCCTGCATTGTGGGTGGATTCTTTATCAGCTGAGCCACCAGGAAAGCTACCAAGAGCCAAATCTGCCAGCGCCTTGATCTTGGATGGCCCAGCCTCCAGAACTGTGAGAAATAAACTTCTGCTGACAAGCCATCCATGGTGTGGTGTTTTGTTACAGCAGCCCAAATGGACTGAGATGCCCTCTGTCTGGTGGACAGAGATTTCCAGTGAGGGAACCAAAGCCAGAGTGAGGAAACCAGAGGGCAGAAGCTATCCCTGCCTCAGTCCTCAAGGGCAGTGGGGGCACCCAAGAAGAGGGCAAAAATGGAGATGCAGGAAGCTCTCCCCAGTCCCACCCCCACCTGCTTACAAGGTTGTCAATGCGGGGTCACCTGGGCAGGTCTCTCCATCATCTGGTCCCATTTGTCTCACTGGAGAATGAGATTCCTCTGAAGTTGGCTTCGATGTAATACATCCCTGAAAGCGTTAGTCACTCAGTTGTGTCTCTTTGCAACCCCAAAGATGGTAGCCCACTACACTCTTCTGTCCATGGGATTCTCCAGGCAAGAATACTGGAGTGGGCTGCCCTTTCCTTCTCCAGGGGATCTTCCCAACCCAGGGGATTGAACTGGGATCTCCTGCATTGCAGGCAGATTCTTTACCATCTGAGACACCAGGAAAGCCCTAGTATATTCCCGGCATCAGTGGTTTAGAAGATGATCATCAGGAAGGCCTGGGACAAGAAGCTTCCCTCTTGTTCTGTCCACTAGCTGTCTCTAGGGAGTGCTCACAGGGCTCACAGGGGACACAGAATCCCCACTAGTCCCTCACATGAGCCCGCAGCCACCCTGAGCTCTGTCCCAGACCATCAGCATCTGAGCAGGGTGAGGATCCCTGTCAAACGGAGAAAGAGATCAGGAGATGTGGCTACTCCCCTGCTGAGCCCAACTTTTCATTAAAACAGGAGCGTGGAAGGGAAAACTGCTGATGTGTTACCCCACTGAGGGAAGCTGCAAGGCTCGGTGGTGGGAATGAATAATTCTGTCCCCTCTCCAGACTAACAGCCCAGCCCCTATCACTGCACCCGCGCACACTTACCCATCCCACCTTATGCCTCTGAGTGTCTTCCCTCTCTGACACTCAGCTCTGGTCTCCTCTGTTTTAAACCAGCAAGCTCTTTACAAGCGCTTCCCCTCCCTCAACAACTCTCTCACCCCCGCAAGGCCAGAGACACCTGAAGAAGGTAAACACTTCAAAAAGGAGGCAGTGAAAGCATCGTGGGAAAAGGAACCCAGGGTGCTGCCTGCCTCCTCGTGTCTGCTCTCTTGGGACCCCACTGACCATCCCCCAAGTGCCACTACTCTCAGGCAAGTGTGCCTTCCTCATGCTTGTCCCCTGCTTTCTTGTCACATTTGGGCTGGCCCTGCCAGGGAGTTCAGGGGCTAAGGGAGGACTCCTGCAGACTGGGCAAGTCCAAATTTTTGCTGGGGGTGAAGACATGGGACAGCCCAGGCTGTGGCACCTGGGACAGCCCATGCTGCCCAACCAGCCAGCCCTCCCCAGCCAGCCGGCTGCTCAGCAATGCTGTTATCTCGCCCCACTGAGCCAGTGTGACAGCAGCCATCCATCACGCAGCTCCAGCATACGTGCCCTAGGAAGCACGTCCATTCCCCTCAGTACCTGCAGATCAGGGAATGGTGAGCAGGTAGAAGGGAGAGGTAAGCAAAGTGCTGGGAGGGATCAGAAGAGGCAGATATGACTCCCCAAAGGAAGAGACAGGAGCGGTGTTGGGAAGGCAGGGGCAATTGAGAAGGTCCTTGAAGGTGGCACAGAGTATCGGTAGATGGATTAAACAGGTGCAAAATCACAAAAGCAGAAAAAATAGCATGCTCAACAACTGGACACCTATTACCTGCCCTTCAAGCCTCCATCTTCCCCGTCTCCCCAATAGCAGCTCTATTTCTTTGAGGATCTCCTGCTGACCCATATTCAGTCATGTGGTTTTGGGGGAAATGGCCCCCCCTTCCCAGCTCTGGAAGTAGGCCTTGATTGACTTAAATCAACTGTCTTTTCTTCCCTGGCTGGAGAATGATTTGGGAGAGGCATAGGAGCTGGTGAATGAAGTTTTTTCCTAAATGGTGTGGGGCAAGGATGCAGGGGCTGGGCTGCTGCACCCATTCTGTTGCCAGACAGGGAGAGTATGGAGTTGTTGGGGGCTGCCCTGAGGAGGCCAAGGATGTCACCAACACCAGAGAAGGCAGAGCAGAGAAACAGAGAGAGTAGTTCCAAAGTGACATTGCTTGAGTCAATGGACCATACCTTCCCCAAGGTCAGCCATACTTCTGGGCTTTCCAGTTGCAAGAGTCAATAACATCTACTGACTGTTTAGGTATTGAGTTGAGTTTTCTGTCATATTATAATCAAAAGATTCTTAACTGAGACTCCAGTTTGGTTGGAGTATAGGAAGCATAAAAAGAGAGTAAATGATAGAACTGGCAAGATGGATCAGGAACATTTTACCAATGGATTGAATGACAGGTTTATTTCCATAGGCACTGGGGACTCATGGGGCCCAAATAGATCACACTGGGTTCCCAGATCCTAAAGTACCCTCTAAATTGGCCTCACAAATCCCTATTTCCTACCTCTCCAGCCCCCTTCCACCAGAGTTAAGCCGCAGAATCAGGTTTGTAAGAAGCATAATCTATTCATCCTCCACTGACACCTTTCCTGGAACAAGCTCTGGGGACGTCAGTGGAAGCCTATGGTGTGGGGTGTCCTCACCTGGGAGAATGGAGGCTCCACAGGGAAAATGTTTGCTTCATCCCCTAATGTGTTGCCAGCATCTAAAACTGGCACACAGTAGGTAGGTGCCCAATGATTCTTGGCAAATGGATCAATGATTTCTCTGGAGATGGCAGAGGAGGGTAGCAGAGGCTGGAGAGGCAGGCCCCGAAAGCCAGCCAAGAAACCGCATGGGACTGTCCATGGTGCTGAAATCCTTGCTGCGCCCAGGACCGCTATCCGTGGTGCTAAAACAGAGCTCACAGCTAGCTTACTCGGTCCATCCATAGTGACTTGGAAAAGGCTCAAAGAATCTTAGGAACCACAGTGAGGAAGAAGACTCCATAATCTTGCCTCCCCATGCTAATCCTAGTCCCCCAAGACCTTCTGCACAAGATAGATAACCTGGCACAGACCCAAGAAGGCCTGTTCCTTGATGGTGACCCTGTCCCCAGTGCAGATATCAGTCCATCCTCATGTGGCCAAGCTCTCCAGGGCTGTGGCTCCCTGAAGGGTTTGAACATCAGCCTCTATTCAGCCAGTCTCTGCTGGGGACCCAGGGAGAGGCAGCCAGGCAGAGACGGACTCTGGGTAGGCAGCCAGGGAGAGAAGCCGCAATGCCAACAGCATTAAATGGAAGGTCTGGCAGGAGACTCTAGTCCTCACTGGCTCATGGGCACTGCCAGGCAAGGCACCTGTGCTAGGAGACAGTACACAGAGGAGGATGGTGGGTACTGTGTAATGACAGGTGAGATGGCAGGGACAAGCTAGAGACACAGGTCAGCAGTGAGAATGAAATTCTGGGAGTGGGGCTAAGGAACTCATGGGATGGAGTTTATAGGGGGTGCAGAACAGTAATGGGGGTGATGGACTGGGGAGGAAGTAAAGGGAGTTTCAGAACAGAGGTGGACTGGTGAGAGAGGAACAAGCTAGTCCTAAACACAGACTCCCTCCCTCCCTCTCTCTCACACACACACAGGGACAGTATTGTTAGATCTGGCCCAGGCATTTGGCTCTGCTGGGGACTTTCTCTCTGACATCATCCCCACAGTGCGGAGACCTCCTAACATTCTAATTTTGCCCAAGAACTACACTGATTCTGCTATCCACGAACCTATCTAAACCCTTCTGGAAGCAATTTGTATTTCCAGCCTGTATCACCTCTAGGGAAAATGATTTTCAAAGTTTATTCCCTGCTGAGTGCAGCAGGATTTCCTGTTATCGGTTTTAAACTTCCCTCTCTTGTGTTTTGGTGGGGGGTGAGGAATGGAGAGAGGTTCATTCTTTCAGGCTGGGATTTAGTGAAGGAGCTGTATTCCCTCCTCTATGCCCTTTCTGATTTTATAGATTTCTACCATATTCCCTCTTAGCCTCTCTCTGTACACTGAAGGTATCCCGGGTGGGCTAGAATGATTTTATATGACAGTTTCCTTCTCATCACAACTCTCTCAATAACAACCACTCACAGTCGCACTGAACTTACAGTTACCTACACATCATCAACTGGGTGAGATCTCAGTCTCTCCCACTCTGTGAAGGCGGCCCCCAGGGATCATTACCTGCATTTCACAGAGGTACAAACTGAGGGTCAAGGAAAGAAATAAATTTCCCAGACTATGTGAGTCTGTAACCCAGGGTCCCCTCAGTCTTGGGCTGGTGCTCCCCTAAGGAGACAGGACCACAAGCACACAGAGTGCTGGATGCTCATATACCTCACTCGTGTGTTGGGAGCAGAGGATATTTTTGGCTCACTTCAAATTCCCTTCCCAACCATATCCAGGCTTCTATTGCCCTTCTGGGTCCCTCTTTAGGAAAGATGCTTCAAATACCCTCCACTAGACACCATCCACATCATTTTCCCCAAACAGAAATTTGCTGGCCATTCTCTGCCCAGCCTGTTGCCTGTCAAGATATGAGTTTCCTAAAGCTTATCCCTCATCAGCCTGGCATGTTACTTCTACCCAGGAGAGTTTAGATTTAACTGCAAACTTGGTGATTTCACTGTACACATTCTCTTCCAGATCTTTTATTTAAATGTTAAAAAAAAAAAAAAAAAAGATTAGCTCCAATTCTTGGCCGAGTGCATGTTACACTTTTCTATCCAGAAGACTGTTTTTTCATTCAGACCTTTTGTTTCCCTTCTTTGTCAGCTTTTTATCAATGATAAAACAGTTGCTTCAAATTCCAGATGAATCCGGTTTTTGGACACACTTATATGTGGAACTCACACTCCAGAACACTTCGGATACATGCAACTGGAGCACACACACACACACACACACACACACACACCATTTATCATGGCACTTATTTACACTGATGCTGGTGCCTCTACACCTAGGCTCAGGCTCAGAAGTATCTACCCTGCCCCCACATACTTCCCTCCGCACTCACTCGCACACCTGCACATTGAGGAGGAACTTGGCGCTGCTCTTTGAGAAACCCAGTGATTTCATATGTTTGACAGGAGGGAAGGGGATGGAGCCAGGCAGGGAAATGCCAACACATAAAAGAAATGGATCAGAGGCCCCGGAGCATCTGGAAATGTTGGGAGGGGATCAGGGAAATTCCTGAAATTTGGACCAGGGTGCTTAGAGAATCCTGGATGAAGACCTCTTTCAGCCACAGGCAGGGTGCCCAGCTGCCTCCACCTGGGAGTGTTCTTGTGAGTCTCATACACTCAGTTTGCAGTGGACCAGGCAGGCAGCCGTCGTTCACACTGAGAAGAGCAGGTAGCCCCTGAATTGGCCTTGTGGAGCAGGCCTCCCTGCATTCCAAGCATGCATAAAGGCACCTTCACCCATGGGCACACACTTGTTCAATCACATCAATGCTGATGTCCAGGTGTGCAAACCAACCCTGGCCACAGGCACCATTCCCAGGCTCACATGAGGCACAAGAACATCTGTCACTCCAACCACGCCACCCTGAGATCACCTCTCTCCCTGGTCACAGTGCCTGCAGAGTGCAAGGGTGGCCCACAGTACCAGGCGTGGACTTGGAACTACTCAATGTTTTCATGAGAAGTGGCTGCCACCTGAAATCCCCAACAGGTGATAATTCCCAGCCTAGAGAGTCATTGAGCATCAACCAGGGCCCAGAGCACCTCCATCGACCTCTCACACTGCACTGTCTTGGAGCTGTCGCCTGTCACAGGGTGGGCCCAGCCTGCCAGCCACTCTGGCCCCACTACAGGAACAGAGTACACCGAGGTGGTCCCTGCTGGGGCCCTCATAGCGCCCATGTGGCTCCTCAGAGAACTGGGAGGGACACTGGCAAATTGAATTGTATTTAGGGAACCATCTCCCAGCACCTGGGGACAGCTTCTCCTGTGAAGGGGAGGGTGCGGGAGCTCAGACTCCTGCAGGGGTGTAGGCAGAGGGCAAGAGAGTGGGAGGCACTCACATGCCGGGATAGATATGTCTCTAAGCGGGCAGAGCCCTGTTCCCCTCTGCCTCTGCGCTGCTGCTTGGGAGTTCTGAAGTCAAATCCCTCTTGCTCTCTTTTTCGTCCTCTCCTGGCATTTTTCTTCCCCTCAGGGTCCTTTGAGGAGAAGGCTCCATAGAAAGATCTTTAAATGAATGGCCCCTCCTGGGCTCTGGGGAATCTATTAGAGTTCTGAAGAGATGGCCAAAACGGGGGAAGTAATCCAGGGAAGACAGGGAGACATATCGGGCAGGACGGCCTGCTAATGCCAGCCATGCATCTCGGCAGGGCTGGGGAGCTGTGGGTCACTTCTCATAGGCAGTCAGGACAGGCCCTGAGAGAAGGAGGGAGGAGAGGGGGGACCCATTATCTCAGCTCATTCTTTGTTCTCCTCCGCACTCCCAACAACGTGCAATTATTTCATTTCTTCATTTGTTCACTGGCTTGTGGCCCATCTCCTCCACTAGAACATTGGCTCTGGGAGGGTGTGAGTATGGCTCTGCCCTACTTCCCAGCATCCCCGGGGTCTGGATAAGACCCGCCCCCACCCCCCAGTGGAGGTGATGCTCAACAATCATTCGTTGAAGACATGAGTTGAGAAATGAACAAATGAGTGGGTGAGTGAACAAATTAATGAGCAAATGCACCCAGGGCAGATTCGCACTCAGTCTGCACCCGAACATATCTGGAGACGAAGCCAGGCCCCTGAGGCTGCCCAGAGTAAGCCCCACTCAAGTCAGCGGGAATGACCTGAAAACCCTCTCAAGTCAGGCTCCTTCCTACTCAGCTGTCCCTGCTGCTCCCTGGGCCTTAACCAACTTCGTGTCCTCCAGGCGGGAGTGGCCACCGCTTGTGCCATCCTGCGCTTGGCGCCAGGCAGAGAAGAGATCTACAGCAGCATGAGTCTCCGCAGAGGCCAGCCCCGTGCAGACCCCTGATGCTCCTCTCACCCCTCCTCTGTCCAGGCGGTGACAAGCCCTGCCTGTCCACCTTCACTGTGGCTGGAACTCTGCCGAGTCTGGGGTGCAGGGCTTGTCAGCCCTCATCTGGACCGTCTTGGTACTGGGCTTTGCTCCCTCACCCACTGATCTGCCGCCGGGCCACCACGATCCTTCTAAAGCCTGATCACCCGGTTTCCTGGACTGAGTCTCCAGCAGCTTCCCCACTATCTCTGGGATGGCTGGAGGAGAGACTCCTCAGTGTGGCATGGGGGCCCTTGCATAATGTGCACTCAACACCTCTTCACAACCTCAACTTCTGCCACTATCACCATGGCAACAGAAAGGACAGCAGCTAACAGGTCCGAGCTCTCATCACACACTCTGCCCTGAGCTGCACGCGTGGCTTATTTGACCCTCTCATGATAGCATCATATAGGATAGGTGATTGCTGTCCCCATTGTACAGATGGGAAAATGAGGTGGAATGAAAGCAGCCAAGTGACTTGCTCCAGGTTGAACGGCAATGTTACAACAAGAATTATTATTAGAGCTAAAACGTCTGGAGCCTGAACTCTATTCCTGGCGCTGTTCCAAGCATTCCACAACTGCTACTCCACATAGTGTTCAGACCAGCCCTCTGAAATCACACTGCCAGCCAAACACTTGACTTGTCCATGCCTCGGTTTCCATGGCTGTAAAACGGGGAGCATCATGACAGCACCTCCTCAGAGGTCTGTTGTGAAGCTTAAATGAGACAACGTATAAAGATGTTTAGCACAAAACAGGCTGGTTTCTGAGCAGCGCTGTGCCACAGCGTGCTTTGGGAAGATGCAGGCACAGCAGTGGGGGTGGGCCGGGTGAGGGCAGGATGGGGGAGGACGTCTGCCAGGAGGTGGCAGTCAGACTCTGGGGGTCTTAGGGGGCGGAGGAGGAGAAGGTGCAAGATTGCAGGGTTGTGGGGAGGGCTGGCTCTGGGCAGCACAGGAGTCCAAGATGGTACCCAGGGCACTGATCTCACGTGGCTGGAGGATATTTTAGGGAGACAGGCCCATGTGCCAGCCCGGGCCCATCACTGGCATGGCTTCCAGGAAGTGGAAAGAGGGGCTGACTCAAGGTTCGCCCTCCAGGGGATGCAGCCCCTAGGACACTCTTGAGCACTCCTGGGCTTTGATGCAAGGACCCCTGCTGTGTCTCCGTAGAAGGTGATGGACAACACCCTGGCATTGGAGACCCAGCCCCAGGGATGGGGAGAAGGAGCCTCAGGGGGACTCCATGCCAGCTGACTGGAGTTGCCAGCTGCAGTCCCATAAATCGCACCCTGGCCCAGGCTGGCAGTCCATTAACATGAAAGATTTTATCGCATTTTACAACCTCCCTGTCTTGTACGGCGACAGCAGGTAATTAAAACAATAATTGTTTTCTGATGTTGCTTCTGCTGAACGATAAAAGCTTCCAGTTATTTTCCTTTCACTGGGGTGGGTGGGGGAGGGGTCTGCTGATCTAGGGGTATGGGGGTGGGGCGCAGGACCACATAAGTTTGGGAGGTGCACAAGCGGGACAAAGGGTCCCTGTGTGACCTCCCCCCCCGGAGTGAAGCCTGCAGGAGCCTGATTTCCACTTGGCCAGGCTCTGAGTGTGTCTTGTCACACACACACGCCAGTGCACATGTCCCCTGTTCATGCCCAGACCTCAGCTGCCCCGGGAGTTGCTCTGGAGAGGGCCACCCTGCTTGGAAGCCCCTGGGAGGGAAGGAGAGCGTCCCTGGTCAAGAAGACGGGCAGAAGCTGGGTCCCTGGAGGAGCTAGTCTGTCCACAGCCCTAGGGAACCCTCAGTGGCTCCCATTCACTCGAGAGGAAGCACAGACAGGCTCTCAAGAATGGGGATGATGAGGAAGTCGAGGGCCAGAGGCTTGTGGGTACCAGCCCTAGTGCTGATGAACTTGTACCCACGTGCCTGGAAGCCTGGCACAGCAGAGGTGACTTGCCTGAGAGGGCTGGTGTCCTTCAAGTCCCATACAGAGCTTGACTCAAGGATAACGATGCACAGCACAGTGAGGGGTCTTTTGTGCCCCCTGGACTATCATCTATCCTCCCCTTTCCCATCCCTCCATCCGTCCACCCGCCCATTTACCCACCCCTTCATTTGTCCACCCATCTGTCCTCTCTCCTGCCTGTCTATCCATCTGACACGTACTGACCTTCTACTTAGTGCCAGCATTACTCCAGCCTCACGGGACACAGTGAGCAGTGGGCGGGCCACAGCCCCTGGAGAATGCTATGTCCCAACATAAGGGTGGAAGTAGAGAAGTACACAAGCCAATAAAGAGGGTCCTCCAATGCGGATAAGTGCCACAAAAAGCTAAGTCGGTGGCAGGCTGCTACTTGAGGTTAGGGGCCTGGTTTCCGCCTCCTGGTCCTGAGACTTGCTCCTTCCTTGCCATCTCCAGCCTCACACCCAGGAAACCCAAGGTGGGTACGGGTGGGTGTGGGACAGTGACTGGTGTGATCTCTGCTTGTATCTATGAATGATGTCACACCTGGGGGCTCCCCCCGCAACAGCCCCCTAGGTCTGCAGTCGACACCCTAATGCTTTAAAACAAATACTTCTTAATCACTAAAAATTGAAATGATTTCATGTGAAAATGTTAATGTATTCGGAATCACAGCCACGCACTGCGTCTGACAAATTAGCACCCAGCCCGCCGCATTGTTTGTAGCTGCATTTATCCCTGTGACGAGACACACACACAAAACGGAGCACAGGGGCGGCAAGGGCAGCTCCCCACTGGGGGCGTGTGTGGAGGAAGAAGGCGGGGGTGGAGGGAGATCGAGCACGGGAGGGCAGAGAGAGGCCTGGCCCTTCCCTGACAGCCTGCCTGGCCCACTGCAGGGCCAAGTGCCCCCTCTAGCTGTCCCAATCCCCCGACTTGCCCTTTGAGGCCAGTCCTGGGCCGTGTAATCCACACCAGGCAGGGTTGGCTGGCCTGGCGGCAGCCTGATGAACATAAACATGAATTCAGGCTACTGGCAAAGCTGGGCACCAGGAGAGGAGAAAAACAATTTTTGCAAGAATTTAATGATTTCAAAAATAAGCATAAGTATGTGGAAAACTGGAACCCTCACGCACTGCTGGTAGAAACACAAAATGGTGCAGTGCTGAGGAAAACAGTCTGGTGATTCCTCAAGAAATTAGACCTAGAATTACCATATGACCCAGCAAATTCCACCCCTGGGTATATACCCAAGAGAACTAAAAACGGGTGTTTAAACAAATACTCGCACACAAATGTTCAGAGCAGCATTATTCACAAGAGCCCCAACACTGGAAACAACCCAAATGTCCATCAGCCAACGATAATGGATAAACGAAATGCCATCTATCCATACAATGGAACATTAATTAGTCATAAAAAGAAATGACGCACTGATACATACTACAACCTGCATGAACCTCAGAATCATGCTAAGTCAGAGAGGCCAGATAGTAAAGGACATACATCGTATGATTCCATTCTCATGAAATACCCAGAATAGACAAATCTGTAGTGACAGAAAGCAAGCTGGGGTTCGCTAGGGGCTGGGGAGAGGGGGGAATGGGGAGTGACAGCTAATGGGATCTCCCCTGGGGCTGATAAAAATGTTTTGGAATTAGATAGAAGTGACGGCTGCATAACATTGTGAACGTACTAAATTGTGCACTTTAAAATGGCTAATTTTATGTTATATGAATTTTACCTCGATTCTCTATATAATAAAGTACTCAAGAAGGGTGTGATTCTCGACCGCATTGGACTTCCCTAGCTCATTTTAGAGAGTCATATCTGACACTGGGAGGCAGTGGGGACTGCAGGCCTTGAGACAGCAAGGTGGTGTGAAGGGACCTGTCCTACTTTCTCCCCATATCCTCCGTCCTCCCCACCCTCACTTGGCTCCTGCTCTCTATTCTAAGGCCTTGGGTCCAGCACCAATGCAGCCCAGGCCCAGGTCATCCTCCATATTTCTCAGATGAGGCAGAGGGTGGGCCCCTCTGAACTAAGAGCAGCCTGGGACTCAAGTCTCCTGACTCCCAGTCCAGGGTGATGTGCAACCAGCCCAGGCCTGGGCTCTCCTGATCTGCCTTCAGAGGGACTTTAATCACTCAGCTCCTCTGACTGCACCTTTTGGGAAGCTGAGGGGGCACATGGCATAAATGAGCACAGAGACAAGTCCCACTTCTCTCCACCCAGCTCCACACTTCCCTGTGCCCGGATCACAGTGCACCTCCACAAATCATGCTCTTCCCAGCTTTGAGGCGCAGCCCACATGGCTGGCTCTTTCTTGTCATTAGGGTCTCAGCTCACGATCACCTCCTTGGAGAAGCCTGACCATCCAGGCTAATATGCCAGCCAACACGCCTGCATCTAGCTCACCCAGGATCACGGGTCACATGGCCCTCTGTGCCTGCCTTCCCAATCCTGGAAAGCATTCCTCATTATCTGAGTCTGTCTACTTTTTATGAGCGTGGTGATGGAGCTCGCCTTGTTCAGCGGATATCTGTAGGTCCGCAGTAGGTCCGCATCACTGCTTCCTTAAGGACTGATGTGTTCTCATCTTCACTCAGCCCTGTCCCCAATCCATCCTTTCAACTTTCCTCAAAAGCTCCCTGGGGCCCTCGGCGTTCTGCCCAACCCCCTGGCACAGATCTGTGCTCAGAGGGGCTGGGGCTGGGACCTGGCCTGAGGTGGCTGCGTGTGACTCAGGCAGTCACTTCCCCTCTGAGGCTGCCTGAAGAAAGCTGTGTGCAAGAGCTTTGCAAGCGTTGAGCAATCTCAACCATCCGGCCCCTGATCCCTGTGCCCAGGCTCCTGCTCTGAAGCCCTCAAGGATCCCTTTCTGACTTCTAATGTCCTTCTCTTGAAGCTCTTCAGATTCCAAGTGGCCATTACTCCTTGCCCACTGGACCTGTCCCTTTCTCTAAGGCTGGTTCATGCTTGGGCACAGGAACTCAGGCACCAATTTCTGGTGCCACTTGCTCACGAGCATGTGCACGCACACTTTCCAGGCCTCGTCTGCAGGGGCTTTCCCTGCAGCCCTCCTCGCAGCTGCCACTCCGTCCTCAAAACTTTAAAACTCCTCCCCGGACTCCTGGGCTCTCTCTGTAGCCTCTTTCTGGCTTCCTCAGAATCACTCTCCCAATCCTCCATTTCCATCTCAACCGCAGCCATTCCCCAGTCACCCCTTACAACAGGACTCGAGCTCACTGTGACCAGCTCCTTCTGAACAGGCCTTGCATCTCCACTTCCTGCCATCCACGCCCCTCAAAGCGCCCGTCCCTGGTTTCCCATAAGCTTTTAGACTCTTCCACCTGACTAGCTGCTGCCACCTCTGCTGAACAGGTGAAATCTAAGGCCCCAAACACAGGCTCTAGTGTCGGAAGGGAGAGGAGGAAGGCTTCCGCACAACTTCTTGGTGTTGTGCAGGGGTGAGAATGCAGCCTCAGGGTGCCTGGGGGCGGGGGTGCATAAGACAGGGGTGTACACCTGTCAAGGAGGTAGCCAGGTCCCAGCCCCTCCCTACCCAGGAAAATGGGCTCTCAGCGCCCAGATCCAGCTTTTCAAGGGAATCCCCAAATCTGGACTTGTATATGAACTTACTATTGTCTAGAATGTTCTGTCTGCCATGTGAGTTTGCCATGCCCTGCACACTGCCACCCAGCCACCTCTGGGTGGGTACTTTGTCCTCCCGAGACCTGGTGCTAGGGTCCCTTCAGGTACAGGACATTGAAATCCAGCCAAGCTGGCATAAGCCTAAAGCAGGGAGCTCTTGGTTCAAGCACTGGGAAGGCTGGTGGGGGGAGCTCACAGGACTGAGGGAAAAGCTGCGGGCTCCTGAGTCTCTGGGGCCACCAGACAGCTCCCTCTCCCGCCTGTCTCTGTGTGTTGGCCTTACTCCCCTCTGCAGCCAGGCTCTCTCCATACAAGGGGGAAATGGCTGCCACTGGTCCAACATCTCTGCTTGCATCTTCACAGCTGCCGATCCCAGAGGGAAAAGGCAGGGCTCCTCCACTGCCAGGTGGGAAAAACCATGGGAAGGATCCTGATTGGCTTAGGCCAGGTCCCAGGGCCTCTATGGGCCAATCACCATGCCTAAGATCTCCACTAGGATTTGCCAGCCTGGTCAGGTGTTTTCTAGGAGGAGGGTGGGGCCCCCTGATTGACAGTCCCACCAGGACCTCTCCAAGGTGTTGGAGAGGTCACCTAGAGAAGAGTGCTATGCCAGTGATGTGTGCTGAGTAGTCAAAACAATGAGCACCAAAGAAACGACAAAATTCCACGAGGTGAGGTCATCCCTCCAGAGAGCCAAGTTCCCAAAGGTAAGGCGCTTCTCAAAAGAGTGGGGCTGAGGGTGGAGGCCAAGTCAGTTCCAAAGTCCACCCTTTCCCTTTTACTATGGGACCTCACCAGGGCCACCTGCTACCACTCCACAGTCTCCCTGACAGGTCCCAACAGAGTCTGTTTCAACAGCCCCACCAATGGGGAGCCCCTGCCTGCCAAGGCCAGTTGTCACTGCTCATTAGGAAGGTCTTTCTCAGCCTCTCATGTCTGACCTGCTGGTCTTGACCCTACCCTCTAAAGCTATACAGAACAAAGCAAATCCACTTCTCCCTCCTGCCTCCAGTGCCTTGCATTACACAGGACCGCCCCATCATTGCCCTGACCTTTTGAGGACCTCTCTCCCAGGACATGACTTTGTCTCTCCCTCGGTTAACCCATTGGACCTGCCAGCCCTGACCACCCTGGTCACACTTTCTTTGCTTCACCTGACTAGAACCAGTTTCTGTTGCTTGTGGCCAAAGTCCCTGACTGATGTCCATGCTCTAGGCAGGGCCTGGCAGGGTGAAGCTCACAGCTCTATAAGGCCCTCTTGCAGCTTCTCCCCTGTTGAGGCTCCCCGTCCCTGTTCTGCTTCTGACATCATTTTCCCAGCCTTGAAAGCTCTGAATCATGCTTGCCTCATTCCCATCCCTCACCCCCTACATGCAACATCCAGAGGCTCCTCCCTTCAAACGTCTCCCACATCCGTCTCTGACTCCATCCCCACTGCCTGATCCCTGAGAAGGGAGGCCTCGTCATTTCTTGCCTGGATGACCGCTGCAGCCTCCTGGCTGGTCTCCTTGCCTCCAGCCTCTCTCTGCTCTCATCCATCCTCCATGTGCTGCCAGATTAATCTTCCTTAAACACTGCTCACTGCCTGTCACTCCCCAGCTCAATGATGTAGCCAGCCCTGTCGCTCACTGGTCCCCCACAGGCACCGTCTGCTTCAGCCAGGCTGCGCCTCCTGGCTCCCCTGTACACACGCTGTCACCAGGGAACGCCTGTGTACTCTTTCCCCTCCCTTCCCTGTCTGGCCAGCGCTACCACATGCTAAGGTCTCAGGCAGGGTCCCTCCCCTCCTCTGGCCTTGGGACACCCATAGTTGGGAATAGAGGAAGTGGTGTGGCCAGGGCCAGCCCTGAAGCCACAATCTAGTCTGCAGGTCAGCAGATGGGTTGTCCTTGCCTGGCCTGTCTGGGCTCTTGACTGTTGCTGCGGCCCCCACCACCTCTCTGCTCTGCATGTCCTGGGAACCCACCCTGGCTTCCAGGCTGTTCAGGAGTCATACCTGGTCAAGTCCTCTGGATGAGACATTTCTCACTACATCCACCTTCCTTCTCAGGCCCCCTCATGAATGCCCATCACCCCCGAATGAGCACCTTCCCAAGATTCTAGATCTGCAGGGTCCTGCCCCAATGCTCCCTGCCACTGTTGTCAACCAAGAACCTGCTCCCCCTACCACTTAAGGGGGTGTCACAGAGGGAGGCCAAGAGTGAGATCCCCATCACTGTCCACATAGCATCGGCAGCAGCTCCCATTTATAGAACATTCAGCCTAGGTCTGGCATTGGGCTAAGTGTTCCAAACAGAATAACTAATTTAATCCTCACAACCTTAACGAAGTAGAAGCCTTTCATTATCCAGAGTTTCTAGATGAGAAAATCGAGGCACAGAGAGATGAAATCACCTATCTAAGGTCACCCAGTTTAGGATTCTGTTTCAGAGCCCTGACTCTTAACCATCTAGTGCCTGACACCCCATCCTACAGTCCACTGAACAGCTGGGGAGGTCAACGGATCCAGCAGGGAGGGTCCCAAGGAGCCACTGTCACTCTCTTTTTCTGACCACTTCTTCATAGGGCTGGGGTGACCAGGGGAAAGCCGTATGCTGAAGCCAGCTCATCCTGGCTTAGGAGAGCCTGTTGTTAGAATTTCTGGAATTTTGCAAGCTGGTCAACATCACATTGGTAGCTTGAAATAGGCCATCGTGGGAGTATTTACACCATAGAAATTGGCAGCTCTGTCCCGCATTTTCCCGGAGAGCCAACTGTTAAACATTCACCAGCACATCACTGCTGGGGAGGGGCGGCTGACCACCCTCTGAAGGGCATTCTAGCCTATGGGTGCCAGGCTTCAGGCAACTCACCCCAAAGACAAGCCCCCTCAGTGCAGCCAGGAGTCTTAAAAGCAAGGGGTCTTGAGAGGACTGGGTGGGTCTCAAAGATGGGCCTCTGGCTGTGTGATCTCAAAAGATCTGAAGGAAAGCACTCTCAGAAAGTGTCAGGGCAGTATATTCTAACCAAACATGCCCAACATGGAAAGCTGGCCACCAACCAAGGGCAGCGCCACTGATGAGACCAAGCTGGGAAGCCTACGCTCAGGTCCAGCAGAGGTTTGTGGGAAATGCCAACACAACCTGGGGCAGGAGGGGCTTGGAGGAGGAGGCCCCAGAAAGGGTGGGCCTTCTGACTGGTTGGGAGGTGCTGGGAGGCCCGCCTCTCCACCCCACCATTTTACACCTGAGGACACTGAAGTGGAGAGACAAGATAAACACTAGTAAGAAAGCACTGAAGGCCAGAGGTGAGATCAGGACAGGCTTAGTGGCTGCTGTGAATGAGCTCAGGCAGCTAGGTTCTAATAAACCACAGCCCAGGTCCAGGCACAGGCCTGGAGCAGTCATGGGGCAGATGAGTCAACTGTGGCCGAAGAAGCAAGAAGGCTGTATCTGGTGGATGCGTCAGCTATGTTCTTTGACTGCAAGCAACAGAAATCGATTCTTACAGATTTAAGCAAAAAGGGGGAAGTTCTAGTGAGAAACCAGGTTGCTGAGAGAAGGGGAAAGAGGCTTAAAAAGCAGGCTCTGAAGCAGTAAAGGAACCAGGATAGGGAAATTACCAACCTGCCTTACCCAGGCCCTGCTTTCAAGATGAAGGGGCTGAATACTGACCATGAGCGTACCAAAGGAGAGGTCAGAGGGTCCCGGCGGGGCTAGGAATGGAAGCTGGACAGATACAAACCCAACAACAGTTATCCACTGCAATAGCCCCATCCTGGTGAACCCGATGCAGACCCCAGGCATGGCTCTGGTAGCGCATCTGAGCCAGCTTCAGATGACCAAGGGACACTGGGAGACAAGCTGGGACCCCCAAAGACCTGTCACACCAGACCAGCTTCCCTTATCATAGAGTTACTGCTCTGATAGGTTAGGCCCAGACCGGAGACAGTGTGCCTGGACTTCAGCCAGGTACCTGATAAAATATCTCAAGATCAGCAAACGTAGATGCACAAACCAGGTGATAACAACATTAAAGGGAACGCAAAATCTTTGGAATGGCCAGCACTGTTTTCTAACACAGCTGATTAAATGACTAATGTTGCCCCACAGTTGGGTCTTTACCTTTGAGCCTCAGGCTGTGCCCTTTGAGCTAGTCAGGATTTTTATTAAATACTTGGATAAAATGCACTGATAGCATACTGGTTAATCTGAGGATCGTGTGCCCATCCCTTCTCCCTGGACGAGAAGCTGTGAGTAACAGCCATGGTGAGAGGACAGCGACATAGGTGGCTTGGGCCCAAGCTAACCTGCATGACCATAATCACTGGCTGTGGGGACGGGCTCATTCTGACAGCATTTGAGTTGGAACAATGAGGAGAGGCTAGGACTTTTGTTGGATGGCTAAGGGAAGAGAGATTCTCTATTTTTTCCTGGATTGGGCCTGCAAGGATGTAGCTCTGATAATTTCTGGCAGCTATCTTGGGACTGTGAGAGGAAAGGTTTTTGGAGAGTGGCAGCAATACTTCCCTCCCCTGCCAGAGCAGAGATGAGGGGTGAATCCTGGTCACACGTTTTCCCTGGATCCAACCATGCCTGAAGCCAGAGCTACCCCTGGCCTTTCAGTTACACGTGGCAAAAAATCCTTCCCTGCTCCCTTTTGTCGCTTAAGCCATTTGGGTTAGGTTTTCCAATATTTGCAACAGACACACTTAGTATCCTATGACAGTCCGTGCCAGGGCATTGTGTCACAGTGGGATGCCCTCCAGGGACTGATATCCAGAGAAGCTAACAAAGACGTTGGAGATAGAGAAGGGGACTTGGAACCTGCTACATGAGAAACAGCTGAGTGGACAGGAGGTGCCTGACCTGGGAAAGGGCAGATGGGGCCTTGTATTAAGTAACTGAAAAGGGAGAATCCACCCACTGTGGCTCCAGAAAGAAAAGTCAAGAACTATCTGGGGGAGCTTCCCACAAAAGATTCACCTTATGTAAGAAAGTTGTTTTGAACAGTCCCAGCCACCGTGTGTGTGTGTGTGTGGCCCCGGCTAAGTTGGAAAGCTGACCCCCAGGGATTTTTCTAATTAAAAACCTGTGACCTGGACATCCCAGCCCAGGTTTAGAAAGAGCCTGTACCCTGGCGGCAGGGTGGTATGAAGAGGCAGGATGTAGGGGGAAAATGGGCTCTGGGAGACAGGGGATTAGGGCTCCCCAGCTGGAGCAAGTGGTAAAGAATCTGCCTGCCAGTGCAGGAGACCTAAGAGACGCAGGTTCGATCCTTGGTCTGGGAAGATCCCCTGGAGGAGGGCATGGCTATCCACTTCAGTATTCTTGGCCTGGAGAATACCATGCACAGAGGAGCCTGGCTGGCTACAGTTTATAGGATCACAAAAAGTCAGACAGGACTGAAGAGACTTAGCACACACGCAGACTTCGGATTAGCCCAAGATCATGCAGAGAAGCAAGGTCCTGTGACTCTCCAGTGGGCTTTTAAGTCCATGGGACACCAGACAAGGCCCTGACAGTAAATGGACATATGGGACTCTGTTCTGTCCCCTGCTGGTGTGGGTGGGAGAGGTGAGGCCAAGCAGTAACAAAGTCCCAGCTCTGCCGTTTCTCTAAGGCTCAATGTTCTCATCTAACAAATGGGACTAACCTCACCTACCTCCTGGGTTGTCCTGCGGATCTGACCACAAGATGCCGGTAGAGTCCAGCACTGGGCAGGTTTCCACCATCACCAAGGTAATTATGACCATAGATGTGACAGTTTCTGATTCCGAAGCCTCCTCCTATTAACGCCCCAGGCTTCCAACCCTCTTAGCAGAAGGAGGAGACATCCGAACCCCATCCTGAAACCCCAGGCCTGCCTAGTATGGCAGCGCGGGACCTCGGGAAGCCGTGCCCTCCCACATCTGGAAAATGAGACTAACCCCAGCGGCGCACGCCTACGGGAGGTGCTCCAGCAATCGCCTCCTCTCCGCCGCGAGGTCAGCCGGGGGGCTCTGGCAGCGCTACCCCCACCAGACCGCCAGAGGGGCCCACTGCCGGGCCACGTCTCCGGCGATCCCGGAGCAGGCGGCGGGGGTGAGAGCTACAGCCGGGCGAGCGTGGCAACCGAGGAGCCGCAGAGGCCGCCTTGCTGCCGTGCCCGGAGGCTGGACGCCTGCTCCCCGGGCGGCAGCCGAGCGCTCAGCCAGGAACTTGTTAACAGGCCCCGAACAAAGAGCCGCTAATCCGGCGGGCGGCCGCGGGCGGGCTGGCGGGCGGAGGGATCCCGCCCCTTCCCCGCTCGGCCGCCGAGTTTACCGCGCACTCATTACCCCGCGCCGGGCGTGGGCGGGGGCCGGGGCCCAGGCCCCGGGGCTGGACTCGCGGTGCGCCTTCTCCCAGGATGGCCCCCGGGGCGCGCCCCTCCCCAGGGCCCGGGCGGGCGCCGCGTCTAATTGCTAATCCCTGGGCTCGGGTTCCCATTGGCTCGGGCACCTGCCGCCCCAGGCCGCTCACGTGCCCCGCAGCTCGCCCGCCCAGCGGGAGGCTTGCCGCTAGCCCCGGACCCCCGCCCGCCGAGCTATCCCGGACAACGTGGTGGGGGTTGTTTGGGAAGAGGGGAAGGCTCCGGTCACGCTGGGACGATAAGGAATCATTCCTACTGCCAGTGCCTGCCAGCCCCCTTTTTTATTTTGGTGGGGGAGGGGGAGAGAAGGGCTGGAAAGATGCGGATATGGGAAAAACCAACAGCCCCTCAACTCCATCTGGTCTATGCTCCAGTAAGGAGGGTCTACATCGGGGTGTATCTCCCTGCAGGCTCTGGGCTAAACCTGCTGGGGTGGGGCACGGGGAGTCGCACCCGCCACCCTGGCTGGAGAGGTCTACGGTAGGGGTGGGTTACAGGGCCCAGAGCTCCCTCTCCAAGGGTCAGTCTCGACTGACTGCCCCTCCCCAGACCTCAGCCAGACATTCGCCTGGAGCTCAAGGTGACCCCGAGCCTTCCAGAGGGACACAGCTCTGACATCCTGGCGTGGGGAGGGGCCTGAATCTGGGGGACTCACCCATCAGGACACTGGCCCTTGGTGCTCTCACTGTGGACAGGCAGGGAGTTGAGGCCCCTTCCCCATCTAAGTGGGACCTCAAATATGCCCTTTGTGGCCTACTCTGGGGAGCAACTGCCACTTAGGCCTCTCCTGATGGCCATGAATCTCCCTGTCTCCTCCATCTCAAACAGGGCTGGGGTGGCCCGGCCAATGACAACTCTCCCTCTGGAGAGAGGGGCAGGGGGCTTCTGATCACCGCCCTACCCCTGTCATCCCTCAAAGGGGGCAGAGAAAAGACAACAGGCCAGCCCCCCATCCCCAGGCCTCTGCCCTCTTTCCTGG
Source organism: Capra hircus (assembly GCF_001704415.2). Classification (NCBI taxonomy): domain Eukaryota; kingdom Metazoa; phylum Chordata; class Mammalia; order Artiodactyla; family Bovidae; genus Capra; species Capra hircus. Next base: position 72,324,746 of record NC_030814.1, read on the forward strand.
ACCCCTAGCTGCACCCTCTTCCACAAAGAGGGAGGGCTCCCCCACTCTCTTTAGTAGAGGAGAGGAAGGAACAGTGCCCTTTGCCGTATCCGTCACCTCGATTGCTCACATTTATTGAGCACCTCCTGTATGCCGGGATGGACATGCATCAATCTGCCTAATCCATACAAGGACCCTGTGAATTAGGTCTTTTTATAATATTTTGGCTGATTCCCAGATGGTGCTAGTGGTGAAGAACCCGCCTGCCAATGCAGGAGACATAAGAGACACGGGTTCGATCCCTGGGTGGGGAAGATCCCCTGGAGGAGGAAATGGCAGCCCACTCAGCCTGGAGAATCTCATGGACAGAGAAGCCTGGTGGGCTACAGTCCTTGAGGTCACACAGAGTTGGACACGACGGAAGCAACTTAGCACGCATGCACACATGATATTTTAGAGATAAGAAATGAAGGAGTACAGGGAGGAGCTACATCCACGGCCAGGACTAGGGTGAGGCAGAGGGTGTCGAGAACACAGATGTAAGGAAGTCTTTGCTCTCAGGGTCAGACCCTGCACTTGCACGACTTAAATCTTGCATCCTAGGCCCCTCCCTTGCCTCACCCTCGTTGGAGCCCTGGTCTAAACCCAGACCCCAGAGCCTGCCAACTCAACCACCCTACCACCTCCGACACATGCCTGGGGTTCTGGCTCCCAGGGGGCCAAAGGCTGTTTGCAGCATCTTCTGTCAGTCCCCGGGAGGTGGGTAGGCCTCAGGCACTGGCACGCTGACCTTCTGGGGATCCTGCGAAGGCCTGTTTTTGCCACTGGGGGGTGTGCAACCAGCTAAACAGGACCTGGCTTCCTTGCCAGGGCCCTGGAACTCCCAGCTCCCACCTCTATGTCACAGTCACCTTCGGCCCTGCTGCAACAGCCACCTGGTTCCAAGGCAACACAGGCAGCTGCTGCCAGCGTGGTTGGTGGCTTTGGCAGGTGCTGGGCAGGTGTGAACAGTTCCTGGAGGAACCTGCTGCTGAGTGCACAGTCTATCTTGGGCTCAGGAGGCAGCCTCTCTGGGCATAGCCCCCAGTAGTTATCTAGCCCAGCCCGTTAGCATACAGAGGAAGACAGCCCAGAGAGGTTAAGTGGTTTGTCCAGGGTCACACAGCAATCCAGTGGCAGAGTCTGAACCAGAATTGAATTGCATCCAGGGTGCCCACCCCTGCTTTGCTGCTATGTTCTGTGTGTCAGAGCTGGTCACCACAGATCCAGGACAAACTAGGCCCAAATCATCATCTTCACAGAACCTCCAAAGTTCTTTGCACCCTGGGGGGACTGGTGTTTGAATCAAGTGTCTGAAGCAGGTGCCCTGCAAGGGGTGGTATGAGTATAGATGAGGTGGGGTGGGTAGGAGGCTTCTTCCAACTAGAAGCAATGACTTCTCCCAGGGGCAGCAAGAAGTGAAACAGTTTATAGAGATGGTCTTCTCTCTTATGTATGAGGTTGGAGCCTGACACAGCTTAAGACCCCACCCTGTCCTAACTCACTTCCCTTCAAATGCCAGGGAAAATGGAGGAAGGAGGCACACAGGTACCCACTCCATGTTGGGGTCCACCTGGGCGCTCAGTGTTGCCCATCAACTGGTTACTCTAACCCCAGGGAGCAGAGGTGACCCCATTCTCCAAAGGTGGGAACAGGCTGGGGAGAAAAAATTTTCTCATCCAAGGTCAGGTGGCTTAGACTGAAACCTGGCCTGTCCTGTCTGCCTCCAAAGCCCTGCCCTTTCCACTCTACCTTACAGGCTCCCCAGAAGCAGGAAAGCAAGTAAAAGTAAAGTCGTTCAGCCGTGTGCGACTCTGCAAACCTATGGACTGTAGCATGTCAGGCTCCTCCAGCCATGGGATTTTCCAGGCAAGAATACTGAGTGGGTTGCTGTTTCCTTCTCCAGGGGATCTTCCTGACCCAGGGATGGAACTCGGGTCTCCCACATTGCAGGCAGACTCTTTACCATCTGAGCCACCAGGGAATCACAGGAGGACCCTTCAATGCCACTCTCATGGGAGCAGACAAGGGGAATGGAGAGCTGGGTCAGCAGAATTGACTGCAGGAAGCTGGGTGCCCCTCCGAGTGGTAAGGAGGGTTGGGGCCCAGGGGCTGGGCTCTGCTGGATCTGGGAACTGGGAGCCCTGCTTGGTGCTCAATGAACCTCCAGTCTTGGTGTCAACGCCAGCCCTGAGCATTGGAGTGGGGCCCGAGGAAGAGGCCACTCAGACAGATGGTCAGGGTCAGTATGGGTACTACCAGAGGGGGGTGCCCCTCAGCCCCACCTTCCAGGGGCTGGAGTTAGCAGGTCTGGGGCCCAGAATTACATTATTCACATGAGAAGATAACAACCTGGAAACATCTATGCCTGGGAGGGCTGGGGCAGGCAAGGTTCCTGTTCCACAGACATGGGCGCACCTGTGAGGGACCTGCAACACACAGGCTCCAGGGAGCTGGTTTGCCATCTGTGTGGGGGCGTCAGCTAGCTGGTCCTGGCCCTGGACAGGCGCCATCGCCGGCCTCCCTGGAGCAGGGCAGTCTGTGTTTAGGCATAGGGATGGCTGTGAGAGGGAGGACGAGGAGAGCTGCAAGGGGACAGAGCAAACTTCTCCCCACTCCCCAGCCACAGCGCCCATCCCACCACCCCCTTGTCTAGCCAGAGAACTCAAACTCAAGCAGAGGAAATAAAGAGACAAATAAGCATTTGACTGGCTGTGACTCGGAGCATGTTGGGGGCTGAGAACAGGGTCATGGTGCCATTGACAACGGCAATACTTGTGGGAAGCCTTGGCACGAGTGAGGAGGTGCCCCCCCACCCCAGATGCCTCTGGCAGCTGCCCCAGGCCACTCCAGGGCTAAAGAGTCAGTGCCTCTGTCCTGGAGCCCACTTGGCGCTTACCAGTGGGCCCTGGCCCCCTCACGGGTCTTAGGAGGAGTGGGGGAGGCCTCTTGGAGGGGGCTAGATTGAAGCTGGAGGCTGAGAAGAGCACAGCACAGTGGGGATTGGCAGCCGCAGCGAGGGCTTGGCCTGGCCCTGACCAGCATTTGAGGATGCTGGGGTATAGGATGGGGACCGTGGCTGTCTGGCGGGGGGAGGGGGCACCACGTTTTGCAAGGCATGGGACGCACAGTGGGTGGAAGCCAGAGCTTGTCCGGGAGTGTGGATGGCCGGAGTCAGGGAGGACGCCTAACCTGCCAACATGTCTGCCCAGGGATGTGTGCGCTGCAGGTGTTTCCCTAAGGGCTCCTGGGCTCGGGGTTCAGACTTTACCTGCTGCCACTGGGGTGCCACAGAGGCGTTCTCGTGCTTTCTAGCCTGGGCACTGGCGGCATCAGTCTAGGTGGAGGATGCAGAGGAGGGAGGGAGTGAGGGGTGGCCACGGCATCAGCCCAGGTGAGAAAGGTGAGGGGGAAAGGGCTGGGGTGGGGAGGGGCAAAGGAGGAGAGGGACATGAGCAAAGTCACAAGTCGGGCTGAGCTGGAGGACCTGGTGACAGATTAGACATGAAGCGTGAAGGAGAAGGTTAGAGCCGAGAGAGGCTCCAAGGTTTCCCGCCTCAGGCTGGGGGAAAGGGGGAGGGGGCCTGGGAGGACGGACTGCAGGAGAGGGCTGGCCTGGAAAGAGCAGGTCTGGGCATGTGCACGAAACAATGTGTGTGTGCATGCATGCGTGTGCATGTGTGTGTGTGTGTGTGCCTGTACACTTGTTCTCAGGAGGCAGCCAAGCCCAGCACTAGGGTCCCTGCCTGGAGAAATCCCTCATACCTGGCTCAGGGCAGCTTCTGCCTCTGAGACTTCATGGCTTCAGTCTGCAGGTCTGGGGCCCAGAGCAGCGCAAGGCAAGAGAAAGGGTTGTAAGACAGGGGTGTCCTGGCCCTTGGGCATGCATGCTGTCACTTCAGTCATGTCCAACTCTTTGTGATCCCATGGACTGTAGCCCACCAGGCTCCTCTGTCCATGGGGATTATCCAGGCAAGAATACTGGAGTGGGTTGCCATGCTCTTCTCCAGGGGATCTTCGCCACCCAGGAATCAAACTTGTGTCTCTTATATCTCCTCCACTGGCAGGTGAGTTCTTTACCACTAGCGCTACCTGGGAAGTCCCCTGGCCCCTGGCTGAGGCCAAAGTTGGCTGCTCCTAGGAACCAGGTCCATCAGTGCGTCTAGGTTGGGGGTCTGGTACCTGCATCAGTGCCAGTCCCCAAGCTCCTAAAGGAATTTCCTCCCAGCACAGGGCAGGAGAAGCAGGAGGGCCAGAGGACCAGCCCTCTCCTGTGGGTGCCTGGGGGGCCACCAAAGAGCAGACCCCCCTCCCAAGGCATGGTGAGTGAGAGCAGAGTATCTCTTAGCCCTGAAGAATGAAGACCCCCTCCCAGCAACCAATGACCCCAGCTGATGGGGGGGTGGAAAGTGGGTCTGGATCAACCCTTTAAGTGGGAGAGGGGCTGAGGAAGTGACCACGGCTCAGGGATGCTCCCCAGCCCCCCACTTTCAGGAGGTCCAGTTCCCCGTGGGCCCCTCCCCTCAGGAGTGCAGAGATCTGAGATCAGGAAGCTGGCAGGTGTGTTCAGCCCACAGGGGCGGGGAGGCAGGTGCCAGCTGTGTGAGCGGGTATGAATGGGAAAAGCCTGTGAGACAGGTGGTTTCTGCATGTGGGGGCACAGAGAGGACCTGCCTGGGTGAGTGTGCCAAGGGACAGGCTTTAGACAGAGGGTGGGCACCTGGCCTGGGGAGCAGGAGGCTCTGATCCTGCTGGCCCCCAGCGCCCCCTGCAGCCTGGCTGGCTGTCCCTCCCTCAGACCCATTTTTCACTGGCTGCTGTTGCCAAGGAGCTGAATGGACGATGCGGGAGGAGCCAGGGTCAGCGCAGGGCCAGCCTGCTGGGCACATGTGCCCAGAACCTGTGGGGGCCAGCAGTAAAGGGGCCCGAAATGACAAGAAGGACCCTGTGCCCTTCAGCAGCCCCTCACACAGGCCTGAGGGTTGATGCTGGAGGCAGGCTCTGCTCCAGGGCAGCCCTGCGGCACTGGTGCCCACCCGCCAGGGCCCTGGGCAACCTTGCACGAGGCCCCGACAGGTGCCCCATGGCCCTGGGATGTGGTTCCTGGACTCTATGTCCTCCTGAGGGATCCATGCAGCACCCCCCGGGGCTGCGGCACACGGACTCACCAGTACCCATCACCCTCTCATCTACACATGCTCACCTGTGCCACTGCTCACAACCGTCACACACGTGCAGCAGGCCTGCCACCACACACGCTCATCTGGCCACACACATAACCGGGCTGCACACATCGCCAGCCCCCGTCGTCACCAGGGCACACATGCCAGCCCAGAGCCCTCACACGTGCTCACGGGGGCGACATGCAGATATGACCACGCAACCTTCCCGCATGCATCTGACTCAGTAAACAAGCCCTGGGCCCCTACCGGGTATCTAGCAACACCTCCCCCCGTGCGCGGGGCATGAACACCCCCCAGCTCACCACAGTCAGTGGCTCAACCCGTGCCCCCTGAGTAATGCACACATACTCATAACACGCACGTGTGTGCAACAGGAACACACACCCAGTGGTAGTGCAATCTCCCAGATGCGGAGGGGAGGTCATGGGCAGAGGGGTTTGTTAAAGTGAGGATTCGGTGGGGGGATGCTGGGGGGATGGAAAAGGAGAGTGGATGGGGTGAGGGAGGGAAGACTGAAGGGGGCAGGGTGGGGAGGGGGGCTAGCCAGTGGATGCAGGATGCACTACGCAGAGACCCTTGAAGGAAACCGACATCGGCCTCAATCATCAGGCTGCTTTCTGAGCTTTCACTCATTCCTCTCCAGTCAGTCTGGCTTCCTTTCTCAGGAACCCTAGTGCTCCCTTCTGACACCTCTGGGATTAACAATGGCCTGGCCAGGCTCAGCGGCAGCCCCCAGGGTCTCAGGGCTGCAAGAATCAAGAATTGCTAGGGCAAGCTCCATGCCCCCCAGATCACACAAATGACCCCCTCCCGTCCATATAGGTACTCAGCTCTGCTAAGTGCAGGGGGGCGGGCAGCCATCAGGAGGCCCCAACAACTCAGCCTAGGTGGAAGGAAGCTCGGGGAGAGCAGACAAAGGATGCAGGGGAACTCCTCCCCCCCAGGAGTGGGCTGAGGGCTGAGTTATGGGGCAGGTGAGGGTGGCCAAAGGGACACGAGGGGAGGGAGAAGGGTTGTGCAGAGAAACAGAGAGGGGAGAGCGCTAGAGCTTCCCCACACACAACTCTGGCCCCTATGCACCAGGAAGGCCAGGAGCCACAGTGCCGGCCCGGGGCCCTGGTGCTTCCACTGTGCAGGACTGCAAGGGCTCGGGGGCTGGTGTATGCGCCTCCACGCCTGAGTGTGCGCCTGTGCGAGAGTGTGTGGCGGGGACAGAGGAGGACACTGTGTTCCGGACGTGGGCAGCGGCCAGGTGCCAAGCTGGGAATTGTGAGTAGCTGTTTGGGGCAGATGCTGCCGGGAAACGGTATCTTAAACCCCGTCCTCAATTTCCTGGGCACTTGGGATGTGGTCAAAACCCTCTCACCCGCTAACCGGCCAAGCCAGACTCCCCGGGGCTTTGATCTAAACCCCCAACCCTGCGCTGGGGCCGGGCAACCAGCAAACTTCCCCCGCCTAGAGGCGTGGGGCGTCTACACTCGCCAGCCCCACGCGCTGACAGCTGCTCCTGGACTTGGCAGAACCCAGGCTTCCGGGGAAGCGCGCGGGGAAGCTGCGCAGCAGCGACAGGCGGCCCCCGCATCCCGCCTCGCAAAGTTTGGCCTCGGGGGGCTCCCAACCCGGTCCAGCAGCGCGGGTCAGAAGACCCCTAGAGCAGCGAGCATTCGCGCGCACGGTCCCCCGCAAGCCTTCCCAGAGCGCGCGCGTGACTCACCCGAACCGCGGAGCCAGGCGGCGAGGACTATGCCCAGGAGCGCTGGCCACAGGCCGGACCGGACGGCCATGGCCGCAGGCAGGCGGGCGGGCCGGGCGCGGGGCCCCGCGGACAGGAGGGCGCCTTTCAGCGCCTCAGCCCAGAGCCCCGGCCCCGGGCACCCCCGGGGCCCATGCCAGCGGACTGCGCTGCCTCCGGGCGGCCGGCTGCGGGGCGCACGCGGCGCGTGCCTCCCCTGGGCACCGGGAGCGCAGCAATGCAGCCGGGGCGGAGCGCAGCGCCAGCCGCGCCGCGCACAGAGCCAGCCGCCGCGCGGAGCCCGCAGCCGGGGAGCGGGCCGGCGGGCGCCGAAAAACCCGGACTGGAGCGACGGAGCTGGGCGGCGTCAGGGCGGGGCGGGGGAAGGAAGGAGGGGCCCAGCAGCCCCGCGCCGCGCGAACGGGCCACCCCCAGCTCTGGGGATCCCTCTCGGCGTTGCCCGAGGCTCCCCCAGGGAGAGGCTGGGGTGGTGGGCGGGAGGCCTCCCACCTCCCTGCGCGATCTCCAGGGACCGGCCAAAAGTCTGAAACCCGGAGTGGATCGATTCTCCGGATCCGGGTTCTCCCGGGCCCGCCAGCCAGCGCACAGGTGGCCCGGGAGGGGCCCAGGGCTGCAGCGATCCCGGCGCGGCGCCAGGCTGCAGACCGCGGCCAGGGACAGCGGTGTCCGGCGGCTGTTCCGCGCAGCCCTCTCCCCCACCCCACCCTGCTCCGCACCTCCCGGCCGTGCTCCGAGGCTTTCAGCGTGTTGCTGTACGCCACCCAGCCCGCGGCTCGGATAGGGGACTGCGGGAAGCTCCCGGGCCCTGGCCCGCGCGCAGAGGTACGCGGGTAGGACAGACTAGGGGCCACCCGCAGTCCCAGCCACAGAACCAGGTGGGCCTCAGAGTGATCCTAGGTTTCTCTAACCCCATGTGCACCGTTTACCTAAAGAAAACAACGCTAGGACGCAGCGCAATCAACAAGATGTGCAGCGTTTGCGCCCGGAGCGCACACCTCGCAGGAGACGTGGGCGTGAAGGAACCACTGGGTTTTGGGAGCTAGAGAGTTCTGGGGGTAGAGTCTATGGGCCTCCGTCTTCTAGCTCTGTGACCTTGGGCAAGTCACGGAGTCTCCCGGAGCCTCCAGCAACGACCGCTGCTGGAGCCTCCTGTTCCCCACCCCCATACCCTAATCGGGTTTAACTAAACAGAGGGTTGCCTTGAAGGAGAAAGGAAATGACGGACGCGCACCATGTGCACAAGGAGAATGGTTAGAAAAAGAAGATCCTACTCTGCGTCGGGAGGAGAATGAGAAGGGTAAGGGCAGGGTCGCAAACTAAAATGCCTGTAGTCGATGGGCATTCTAAAAGGCCAGTCGATGACATATAATCAATTGATGCTGCACGCTGGGCGACATAAGAATGGTCTTCGCTTCCACAAAGAGATAGGAGCTCTCCTATATTTCTTGAAACACGAGGCCCTCTCTCGGTCTGTCTTTTGTTTCCCACTTTTGAGAGAGAAGGGTTGTGAGAACTGTTTTGCTTTCCTCTTAACTCTGCTGTGAAAAACACCAGACAGTGTCCAGTTAGGTATCTATAGATGCTGGACTTCAGTGCCAAGGAGGGACTGGGCACAGGGTCCCATCTCCAGGCGCAGCTGGTTCTTCTCCAGGTGCCAGGTTGAGAGGGTGGGGCCCAATGGGGCCACATCTTCCAAATTTTCAGTAGAAGCCATTGTATATGAAGTTTTTTTTAATTTAAAATTTTTAACTAAAAATTAAAAAAAAATTAATTTCATGTAAGCCCAGATGAAAACGTCCACAAATATTCACCAGCTCTGGGTTTTGAACTCTGCTTTGGGGCTTGCTTGTGCATAGACTGTGTCAGGGGGCCCTGATCTACCCAACAGGACTGTGTGTGTGAGTTGTGGGGAGCAGTGTGCCCAGGCTGCTCCCTCTGACACTATACCTCATCCCACTTTCAGGAAAGAAATGGGTGAGAAAGGTGAAACAATAGCAGAATCTTCATTTTCAGCCCCCATTTGGGTACTGGAGGGAAGTAGTTGAGGATGAAAGACTGGGATTGGGGCTAGGGTATAAGATGATGTCCTAATGGTGTGTGCTAGACTCTGCTATATCTATTACATTTGCTTTGATCCTGACAAGGAATCCTATTAAATGAACATTATTATACCTATTTTATAGATGAGGTCATTGAGGCTCGGGGGAGGAAAGAACCCTATGCCCAGGGCCAATCTTATTCAATCATTGTGAGGTTAGCTGAGATGACTCTGTACAAGGTTTGATTTCAATGTCCATGCTCCTTAAATTTCATCCTGCAGTTTTTGCTTTGGGATGAGAACTTGGGAATGAGGTTTGGGGTACAGGAAAAGAAAGGTTCTATTTCTATATTCAGTTCTGGCCCCCTCTCTTCAGCTGGAATAAGATGGTGTGTGTAGCAGTCATGATAGACTAGGTTGTGTTGTAGTAACCGCCCCCAAGTCTCTGTGGCTTAAGTCAACAAAGACTTATTTCTCATGGGTCTACTGCTCCAGATCTTCGTCACTCAAGGACTCGGGCTGACAAAGCAGCCACTCTCCCATGAGGGAGAGGAAACGAGAGCTCTGGAGGTACACCCTCCCCCCAGTCAGTGGCTCAGCCTAGAAAGCACATCACTTCCACTCACAATTCAACAGTCAGAACTATGGCCCCACTCGAGGATAAGAAAGTACATACCTACCGCATGCCTGGAAGGCAGCTACTGGAATAGATGCACAGCAGCAGCGGCGATGGCCACAGCCTCCAGCCCCAGCACGCCCCTCCCCTTGCCTACTCTGCAGCTCTGTGTGGGCCCTGGCCATGGTGGCCTCCCTTCTGTTTCTCCAGCACCCAGGCTCACACCACCTCCATCCCTTCCTGTGCCCAGATCTTCGCACGCATGGCTCCTTTCAGTCACTCAGGTCAGCTGCCCTCTTCCAAGTGGTACTCAGGGCCATGTCAGGAAAAGAAGTAGGAATTCCCTTGTGGAGATGGGCAAGTAGACGTCTCACCTGAATTCTACATAAAAATCCAGGTTGGAGGGCTGCCAGGAAGGGCTCATCTCAGACCCAAAGCTTGATGGCCAGATAAGAGGGCACCTGATACCTCCAACCTGATTTACTCTTGAGCATCAGACTCCAAGGGAAGGAGGACCTAGATCCTCCCTGGGGTGGAGGGTGCTCCTGCAAGTGTCTGTAGCCCCTTGCAATACCCCACTGACAGGACACCTGCTCTGCTGGACAGCAATGTCTCTTCTCAAGGGAGCAGGAATCTGTCCCTCATTGGGTTCATCTTCTGGGGCCACGTCAAGCATGTCTGCCACTTCTTTCCTTCAGAAAACTTACTTCTTTGACTTTGGAACACAAAGTCTGGGTCTGCCCTGGATTCTCTCTCTCCAGTTCTGCTGATACAGGCACCCTTAACACATTGCCCCCCTGCCCCCCGCCCTGCCTGCCCCTTGCAGGAGTTCTCCAGTGGGAACATTTCTCTGAAGCCATCTCCTGAAGTGAGATGGCATATCTCCTGCCCATATGGCCTTGTGCACGCATGAGTAGGGTCCCAGTCAGCTTTGATCAGTGACATCGTACTATTAATGCCCACCAGACTGAGGGACCTCAGAGTTCATGGCGAGACCATTGCTGACTTGAAGATGTGCCAGAAGCTCCTGTGATGGGGATTAAAATGCAAATCTCCAATCCCTGCTCCTTCCCCATTCTTATTCAGGGGAGACGTCTAGGAATCCACCCTTTTACCAAGCCCCTACCATCCCCTACCGGTTATTTTTTTTCTTACTGGTGCCAGTGGTCTGAAAACCTCTCTTTGAGGAACAGTGCCCTAGGTCTTTGCCATGGGTGCTGCCAACAACAGGGTGTTACCCATCTACCCTGGGTTGCTGGTTTTCTGAATTTAAATCCAGAAACTTCAATTCGTCCCAGTTTTATTCCACTGTATTACATCTAATCCCTGTCTCCCACATCGAGCCCTCTCAGGATATGGAGGATGTAGGGCAGGGGGCTTGCTGTTTTCTTCAGCTTCCTGTCATTCCCAGATGAGTCTGGGAAGTTGTATATGCTTTCAATCAAGTTGTTACTAAACAGATGGCTCAGAGCAGGACCAAAGACAGCTCAGTGTCTCTCTATATGCTACCTACAAGTTGCAGTGGGACAATAAGTCAGCTTCTCTTTCATCCACTTGGGAAACTTCTGATCACTCCATCCTTTAGCTCACATATAACTGCCACATCCACAGAACAAATGGAAATACCCTGCATAGCCAAAGACTCATGAGTCCCCTGCTTTGCTCTGATCTACTAGGCCAATAACCCAATCAAACAGGAAATTAGTTTGGCAGGAAGGACTTGTTCTTGGTGGCCCCAGATTGCCTCTTGATGGTCCCTTCCATGATTCCAGCACTCATATCTGCCCACTGCTCAGCATTTAGTGTCTGTCTTCTGAAAGCAGTATCTTCCTCTCTTTCCTTTGAGGGAGCACGCCTCCCCATCGTCAGTGCATGAGATTCATGTGGGGCTACCCCACCCCAGTTCCAGAGGATGGTACATATTTCAGGATGCACAGCATCCACTATTCCCTAAACTGTGTGATTCAATCAAGGATGAATGTGTGAACAAAGTCACACCACTAAGGCTCATTTCTAGGACTTTTGTTGGGACTAAGGAGAGGAAGAATTTCTTCTCTTCCTGGACTTGAAGAAGGAAAGAGGTGATCTTAGGGCTTCCATCCTGTGAGGAGCACATGCCCAAGACTAAAGCTTGGGCAAAGAAGAGCAGAGCCTGGAGAAGAGAGAAGGGCTAAACCCTGGTTCTTCATTCAAATCCCCTGGATCCAGCTGCTCCTGAAGCTACCAGATACACACTTGTTTTTCAGAGTGTTTTTTTTTTTGTTGTTGTTGTTGCTAAAGCCCACTTGGGTTTCTATCATTTTTTTTTTAATGTGAAAGAATGACACGGAATCATCCTTTATAAAAATCTGTTCTAGAGCCTTGCCTAGGATAGGGAAAGTATTTATTAGTGCCTAGTGTTTGCATGGCTCAGTGTTACCCTTTGGGGGAAACTGCAGCCTGTGGGAGAAGACATAGCATTAGGCTGTAGTGAGAGCTCGGCTATAACACAAATGAATGTGTAGGGGTTAAGAAGGTAGAGAGACTAGAAACAAACCTCTTCACAGGACCCCCAGCAATAACTGGACCATTCCCTTCTGCACATAGAATCCCAACATCCACCCATTCCCTGAACCCAAAACACACACACACACACACACACACGCACACACACACAGCATACCCTTTTACAGGGTTTTAGTTTATATCTGCTCAAGTAAACCAATTCATCCCTGCACTTTCCTGCTCGTTGGTACAGAGCACTGTGCAATTTAACAAAAGTATCTTCCTGGTTCTTCACTAAGCACATTTTCTTTTAGAATTCTGTCTTAATTCTTTCAGGTCATTATAACATCATTATCCTTGGTGGCTCAGATAGTAAAGAATATGCCTGCAATACAGGAAACCTGAGTTTGATCCCTGGGTTGGGTAGATCCCCTGGAGGAGGGCATGGCAACCCACCCCAGTATTCTTGCCTGGAGAATCCCATGGACAGAGGAGCCTGGTGGGCTACAGTCCATAGGGTCGCACAGTCAGACATGACTGAAGTGACTTAACACAGCACAGCATATAACAAAACACCATATAATATCCACTCAATCTCTGCTTCTAACACAAATGGACTTCCCACATGCTACCCACACAGATGCACACAATCAATAATATAATCAATCAATACTGAATCAATATTGAGAACAATCAATAAAAAACACATATTATCTCTGTGTATTTACATATGTAAAAATACTGCCAGATATCTCCACTTCTTTCATGCACAGACTATTTTTTGTGTCCATGCTCCATGCAGTCCCATGCTACTGAGAATTTTGCGCCTGGTCCCCTCCTATGCCTCTGCTCAAGAAATGAGGCGTTCTCACCATGGAGTCTTCAGGACCAAGGCCAGCGCCTGACATTTCTTGAAATACCGTTTGCCCAGCACAGGACTAAGCTCCTTACCTGGTTAATCTCTATGGATTCTCACAGCCCCTTAGGAAACAGATGGTGTTATAACCCCCACTGTGTGGACACAAAAACTAAAGCACAGAGAAGGGATGTACTTGCCTAAAGCCACTCAGCTTGTAAGGGATGGGACAAGGATTTAAACTCAGGCTCTGCTCCAAAAATGTCTGTTGAGTGATTGAAAGAATGTTCAGTCTAACAAATGGTTTTATTAGAGACACATGATCCTATGGTATATGTGCTACCACACACACACAATCAGAAACACAACCAGAGATAACCTTTCCAGCTCCACGAAACCTATGGCATCTGCGACTCACGCGTTTCCCTGGCTACACGGCCCCCATCTCTAATGTTCCCCACTGGGCGCTCTCAGGCAGGTTTGAAGGTGAGGTGTTCCCTGCTGAGGGGCCAGGGTGAAAAGGAGGGGGTGGGGGAATTGTCAGGAAGGGGCAGGGGGAGCTGAGGAGGAGGAGGAGGACAGGATTGGACCAAGTGGAAACCTGGCACCATGCCCTCTGCAGATGACCTGATGAGCATTTTGCAGAGTTAATTTCATTAGCGTCTCTGGGAGATGAACAATTAGCAAGATGCTCTGATGCCTTTAAAAGCTTAAGAGAGGGAGAAGGATGCCTTTCTGGCTTCCCCATCTGACCGCAGTGTCCCTCCCTCCCTGTACTTTTGCTGTTTCTCCCTCCATCTCCATCTTCATCTCCCACCCACTCTCACTCCACCTTCCCCTCTCCTGCCATCACGGAATCACTTATACCCCCCACCACCCCTCCCTGCTCCTCAGCCTCCACGATGGCCCCTCCTTCCTTCATCTAGGCTCCCATCTGCCCCTTGGCAGCCCCATGTTGGACCACTGCCCACAGAGCATCAATTGGTCCCCTGTGTTCTGATCACTCAGACACCCAGGGCTGATGCTTGGCACTGGTCCAGTCTTGCAAAGAGCTTTCCTTTGGCACCCACAAAAGGCAGGGTCAGGTAGAAAGCCTCTGGTTTTTTTTTTTTTTTTCCTACTGATTTTGGTACCAGGTCTTTGGCAATCCCCAGAGGAGGTTACATCCCTGACAACTTGGAGCTCCCATTGCAATCCAGAAGCTGGTGGGTGTGCAGGGCTGGAGTAACTTTCTGCCTCCGTCTTGGAACTGGGAGGAGGTTGGGGGGGGTTCCCTGGAGAGAGACCCAGGTCAGTATGGCTCTAGTGCACAGATGGAAAAGGGGGCTCCAGACACTTGGGTTAGCGTATGTTTCAGCCTCCAATTACACACTTCTTGTGTTGGGATCACACTCCTTATTGTGACTTCTCCAAGTCCTGGTCAGTTGGAGGGGTCCTGGTCCAGTGACCAGACTCCCTTGAGTCTCTTTGAAGTTCCTTGGGGCAGCTTTGCCATAGTGAGGCCCTGCCAGTCAGGGCCCAGCCTTTGTGAGTTGAGATTCCAAGTTCTCTTGGACTAGGTGGGGGCTCCAGACAGACCCTGTCCTCTCAGCTCAGGTGATCTCTGGTAGTTCTATTTCCCTTCCACCCCAGAGCCCTCCCTTGGTCAGGGCATCGGGGAGGCACACTGGGAGCTTGCTAAAACCCAGATTTCTGGACTCCCTCCCAGGCTTACTATGGGTTCTCAGCGGGGGGAGGGGCCAGGGCTCTGCATTTTAAGAGATTTCCATCTGGGCCCACTACACCGAGAGCCATGGCACATGACGTCAGGGTTGTAGGCTGCTGGAGCAAGAAACTCTCACTCTACATCATGAGTTCTCATCAGGGGCAGTATCACTCCAGGGGTGATACGCAAAGAATTGGTTTTTTGGGGGTGGAGGTGGGTGAAAAAATCTGACTCTTTCTCTATATAAAGCACAGTACGCCAACAGATAGACAGGGTATTGTGGTATTACAATTTCAGGGAGGGGGCGATTAGGAAAAAAAAATGTAGAGGCTCCTTATGGGGGTGAGAGTGAAAAATAGGTTGAGGAACACTGTTTACTACTGAAAGGTCCTAAAAAGCATGAGAGCATGACACAAAACTAACCCTCCATACGGGGACACAAGCATATATACACCCGGTTGCACATACACACACACACTCAGATTTGCACACGTCAGCACACTCTGCACAGAATGCATCCAGAGGCTTCTGCTCACACATATGCAGATACACATGCTCCCATCCTCACCCTCCCACACAGGCACCAGGAGGCTCCAATAACACTGCATTAGTGAAGAGGGGACTAGGTTAGGATTTTAATAAGCCCTTAAATAAATAAATATATAACCCCCCTTTACCGGGGCCTCTGTGCTTCTTATTAATGTGACATCCTTGGCCTCACGCTTCTGGAGAACAGAGTTGTCTCCATGTGTGTGGGCGTGTTTCTGAGGTGCTGTGTGTTCTGCGCATGGCTGTGAAGGAGCTTGCCTGTGACTGGGTGTTGTGTACAGGTGTTTGTGAGGTGTGTGCTGGGGCAGAGAGTCGTGATCAACAGGCCAGAAAGGAGTGTGTGGGTGTACACTTGGGAGTAACTCTGGGGTTCTTAGCCAGACACTGGCCAATTTTCATGGATCCTGGACTCCGAATTCTCTCTGTTCATCATTGTTTTGCTTACTTTTGTCAACACATAGTATGCGCTCCATAACTATGTGCTGAATAAGTGAGTGACTAAATGAGTGTAATTACAAAGCATCTTGAGCTCTGTTCTCTGAATTAAACTTCATAAGTTGCCCCATGTCCTAGGTCTCACCATGCCCATTTTACAGATGAGAAAACTGAGGCCAGGCATTGAAGGCAGCATGCTGCACCGTCACCATTAAGTAAGTGGTAGTTTATTACAAGTCTTCCACTTCCCAGGCTTTACTCAGGGCCCATTGCTACCCTACAGGCCCTAGGGATATCCAAGTAGGGTGGCTCAGAATCACTTCCAAAAGGGCTGGTGAAGAGGTGGCCATGTTGGAACCCAACATCTTCCTGAGAGGTTCCTGACAACCCCCCTCCACTTTTCCCTCTGCTCCTCCATGGTACCACCACACCCCTGGCCCTCACAGCCTGCAGTCCCAGTCCCTGGAGGGCCAGCTGAAACTAGGCAGAGCAGATGGGCGATGCTCACCCAGCGAGGCAATTCTGACTCAGTCCCTCGGGGGTTGGTACATACTGTGTGCCAAGGTTAATTAAACTGGTAATTAGAAGGAGAGATGCTTAATCTATCCGGTTAATAAAATAACCCCCTTGCACGAGCACGTGCACACAGTTGGTTGGCTAGGCAGAAGCGGAGAGGCTGCAGCCCTGGTGTTATGGGATCAGTAGAGTGGAATGCTCCCTGCTCCCTTGGGCACCGTCCTCCTGCCCTCTCTGCTCCCCGAGTCCTAGAACCAATTCCTGGGTCTGCCTCTGTCACCTTAGGGTGGGATCTTGGAGGGAGCTGTGAGGAACGTCAGGTGTAGGGAGGCAGCTAGGGTACCCTGTCCTGGGGATGCCCCAAGGTGGAAAGGCAGCGCTCACAGGGCTTGCCAGCCACCAGCCCAGCCTGCCGTGGGTTGGGGGGAGGCTCCAGTGCCAACTGGGACCCTCATGCCTTCCTGTGACTCTTCATGTCACTTCCTTCCAGGGCTAAGTCTGACCATTCTACTCTAAATAATATCCTTGGTGAATATCTTTAACAATTAAATTGTAATTTCATGTATAAAACATGAATACCTCATTTTTCTTAAAAAAAAAAAATAAAGACTACAAACGCCATCCCTCCTCCCAAATCTCAGGTTTTGCCAGGGAAGGGACCACTGATGAAAGTCTGGTGGGTCACCTTCAGGGCCTTTCTCTTCTTGTATGCAGGTATAACATGTTGAGATAAGGAGGTGAAGTTTTGCTTGATGTTAGATTTTTTTGGTAACATAGTATCTTACTGTGTCTCTTGTTCTGCTGTGTGTGTGTGTTTTCCCCGTTCAATGTGCAGAATTGACATTTTCTTCAATCAGATTTCACAAAGATGGGAGTTTCCAGGTAGGGAGAGGAGTCTTCCTTGCCCTCAGGACCTCATGCTGAGAATGGCCTGGGGCCTGCACCAGGGCATTCTCTGACTGTGGACTCTCAGCTCAGTGGGTCCAACCCTGCGCTCCCCAGGCTGCTAGCCCAATCCCATCTGCCTGAGTGCTCCCCCGGACCCTGTTGCTCTTCAGTGATTTGACTGAGTTGGGGTCAAGCAGTGCCCCCTCCCTCCTCCAGCCTCTGTTGCTGAGACACCGGGGCTGCTCACACCAGGCTGCATGTGTGTGTGAGGCTGCCATGGCCCCATTGCAGCAGCAACCCCCATCAACCTCACTGGCCCCCTAGCTCAGGCGGGGGTTTCTCAAAGCAACCGGCTGCCTCCTGCTTCCCACCTCCAAGAACCACCCTGGGGTACTGAGTGACACCTTCCCTGGGGGTTTCCTTGAGGACAAAAGAGCTCAGCTCACCTGTATGTATGGCTTGCCAGGGAGAGGAGCTGCTGAGCTCTCTGCCAGCTCCTGGCAACTGTGACAGGCAGGCCCAACTGATCAGCAGAAGGCAGCAGGCAAGGGAGGAAGTGGGTCCCTGCGGTGTTCTTACTGCAGGGTAAGGGGCTTTATTAACCTAGTGATCGGTTTAATAGTTGTTGAAGTCAGGTGAATTCAACAACTGGAGCAGGCGGCACTGAGGCTGTAGTGCCTGAGCTGATGTAAAGTGGGGGGTCTGAAGGGGCTTTAGCTACCAGAGCCCCAAGTCAGCTTCTAATCTAAAGGGGTTAACAGGACACTTTTTAAAGGACAAGAAACAGGTTAGAGAGTGAAGGCAGGGCTAGACAGGGCATGGGCTCAGCCTACCCATTCATCCACCATCCAGCCACCCATCTACTCATCCACCCACCCATCCACTCACCAATCTACCCATCCACCCATCTACCAACCTACCATCTATCCACTCATCCACAGACTCATCTACTCACCCATCCACCATCTATCCAGCTACCTACTTACCCATTTCCTCACTGACCTATCCACCCATCCACTCATCTACCCACAAACCCATCCACCCACCCATCCACAAACCCACCCATCCATCTACTCACCTACTCACTCATCTTCCTACCTACCCATCCACCATCCACGAACCATCTCTCCAACCATGAACTCATTCATTTAGCAAGCATTTTTTGACCCCTAACTTTATGCCAAGCCCTGTGCTGCATATGGGTCTTGTTTTCTTGGATCTCATTATTCCAGAGGGGCTGTCAGGCAGGACAGAGACTGGCAATAAATAAACCAACAAGATGGTGAAAAAATATAAAATTGTAAAGTGAGAGAGAGTGGAGGGGAGAAGGCATGGAAAGCAAGGAAACTCTGAGAAAGTGATGTTTCAGCTGAGACCTGAGTGAGGAGAAAGTGACAGTTGCTTGAAGTTCTGGGGGAAGAGTGTTTCTGGCAGAGGGAACAGCAAGCACAAAACATCTGAGAAGGAAATTAACTTGGCGTACTTGTGCCACCACAGGAAAATCGGTGTGGCTGGGGCACAAGGGGCTGGCAGAAGGGGATACAGGGGGTTGGGTCTGAGAGGTGGCAGGGACCCAGATCCCAGGCACACTCGAGGGGGAAGGAGGAGGAACTGGGCTCGTCCAAGAACAAAGGGAAGCCAGTGGAGAGTTTAGAAGGAGGAGTGATATGATGTGATCTGCTCCTGAAACTCACTCTTCTTGATGCCTTAAAGTGATGGCTATAAAACAAGGCGGGGAGGAGGGTGGTGGCCAGTGATTCCTAAGTCCCTTTCCATTTTAAAATCCTGCAGTTCCTCACTTGTCTTCAATTCCAAAACAACGTGAAAGATGATCTCTAACATCTGAAGGGTGTTTTCACCATTTACAGTTCACATGTGTGGAACGATTCGTGTAACTCTCACAGTAGTTCCGTTCAGTATCAAGGAAGTGACCTCCTCTGAGTGCCTGCAGGGCAGCCCCAGATTGGAGCCTCCCAACCTGAAGCCCTAAAAAGCGCTGCTCTGCAGTGCCTGCTGGAGGGGTGGGAATGCCGCTGTTGTCTTGCTGTGAACATCTGTTACTTGTGGCTGGGCCCCCGGACACCCTCTTCTGGTAGCAGCAGTACCTTGTCCCTTTGGAGAACCTCCTCCAGCACCGCTCACAGTCTCTGTGGTTCAGGTAGAGCCACTGCCTCTCCCTGGCTTCAGGAGTGATCAGTCAGGGATCCCAGTATCCTGGCTTCCATTACCCTGGTGGTTGGTTCAGGTTAGGCTCCCAGTTTGTGCCACTGAGAATCAACCCTGGGACTTAAACCAGGACTTAAGCTTAATGGAAGATGTTTCCTTTCAGATGAGGTTGTTCATCTGTCAGCATAGCTGACATGAGTGGGTGATGGCCATTTATTGGCAAGATGCTGCCCCTAAAGAGAGCTAACAGAGACAAGGAGAGAGACTCATTCTGTTAAAGTGCCCTGATCCAGCCATACCTAAAGGCAACATCCTCTCCCTAACTTTTCAATTACAAGAACCCATGAATTCCCTTTTGTGCTTGAGCAACTTTGAGATATGATTTCTGACCCTTGAAGCCAAATGGGTCCTCACCAATGCACACCTGCACAACTCTTGAAGATTTATAAAAACACAGTCACACACAGAGCTCTGGGAGGTAGGCATTATTATCTCCATTCCACAGAGGAGGCCAGCTCAGCCAAAAGTCAAGATGTGTTGCCAGGCTCAGCACTGGGGCTCACACCCAAGACTTTAGTTATTCTCATCTTGGAGGATGAGTGCAGTCTCTTTGTACAGCTCTCCTCCAAGCATCCCTGTCTGATCATGAGTAAGCCCTCTGTTCACCCTTTGCCTACCCAGTAGCAGGCCCCACTTTCCTGGCTCCTCTTTCCTGGTCACTGTCCCCACCAGCCTGCAGTCCTTGTAAGCCTGGTGCCTGTGGCTTGCCTCCACTGACATTTTAAGCAGGCAAAGCCCTTTTAGGAATGTGAGTGACTCTAGGGAGACAGACAAGTCCTCTATGACCTTTCTCCAACCTGCTGGGAAGCCACAAGCCACAGAGGAGAAGTGGGATGTAGAGTCCCAGTCCTACTCTTCTCATAAGCAGTGTGACTTTACACACGTGATTTAAGCTCTCAACTGCCTCGTCTGTGAGTGGACCTAGTAACACACCAGCTTCAGGTGATAAACAGTCATGCCCGTTTCTTCAGCTGCATTCCCCTCTGCCCTGTGCAGTTTCCTGGATGTGGGCTCCCCTTTCTGGGGACACTTGGTCTCCTCCTCCAGGATCCACTCCTTCACTGAGGGCCTATTTATTTATTCAATGCCTATTGCATTCCAGGCTCTGCTCCCAAAGGAGGGAAACAGCAGGGAACAAGACAAGGGCTTGCATTCTATAGAACAGGGACCGACTACAACCACATAAAGGAAATAGCTTCATACAGGTGCTCCACGGAAAACAAATAAGCAAAACCCAAGGAGATGAGACCATGCTCAGAGGAAGGAGGGGGGCACTAAGTGGGTGAGGAGACTTAGCCACTGAGACCTAAATGATGAGAGGAAGGCAACCAAGGCAAGAACCGATAGTTTGAAAATATACAACAAAAAATTAATAATAGTAATACAAATAAAAAAAATAAAGGAAACAAGAACTGATGGTTTGAGCATCCCAAGCAGAGAGCACAGCAAGTGCAAAGGCCCTGAGGTAGGACCAGTTGGAGGAACAGTAGGCTGGCGTGGATGGAGAGCTGAGCAAGGAAAAGGTGGCCCATGAAGTTGGAGAGGTAGATAGGTAGACTCTGCAGCCTTTGTAAACTATGAATAGGATTGGAGCTTTATTACATGTGCGGTGGGAAGCCATGGACGGGATGTAGGCAGGTGAGGGACGGACCCTACACTCATTCTAGGAGGAGTGATCTGGCAGCTCTGGGGTTGCTTAGCAGGGGCAAAGAGCAAGCAGGGCTGCCAGCCTGAGCCCCTGTCTCATCCAGACCCTTCTGGAGCTCAGCCCACCTGTCCAGCCCACCCCCACCAAGTAAATGGTGTTGGGAGCTCCTAGTGCTCTCTGCTCACCTGCAGATCCTTGTGACTAGCGCTGGGCACCCAGAGGAAGATGCACTTTGATAAACTCGAGCAGACACTATGGTTTCTCCACCAGTGTCCTCAGCTCCTCTTTGATGACCCATCCCCAGGGATTCGCACCACCACCCCAGCCCCACCCCCACCTGCCCTCACGTGGGAAATGGTCCGGAGTTTCCTATTACTAAAGAAGCCTCTTGTTATGTGGGAGACCTGGGTTCGAACCCTGGATCAGGAAGATCCCCTGGAGGAGGGCATGGCAGCCCACTCCAGTATTCTTGCCTGGAGAATCCCCAGGAGCCTGGCGGTCTACAGAAATGGACGCAACTGATGCGACTAAGCAGCGGCAGCATCACTGATAAAGACACACCTCCTTCCAGGTAATTTGCGCCAAAGGAAGATCCCTTCCTTCTAATGCCAGAGAATGCTTCCCTTCTCAGTAGCATCTCAGGATGTGGAGGGGCCAAACCCCCTCCCCACCCCCACCCCCCACCCCGGCATCTGTGGCTGCAGGAGGCAGCCATGTGAGCAGCAGGGTGTGCCCTCAGGACCACGTGCGTGAGAGCTGAAGACTGAGGGCAGGAGGCAGGCACGGATCCTGGTGGAGCAGAGAGAGGCCCCAGGCTATGGGAACCCAGCCACCATCGCTTGTCTGTTCCCATCAGGAGAGCCATCGGCCTTGCCGGCTATTTCATCTGTGTTTATTTGTCTGTCTGCCTGTGTCCTGCTCTATCTTCTGATGTGTCTGTCTCTCAGTCTTCAGAGGCCCCTTCAGCTGGAGTCAGTGTTTCTGAAGTCAGACACAGCCCGCGTCTTTCCCCCCGGGGGCCGGGCATGCACGCGTTCTGGCCACGGGGAGCTGGTCCACGCCCCGTGAGAAAGAGTAAAAACAGCTCCTCAGGCTGCGCAGTACTTTACAGTTTGCATGTCTCTGTCCCACGCGTATGTTTAATTATATCCTTTCCTTGTTCCCGAAGAAGTTCAAGGCGATAGTCCTCTGTTCTTTGCAGCGGCATGGGCCCCAACCCAGCCCCTTGCTAGGCAAGGACACAGAGGTTCAGAGGGGCTTCGTCAAGGTCATGGAGCAAGCGCTCAGGCCAGAGCGAGGACCTGAGCCTCGAGCTTGGGTTGGATTGCTCTTGCAGGAAGTTTCCAGAGGCCTCCTTCTCCTGGAGGTTTGGAGCTTGCTCTGCCTGGGGTGTTACTGGCACCTGCTCTGTCACAGGTTCAGTGGGTAAAGCCAGGTGCTCCTGGCTTGTCCGGGCCCTGGTACAAGCCTCAGTCCTTCTGTCTGGAGCCCTGGGGAGCAGTAAAGTGGGAAATCCCATGGAAAGGGAGATGGAGATTGAGACTCTGGGCTGGGGGTGGGGGCAGCAAGGGGTGGTGAACGCCCCTGCCTCTCCCCACTATGCAGCCTGGACATGAGGGCCTGAGGCCTGGGGAGGGCTGGAGGGGTCTGGAGGGGTCTGGCAGGGGCATGGGGAAAGAAGGGGCTGCCCAGATGACAGCAGGTGACAGGATGACTCAGAGCCCAAGCTGCTGCCGCTGCATCAAAGGAGGGGCGCAAGGGGGGACGATGAGCCTTGGCAACCGCTCCCCCAGCTGCTCTGGGTTTGAAGCTGAGCCACTTTGCTGGCTCCAGCACAGCGCGAACAGGTGGCAGCAAGATTGGCAGAGCCAGGAAAATCCATCTTGCCGAGGCCAGCGTGCAGCAGAGCGGGAGAGGAGCAGCCAGACGCGGGGGCGGAAGGGGGGAGGGGCAGGGGCTGTGGGAGGAGACCCTCCACTCCCTTCCACAAGCCCGGCCACCCCCAGGGGCAGATCCTCTCTGCCCCCTGACCCCCAGGTGTCTACATGTCCCCATGCAGCCATCTCTGCACACCCAGGCCAAGGCACTCAAGAGCCCTGAAGGACCCTGAGGGCTCACAGGCTGACCAGGTCTCCTCCTCAAAGGCTCACATGGGGCATCTACCTTCCCCTTTCGCCCCACTGCCCACACCTCCCAGTCAGCTCTGGGAGTAGATGTTTGCCAGTTGGGTTGTCTGGCACTGGGGACACCTGAGCACCTGCTGGGGAAAGAGGCACCTGGGCCTCGCAGGTGGGCTCCCAACTCCAGGAGCTGCAAGTCAAGCTTTTTTACCTGGTTTCTGCTCTGTCAGGATGGGGTGGGTGGCCCAACATATGCAGAAGCATCTGGTGAGTTGGCTGGGTATGGGCTTTACCCTGTGGTGCCCTAACTCCTGACCCCAGAGCTCCACTAGCATCTCGTGAACTCTGCCTTAGCGAGGCCATGCTTGCCTCTCAGCAGTTGCAAGGCTGTGTGTGATGCTACTGACACACTTGATTGATGCCCAAATAAACCAGGCGGTCCTGCATTCAGTCAGGCCCCATTCAGGAGATGGCTGTGAAGGCTCTCCTCTGGGTCAAGTGCTATTCCAGGTGTGCTGGACACAGCAGGGAACAGGGCAGACAAAGTCCAGGGCTCATGGCCCTTGCATGATAGAGGGACAAGTCAAACCAGCAAACATGGCAATTTTAGATAGTGTCAGGTGTATGTAGAAATATACCAATGTCAAAAGGAACTGGAGAGGTGGCCTTCTAGACGGGGTGGCCAGGAAGGGCTTCTCTGAGGAGGTGGCATTAGAGCTGAGACCTGAATAAGGAGTCAATCACAGAAGGAGCTGAGGAAGTGTTCCTGGCAGAGGGAGCTCAGTGTGCAAAGGTCTTGAGGCAAAACAACCGTGACAAGTTGAGGAATAGAAGGAAGAGCAGTGATGGCAGAAATAGGACCTGGATCATGCAGGACCTGAAGGCCACGGGCAGGAACTCAGCTTTTGTCCTAAGTGAGCTGAAGCAGAAAAGATCCATCTACTGGCCGTGGGGAGGACAGATTGGACCAGGCTGAGGTGAGGAGAAAGGCACTGGGAGACAGGCAGAGGCAGTTGCTGTAGAGATGGGGGCGCCAAACTGGAGTGGAGGTGGGGAGGGGGAAAGAAGCTGCTGGATTGGGCTGTGTTTTTGAAGCTGAGCCTATAGGACCACTCTGGAGTTGGATGCAGAAGAATTAAAGACAGGTTTGGAGTTGAGTTAGGGGAAGGGGACATTCCCAGGGTAGGGAAGGACTGGGGACTCCCACAGGATTAGGGAGGAGACATAGGGGAATTCTTTCTCTTCTTCTAAAAGTGGAACCCAAAGGGGATTCCGGCGCTCTGCATGGCCTGGGGCAGTACGTGCCGCTGTCGCTGGCCCCCACCTATCAGGTGAGTGTCTATCCTTATCCCATGGATGTGTCCCCCAGGGCCCCAGATCTCCCGTGCATCCTGAGCAAGTTGTGTCCCTTCTTAAAGATGGACGGCACTTTACAAACTCCATATGCTCAGTTTTCTTTTATTATTTTAATTTCTAAATACTTGGGAAGGTTTCCAGCATTGGCTTCTGCTATAATTCTGGCGCCAACAAACACACTTTGCTCTCTCCCCCTCCACCTCATCCCTGCCTTCATCCAAACCACAGAGATTTCTTCCAACCTGGAGAGGCTTCAGGAAGGGAAATTTAGCCAGCACGTGGATGCCTCATGGGTCTGGTCAAAGATGGAACTGACCCCAGAGGCTGTGTGTCGGGGGCTGGCCAGGTGGGTAGGAGTCCAGGGTCTCCCTCAAGCTGGGAGTTTCTAGAGAAGCTGTCAAAGGGATCCCGGCAGGGGATGAGAACTGCAGCCTTCCTCATACTGCCCAGGCCACACAGTCTTCCCCCAAGGCTTCTCCCTTTCCCAAGGCCACAGGGAGTGACGACTCCCGTCCTCTTATACTAAATTCCCCAGTGCTCACTTCCTCCAGCAGTTGGGCTTTTCTATGGCTCAGACAGCTCCCAGGGACGTTGCTTTTCTGTCTGCCTGGAGTGCTGTCCCCCCAAACCTTTACAAAGCTTGCCCCTTCTTACACCAATGTCCCATCTTCTGGCAAAGCCTCCTCTGGACACTCAATCTGAGTTGGTGCCTGTGAACAGTCCTTGAGACTCATGCTGAAATCTCATGCATTGTTTTGATGACATGATCCCATGGGAGCAAGATCTTATCCATCTTTGGTTTGCTGCTGTGCCTCTAGTGACTGGAGCAGTGCCTGGAGTGGAGTCACAAGTACTTACTGAATGAATGAATGGGTTTCCTGCCATCTCCTGGCTCTGCCAGCTCCCATTTGTGGAAGAAAGATGGGGTGTCCCAGACAACACAGACTTAGGTATATGGAGGACAGGACAACATTTACTGACTGGTCACACATACCAAGACCAGTACAATATGTTACCCTCTCCTATACACAAGAAAATGAAAGATCAAAGGAATAAAAGAATCTGCTTAGAAGCAGACAGCTCATAAGCAGGGGAGCCACAGTTGGGAATCTCAGCTTTCCTACCTACCATGCTGCAGATGGACCACAGATAGATGGCCAATTTTCAATAAAGGGAGTAATAAAGTGCACTCAATACCCCTACAATTATCGACCATAAGTCAGTGGCACTTTGATGACTCAGAAGGAGATGATTTCAAAGCCCCAGGGGGGCCCTGTCCTGCAGGGTCCCCATCTCACACATGGCGCTGCACCTGTGCACAGTGTGGGCCAGGTACAGCTGCAGCGACCCTGGGGGCTGCTTTGCAGGCTACACTATCTCATCTCTGCAGGTCATCCTTTGCTTGTTTATACCAAAGGAAGAGAACAGTGCATTGATGTGGACTTTTCCTCAGTGTGTCATAGCAACCAGCGGGAGTCTCCAATCCTAGCCTCAGTGAGGAGGGGACAGCAACACGATGGGCCCTTCTGTTTCTCCTTCCTGCTGTGTCCCTTTCCCAGGGCATCTGTGAAGGCTCCACTTACTTCCTCCAAGTCTGCCCCCATGCCCAGGTTTTCAGTGAAGCTGGACCTGGTGGGTTTGCAGGCACGGCCACGCTGTTCCCTGCTTAGGATTCATACCAGATCACCCAGCATCATCTAACACGGCTGCGTTTTACCTACCTGTCCGCTATGAGACTGTAAGCTCAGCGAGGACAGGGTTTTGCTGCCTTGGTTCCTTTCTGTGTTCCCAGCACCTGGCACACAGTAGGCAGGTAGCCCATGTTTGTGCAATGAATATTCCCCCAACTTTCGTCACTCACACCCCACCTTCACACTTTTGATTGTATCTGTGTCCCCCTTGTATTATCTCATATTTTTCTTTCCAACAGCCCCCTGTTAAAAAAAAAAAACTTAAAGAAATGAAATGTAAGGAAACTTTTTTATCACTGCCATAAATGGAAAGCCAATATCACTTGCCATAAATAGAAGACAACTGTTAAAATAAATGCCACAAAAACAAAATAGTGTGAAGAAATTTGAGCAACAGCCTGTTGCCTGCAGAAGGCAATAGGCAGAGGTCTGCTCTCTCTTTCTCTCTCCCTCTCTCTGCTAGAGGGAGGACTCAGGGAGTGCTGGAGAGGTGTTAGAGATGGGCTAGCGCCAACCCGATTTTGTCCTTGATGGAAGGTTTGAGAGAGAACTACACAGGGAGCAGCTTTCTCACCATCTGAGCAAGACAGTGTGACTTGATTTCACTCTTGGTACTCCTAAAAGCAAACCCTGGCTATGGTCCTCATCCCACACTTTGGGGAGCACAGAATCTGGACCACTCAGTAAGGTTAGGGATCGAGGGACAGCTCCACAAATGCACCTGGCATTTGGGACCATTCTAGGCCCTGAAGTGTCTTCATGGGGGGCGGGGTATTCTCTTCTCTTGGGGTAGAGGTGATGGCATGTCCTGGTGGGCAGGGTATGTACATGCACACTAAGCTGTTTTAGTTGTGTCCGACTCTTTGTGGCCCATGGTCTGTAGCCCTCCAGGCTCCTCTGTCCGTGGGATTTTCCAGGCAATAATACTGGAGTGGGTTGCTATTTCCTCCTCTAGGGGATCTATCCGACCCAGGGATCGAACCCGTGTCTCTTGAGTCTCCTACATTGACAGGCGGGTTCTTTACCACTAGCACCACCTGGGAAACCTGGTGGGCAGGGAACATCATCCTATGCCGGGGCTCTGTCTTCCCCACAGCCTTCTTCTGCTGGATTCCCAGGGCCAGTCAGTCCGTATCTGTATCTGAGCACTTATCCCAGTCCTGCTTGTATCAGATGAGCTTTGTCTGAGCCTGTATTCCTCACCTGACTGGGAGCTCCCCGCCGTGGGGACTGCCCAGTTCGTGTGCGCCTCTTCCATCACTTGGCAGAGTGTCCTGCATATGACTGGCTTTCCGGAAACATTTGTGGACTTGAATGGAATTGGTGATTAATCAAACGCCAAATAGCCAATATTTCTTTCTGTCCAGTCAGATAGTATCAAAGATTCATCTCCTCTCTCAGCCCTGGCTTTTTTTCTGAAGTTTCCCCAGGACCAGGTGGGTAGATGGATATTCCGATCTCCCATATCCTTTGGAAGAAATTTGTTTTCCTGATCCCTGAGCTCTTCTTCCTGATCTGTCTGGCCCAGCTGGCAGGGAGGTTCAGCTAAGATGCTTTCTGTTGCAAGTGACAGGAAAAACTCGCATTAATGATTGTATCATGGAGGAGCTTATTGAACTAGAGAGTTTTAAAGTCTGGAGGTAGGGTTAGTATCCGGTGAGGCTTGGTTCAGCAGCTGCAAAGATGTTTACAGAGACCTCATGTCTCTCCATCTCTCTTGTCTGACTTCCTTGTTTCACCCTGAGGCTCTACATGGAGCTCCTCCCCACACCCTGCCTTGGGCAGCTCCTGGCTATCCCTTCCTAGTAGCAAAATAGCTGCAGTCATCCTAGTCTTGTACCACATCCTTCAGGGGAACAATGAAGACCTTTCCCAGGCTTCCATGTAAGACAAGGCAGACCTTTCTTTCCCAGAAGCTCTAGGAATATTCTCATGTCTCATTGGCTCTGATTGGGTGACCTGACTGTCTCTGAATCAATAGACAGAGCCAGGAAGAAGGGATATGCTGAGCAGCCAATCAGGGTCTGTTCCTGAAGGTGGGCGTGGAGTCAGCTCACCAATCACAGTCTGAGACATGGCATTCATATTCCCAAGGGGAATATTGGAGGACTGTTTCTTGAAGGAAGAAGGGATGGATACTTGGGTTAAACCATGGATGTGCTGAGCTGTGGGGAAGGAGAGCTGAGGGAGCCAGCCACTGTAGGCCTTCTTCCTCTGCAGGACAGGGGACTCTTGTCTCGGACCAATCCCTGAATCCAGGTGCTGTTGGATCTGAAAAGGACACAAATAAACCACATAGAACCTACCTCCAGTCCCCTCACAAAGACACAGACAGTGAGGACACGGAGCAACCACTGGCTCAGAGTTCTTTTTTTTTTTTTTAATTTATTTTTAGCTACACTGGGTCTTTGTTGCTACGCACAGGCTTTCTCTAGTTGTGGCCAGTGGGGACATTCTTCCTCGCATTGCAGAGGCTTCTAGCTGCAGCGGCTTCCCTTGCTGCGGAGCGCAGGCTCTAGAGTGCCGGCTCAGTAGCCGTGGAGCAGGGGCTTAGTTGCTCTGTGGCACGTGGAATCTTCCCAAACCAGGGATCAAGCCAGTGTCCCTTGTATTGCAAGGTGGATTCTTAACCACCAGACCACTAGGGAAGCCCGGCTCAGAGTCCTTAACATGGAATCTGCAGCCAGATTTCAGGAGGTTCAGAAACCTCTGAAGTTACCTGCCCGATCCTTGGGGTCCTGTGCTTTCACTTTTCTGGGCAGAGGAGCCACAACTTAATGAGTCTCAGAGGGCCCTGCAGCCTGAATGAGCTTCCCTGCGAGGGGCAGCTACGTTCAAGTTTGAGCAAGAGCTGGAGGCACAATCCCGGAGAGAATCTGGGTCCCCCAGCTCCCTGCCTCTGCGTGCCTGGGTGGAATATCACCGTGAAGTTCTCACTGAGTCAGTCCACGTGCCTTGTCTCATTTAATGTAATCCTCTATATGTGCCCTTAGAAGTAGCTGCTGTCACGTCATGTGGATGAGAGAACCCATGATGTGTTCACGGTTACACATAAGTGGGTTCACCAAATCCCCACAGGTTCCCCTCGTGACAATGCCAGGTGCACGGCCAGGCCTGGGGTGGGAGAGAGGCTGCTCTTGGGCTTGGTGGACCTGCAGTGTCTTTTAGAGGTCATCTGCTGGCTCCCGGGACCCCTGCTCTCCCCTGGGTGGCAATGACTTCCCTACAGAGGAGGCAGGGGAACCAAGCTAACATTTGGGCAGCAGAGTCTCTCTTCTAGGTGCTGTTCCTACAGACTCTGTCCCTACTCTCTGTCCCTTTAGCGCCACTTGACAGGCACCATTGACCTTCCCACTCCGCAGGCGAGGAAATGGTAGCCCAGAGGGTGAGGTCACTTGGCCCAAGTGACACAGCGGTAATGGGGCTGGGAATTGAACCCAGATCTGTCTGAAGCTAGAGCTAACTGGTGCCTTCTCTCCTGCCTTGCTCACTGTAAACAAGAGAGCAAAAACTTCCACTGTTTCACTGAGGGACCTGGGACAGCTGCAAGGCTGGCCTGGCCATCACTTAATTTAGATTTGCTCCTTACAAGTTGTCAGGGAGGTGCCAGGGGCCATGGCCTGGTTGAGGACAGCCTGGCCCAGCCTTATTTCTCCTCCCGCCCTTCCAGCCTGCCGGACTTGTCCAGCACAGAGGTCACCGGCCCTGCTGCCCTCCACAGGACCTGGCCACGGTGGGCTCCGACACGTGGGGCGGTGGGGGGGCTTGGGGCTTTCTGCTCCAGTGCGCAAAGCCACTGCCACCACCACACACTGCTCCGAACGGCTCCGAAAGCCATAAAGCAGCTGAGAAAAAATGACAGCGGGCGAGGAAACGAGCCACGGAGGAAATTAACTCGCACCCAGGGAACCACGCGGCTTTCTGCTGACAGAGAGGGCCGGCTACCTCATAAAACTAAACACTTAAACTCTCCTCTTTACAATAATTACAGCGCCTTGAATTCCTCTTTTCTCTGCCCCGGCTGGCCCGGGCCGGCTCCGCACAGGATACCAAGGGGAGAAGGCTGGAAGGGGCCCCGCAGCAGGAGGATCAGCCAGAGAGCTAGCAAGTGTTAGAGCTGACCAAGGGCCTGGGGACCTGCTATTCCAACCCCCGCATTTGACAGACGAGAAACCTGGACGCCCAGAGAGGTTTTGTGACTAAGTGAAGGTCACCCAGCCAGTCAAAGGTGGAACAGACTAAAAGCAGTTCTTTTCCCCGATGGGCAGTAAGCCATTTCCACCAATCACTGCCCTTCATTCCACAAACATTTCCCGAAGCCCATTGGCAAGCCATACTTTGTGCTAGAGCCCAGGGAAAAGCCCAGTGGCTGTCCTGGCTCCAATCAGAACATGAGCTCTGCACACCAGGGCCACGTCTGGCCCCTTCGCATGTGTCCTGGCCCCCCAGAGCAAGGCCAGACTCATAGGAATCCCTCTAGGGGGACTTCAGAGCAGCAGCCCTGAACCCCTGCGGGAAGACAAGCATCCTCCTTGTGCCCTGGCCATCTGGGCAACCCCAGGAAGACGGGCAGCCGGCTAGAAGCTTTTCAGCAGCAAGGAGCCCAGGGAGCCAGGGCCTGCCTGCCAACAGTGGGGGTGTGGGGGGCAGCAGGCATCAGCCTCGTAACTGAGATGAGAGGACAGGCTCTGCTTCCCGGCTGCACCAAACTGCTCTCTGGGCCTTTGACCCCAGCTTCTCTCTTCTCTGCTCTGCCTTCCGGGCTGCCCACTGGCCGTGCTGCGGAAGACTCCCGCCATCTGTGACCCTACACCTGCTCCCCAGCACCCCCCTCCCCCACCTCATTGCCCAGTCCTCACTCGCACTTCTCCGCCAGGAACAGCCTTTCTCTCCTGCTTGGCATGTGGCTGCCTTCTGTACTTCAGCACTCCCCCACAGCCCCCTCCTCGAGTGAGGGACAGCTGTTGTTTTTTTCCTGAAGGCAGTGGGCCCCCTCTGAGGGACCACTCCTCCCTCTCATTCAGTTGAAAAGGATCTGATCACTCGGGAGGGGTGGGAGTGGGGGTGGTGCATTCCCCAGGCCTGGCCCATCAGCGTATCTCATCACCCTGGTTACTGAGGGTAGTTTGGAGATGGACAGGGAATCTGAAATCTAATCCAGGTGAATCCTGGGATGGTGGGAAGGGGTTCTCTCTTTCTGCTGGGACTGCTGAGCTGAGAGTATAAGCCTGATGCTGCGGAGGACTTGAGAATAAAGCCAATGCAGAGAAGAGCTACCCAAGATAAGGACTTACAGCTTCCTGCTGACTTGTTGAGCACCTGGATCCAGCCATGCTTGAAGTTATTATATGAGTTAGGAAATAATATTTATAACAATATTCATAACTATTCTATTATATCCAATTTTGCATTTAGGTGATTAATCACATAAGTATATGTTAATAATGCTTATCATGATGATTTTTATATTGTGAATAATAATTTTATAATTACTATTTTGCTTTAGTCAGTCTGAATTTAGTTTCTGTCACTTGCAACCCCCAAGTTCTAAGTAATGTGGAAAGACCTCTGTTTAGGGACCCAGCTAACAGTGTTAATGGTCTCTCCCCAGGCCCCTTCCATGGAGTAACCTCAGGACCTGCCTAAGCCTGAGCTCTGGGCTGCATTATTTTACTTCTTCTACAGGGAAAGACTCTGCTGTTCATCACTCCGGGGATATCTGCATGAAGCAGAGGGGTCCAGCCGTTCCCATCCAGACTTCTGAAGGCCCGTGTCATCACTTATTCCCGGAACCTGGCTCCCAAGAAGGTGAGCAAGAATCCAGCCAGGTCTAGAGTTGTATATTTTCTGTGATGAATTATCGTACATGTAGATTTGTTAGCAAACACATTTTTGGATTAGAATGTACACTGGGTCATTGAAAGTGAAGGAGAAAATAAGGAATGAACACCTGGTGGCCCCTGCTCTACTGGTGAGTCCGGCATCCACCCCCCACCTCACTCTCTGCACCCAGATATATTCCCTCTGGAACCACCCACCCCTCTCAGGGAGTGGGCACTTAGGACAGACACCCAGAGCCTACCATCCCTGACACAACAATGTCAGAGTGAACACATGACCCTGCATAAGCCAAGAGGGTTCCATTCCACGAAGAATAAAGTCCTCTCTTTCCTCTGGGGTACTTGGCCTGTAGAATAAAAGTCTGGAGCTGCCAAAGAATGAAGCCAGTGCAGAAGAAGCAGACCTGGGTGGGGAGGGGGCAGAGTCCTGATGGCAGTGTCTTTATACCTGGATCCAGCCATGCCTGATGCTGCAGCTCATACCCTTGGACTTCTCAGTTGAGCCAGTTTGAGCTGGGTTTCTGACTTTTGCAAGCCAAAAAGTACTGACTAATATGGAGAAGTGTTCCAAACAAGTCATTTTAAGGAAATAACAGTGACATTTTACAAGATGCCAAAGTCGTATATGAGTGTTACAGTAGAGACTATTAATGATGGGAGTGATGCACTATGAGAGCAGATTGGCCCCTCTGTACAGACCAGGTACTGAGTAGCCAGGCCAGTAGAATGGTGCTTTTATCTTGTGCCTTTTGGTATATGTGTGACTCTTCAGGGACGGGGTGGCTTCCACCAACCTCATTTACCTGGTGGCTCTGTGTAACTTTGTTCAGTGACTCAGTTTTTCCTCCCTTTCCTACGTATGACCAGGAACGTATAACCAGCCTGTGGACCATGATGAGAGAGTACTCCCACCCTCCACCCCACAAGAGCACTTCACGTGGCAGCCCTCCTGTTCCTGGCGGCTCCTGAACATGAGCTTGGCAAACACTTCAAGCCGGAAGACATGTTACCCAGGAAAAGAATTGCTTTCAGGGACTCATTGTCAATAAATTGCTTCTGGAATTCTATTTACCTCTATTTCCCCTTTTCACACAAAGAAAACAAGTCACAGATGGCTTTGCAAAATTCTCTGAAGGAAGTTGCCAAAGGTCTCTAACCTCCTAAGTTCCCGTTCTCTCTCTCGGTCCTGAATCATTCGGACCACGTGTCACTCCCCTACTCAAAAACCCAACAGGCAGCTGACTGAATTGAATCCAGGTTTTTGCACTGTTTCTAAATGCCTTCTGGGCCCTGCTCCCCACACACCTTTCCAGAAATAGGTCTTACTCTTCCAGGCACTCTGGCTGCTCGCTGCCCACCAGGCATGGCCGTGATTGCTTGTTGAGCTCACGCTGCTCTGCCCCTGAAATGCCCCCATCGACTTGACTGCGCTCCTACACATGCGGCCACTTCACTGCCTGGTCAGCCTGGGAGGTGGACACACCTCCATCTGTTCTGCAACAGCAAACAAGCTTTCTGAGAGTTCAGAAGATCCGTCTAAGCCCACATATTTATGGGAAGAGGGTGGAAAATCCAATCCTGGACCCCTTTCCCAGTTCCGGGATCCCTGTTCCTGATCCCACTTGTGGACTCACTGCAAAGGTCACACTAAATACTCTCCTTCGGGAAGTGCCCCTCCAAGCGCCCTGAGGAAATGGGTGGGATCATCTTTGATGGTCACACCCCTTGACTTCGGGCAGGTTTCTGGCAGGAGACAGAAAGCCACTTCAGTCATATAGGACTAAAGGCTGGAACTCTGAGGGGCTTTCATGAGACTCTGTGCAGGCGGGGTGATAAGACAAGCCACAGTGGGAGTGGAGGCCCCGGACACGGGAGAGAACAGTGTGACCAGAGCTGGGAGGGCCGTCCACAGGAGCCCAGGATGCAGCCACTGACAGGACCACCTCCCAGGCAGGCAGGGAGAAGGAAAAAATACCCAGGCCTCTCTCTCTCTGCCCACCCTCCTGTCTGCCATGGGGGCGGCTCATTGGCTGCACCCACCTGTTAGCCGGAGAACCAGGGAGCCTGGCTGTGTGGTCATTTGTGGGTCAGCCTCCCGGGCTCAAAGCTGAGAGAGCAGAGGGCTAGGGTGTGCGTGGGAGGGGGTGGGGGGTGGGGGGTGGGGGGGTGGGGGGGTGGGGGGGTTAGGTCCCGTATTGGTTTCTGATTGCTGCTATTAAGAAATCACCGCCAACTTTGTGTCTCAGAGCAACACACCTTTCTCCCTTACAGTTCTGAAGGTCAGAGGTGAAGATGAGTCTCACCCGCTAAAATCTCGGTGTCAGCAGCGTTGCATTCCTTTCTGGGCTGAAAGGGAAAATCTCTTCCTCTGCTTTTTCCAGCTTCCGGAGACTGCCTGCACTCTTTGGCTTGTGGTCCCATCCTCCATCTTCAGAGCTGGAAACAGCCTGTCCAGCTTCACGTGGCCATCTCTCTGGCTGACCCTCTGCTTCTCTCTCCCCTACAGGAACCCAGTGTGCTTATCAGTTACCATTTCCTTTCAGGTGTGCTAATATATTTGTCCCCGCTCCCCCCCGCTGTGTTAGTTTCCAAGGGCTGCTTAGTAGCAAAGTATGTCAAACCAGGTGACTTAAACCACAGGAATTTATGGTCTCACAGTCCAGAGGCTGCACGTCCAAGATCAAGGTGCGGCACGGTGGGCTCCTTCTGAGGGCTATGGAGACCCTCTGTTTCACGCCCCTCCCCTGGCTTCTGGAGGCCTCAGGTACTCTTGTAGATGGTATTCTACCAGCATCTTCACATTGTCTGCCCTGCGTGGGTGTCTGTGTCCAAATTTCTCCTTTTCATAAGGACACAGTCGGATTGGGGCCTACCCTAATGACCTCATTGCAACATGATTACCTCTGTAATAACCCTGCTTTCAAATAAGCTCACATCACGAGGAACTGGGGATTAGGACCCCAACATATTTGTGGGGAGGAGACACAACTCTACCCATAGCATCCACCCTGTTCCCTCACAGCCTTAATTATGTATTCTGCCTGGCTGCCCCTGCTGTTAGCAGTGAAGACCCAATCAGATCTGCCTGTTACAAAGATCTCATAGGTGACAGTATGGAGTTGTTTTTGGAGGAGGCATGGGCTCAGTTTAGGGAACATGAGGCCACCTGGGGCAGGGCAGAGCAGGTGGTCCTAGAAGCAGGCGGCAGTAGGGAGCTGAGAGCTGAAATTCATGGGCTTGGTGAGACCCTGGAAGCGCAGAGAGGGAGGCCAATGTCAGGTTCCAGGTTCAAGAGACCAAATGGTTGTTGTGCTCGTGCTGAAGGAGGGAGCAGATGATTTGGGCTGAGGTCCTGTACAGGGTGAGAAATACAGGCCGAAATGGGGAGAAGAAAGAATTGTTCACACAGCATTCCCACCAGAAGCGACCTGGGTCCAGGTGGGCAGAAAGAAACAGGGGGAGTTCACCAAGCAGGAGGACAAGAGGGGACACAGAGCAGAGGAAGAATGGGATGGATCGTCTCAGAGGGTTGAAGCCTGCCAGCCCTGCGGGATCTGCACTCACCACATAACTTGCAGCAGACTGGTTTGTGGGCCCTGGTTTTTTCACCCTCTCTGTATCATTTTCTCACGTGAGTTAGCAGTTCCTCTCTCCGCCCCCAGAGTTGAGTGTGTCCCCTCCCTCATTACCTTTGGGTTCAGCCATATGACAAGCTTTGGTCAATGGAATGGACAGAGTATCCATTCTGAGCCTCTCCACACATCCATGGGTTCTCTTGTGCCTCTGTCAACACCATTTGAGGATATGATCCAGCTACCCCACCGTCCCAAAGAAGACAAGAAATTCACAGAGCAGAGCCAGACCTGGCCAGCCACCT
Organism: Capra hircus; assembly: GCF_001704415.2. NCBI lineage: Eukaryota > Metazoa > Chordata > Mammalia > Artiodactyla > Bovidae > Capra > Capra hircus. Next base: position 72,360,545 of record NC_030814.1, read on the forward strand.
CAGGGGGCCCAGGCTGAATCAGCCAACACCTGGACAACCATGACTGCATGAACTGCATGGTGCTTATTGCTGTTAAGTTATCACAGCCTATGGCTGCTTGTTATGCAGCAGCAGCTGACTGGTGTACAGTCAGATCACACCATTTTACAGGGGAGGAAACTGAGGCCTCGAGGTTAGAAACTTGCCCAATGGTGTGCAAATAATAAATAGCAAAGGTCTCCTGATACCTTGCTCAAGATTCCTTCTTTCTAATCCATTGCAGTGACTGTCACCTATCTTCTGGTTTGTTCATTTGCTCATTCAATAAACATGTTTACTTGGGTGATATGAGCCAACATAGATGACTTGGGTTTTTTCTTAGTCCTCCAAGAGCTCTACGTGCTGGCAGTAAGGAGACAGACCCCAGACAGATCATGATAACCATAGTGAGTGGGGTCATGGGAATGTGCTCAGGAGACAGGAAGAGGTACCCGACCCAACTAGGGACCAATCAGGTCAGGCTTCCTGGAGAAAGGGGTGTATCTGAGCTGAGTCATAAAAATGAGAAGGAATTGATGAAGCAAAGATGAGGAAGGAAGGGGTTTGAATGAGTGTGGGCTGGAGGTGAGATATAGACTGGGACTGGCAGATAGGGGCGGTGGTAGAGGGCTGCAGCAGGTGAGCTTCAAATTCCTTTGGTTATTCAAACCACTTCAGGTGAGGCAGATAGTGGTAGGAGATGGGTTTGGAAATGAAGGTAAGGTCCACATTCAGCCAAGCCCTCTATCCCGTGGAAGGAGCTCAAACCTTCACGAGCAGGTGATGGGGTGCCCCTGCGGGTGTGGTCTTGGATCAATTGACTCATTCCCTTGGCCTGGGTTTATCCATCCCTAAAATGAAGAACAGGGCAAGATGGTCTTCGGGAATCTCTTTAAATCCAAAACCGCTGTGGGGGACTGATGGGGAGTGGGCACGCTACAGTGGAGACCACCCATCCTGGCAGCTGATCCAGGCCAGGAGTAGAGGAGAGAAGGCCCCTTTGCCTGCCGAATGGAGCTTGGGTAGCACCTCAGGGAACCAGGACCTCCTTCTCCACCTTGGCAAGGAGCAGGGAGATTTCCTCTGAGCCAAAGTCTGGTCCAGGAACACGAAGAACAAGGACAAAGGACTTTCAGCTTTGAGCACAGGGCTGTCCAGATGGGGGCGTGACTCTCTTGTTTCCCTTTCTCCTTGTCTCATAAAGGGAACCTGGGTTGGAAGGTAGGGAAGGTTGGGATTATTCACTGATGGCACAAGAGGGGGCCTTTCTGATGGCCTTCCAGGCTCAAAGAGCCTCATCCTGGCGCCCTGCCTCAGAGCCCCCGAAGGAGGCCACTTGGAGGAAAAACAGACACGTAACACGAGAACTCCCATTTAGCAGATGAGAGCCAATCCAGCCAGGCTGGCAAGAAAATTTCAGGTAATTGATGTTATTTTTCCTATTGACTATGTTCTACTAGAAAAGATTTTGGTTACAAGGTGTAATCAAATCACCCTTAAGAATTCTACTAAAAGATTACTTTTGTAATGAGAAAAAAAATGTACTTTAAAAAAAGGAATCTGCGGTATAACCTCCTTGGAGGGCAATTTGGCAATCCTGAGGAAAATGGGAAACGCTCACACTCTTGGATACAGTAATTCTACTTGTGGGAGTTGATACTGCAGGTGTTTCACTGGCACACCCACCTGTGTGGGAAAGATGTCTTTGCAGCGCTGTGTATGTGAGTAAAAGATGGGGAACAACCTCAGTTCATTAGTAAGAGATGGGGTAGACCAATCAACAGTATATCATCCATACGATGGAATACCATACAAGCATAAAGAAGAACATTGGCAGCTGTCTGTGAGAGAGATTTTCAAGCAATGCTTAAATGAAAAAGGCAAGAAATACATTGATTATGATATTCTCCTTGTGTTTAGAAAATGAGGGAGAGGAGGGCTAGAGAAAGAAAGAGGAACTCTAGTTCCCTGTGGCCGCCATAACAAATTACCACAAACGCTGTGGCTTAAAACAAAAGAAATTAATTGTGTCACCATGTGTCTGAAATCTACGTGTCAGCAGGGCCATGCTCCCTCCCAAGGCCTCCCCGCCGTGCTCCAGCAGCTTTTGCATCCCTCGGCTCACGGCTGCATCCCTTCAGTTTCTGCCTCTGAGTTGGCACTGGCTCCTCCTCTGTGCTGTGTCTATTTTTAAGACACTTTCATTGGATTTAAGGCCAAGTAGACAATCCTGGATAACTTTTTCATCTCCAGATTCTTACTTCATTAAATCTGCAAAGGTCCCTTTTCTCCCAAATAAGGTCACACTCATAGATACAAAGGATTAGACATGGGCATATCTCTCTGGGGATCACCATTTGATTCAGCTCCATGGGAAAGTGGAAGAAGGGAAACCCATAGACCGGGGGTCTGGGTGACCAGAGACTTGCTTTTCATGACAACTTCTGGAAGGGTTTGACTTCTTTCCCATGAGCATATTTTTACAAACTTCAAACAGTAAGGAGTAATCCAGTTAGTCAACATTTTGAGCACTTTAAAAAGGTCTTTTTCACACACCATCATCAGGATGCTGACTGCCCTTCTCCATGCCCCTGCCCAGAGTAGCCAGCTTCCCAGGGCAGGGGTTGGCCCTACTTGTCTTTGCTGGGTACCATGGCTGGACCCACAGAAGTCAATCAGGTGGGATCAGCTTATGAGATTTGGAATGAAAACACAGTAACTCTCAGGTTCACCAAGAATATAACTCAGGATACTCATAATATTGCAGCATGCTCAAAGCAAGTCACAAACTCAGATTCCCAACAGTGAACACTTTGCTTCCAGGGCTGCCCCTGCCATAGCAATAACCCCAGTGCAGAAGTGACTGTCCCTCAAGCAGGGCCAAAGGCTGCTTCAACACCGTGGGGCCCAGGCTGTGCGACAGTAGGATGAGAAGGGGATTGCTTCCCATGGCATTTTAGTGGATTCTCTGGAAGCAGACACACTTTACTCGCACACTGAACATGTAGGAATTGTCTCCATGTCCTCAGGACATTAGTCTCTCCCCCACTATTCCTCTCTCTTGATCTGTATTTTGTCTACTTTTGATTGAGGGACTTTGAGAAATATATGCCTTTTTCCTTTAAATCCCCAAGGAGAAAATCAACTGGGCAAACCTAATGATAAATGGCAACTAACACTTGGTCTCAGGGGTGGGGGAGAACCTGGGACATGGTGGGGGCTGTAACAAAGAGGACAGAGAGTGGGGTGCGGGGCCCAGGGACGCCAGCGCCTCTGGCTTTTCACCCACGTTTTTACGTAAACACTTGCTGTTATTTAATGTGGGAAACATTTAAATTTTTTGTAACTTCTGAATAGGCGGAATAAAACATCCTTCTGTCGGATTTAGCCTGCAGCCCTCATTCTGGAACCTCTGTCCTAATGCATTCTCACTTTAAGTTCTGACCAGCCTCGAGCTATGTCTTCACTTTTATATTTAAGCAAATTCGTATATATATATATATATATATATATATATATATATATATATATAGACATATTTGAGCTTCACTGGTAGCTCAGCTGGTAAAGAATCCACCTACAATGCAGGAGACCTCGGTTCGATTCCTGGGTCTGGAAGATCCCCTGGAGAATAGATAGACTACCCACTCCAGTACTCTTGGGCTTCTGTGGTGGTGCATATGGTAAAGAATCCACCTGCAATGCGGGAGACCTGGGTTTGATCCCTGGGTCAGGAAGATCCCCTGGAGGAAAGCATGGCAACCCACTCTAGTATTCTTGCCTGGAGATTTCCATGGACAGAGAAGCCTGGTGGGCTACAGGCCAGGGGGTCACAAAGAGTCGGACACGACTGAGCAACTAACCACAATATATACATTTCATTTTTCTCAGTTCTTAGACTAACAGCTTCATGTGGTAGTAAGAACCCAGTCTGATAGTGTGCTGGGATGCGGAATCACAGCCCAAGGAGATACAGGCAGACAAACTGGCCCCTGCATTTGGGGGAAAGGAGCGGCCTGCCTGGCAGAGGCTGAAGGGGGCGGGGGCGGGGGGGTGGAGGGGGGTGCAGGGGCAGTGTCTGCTCCCTGGCTAATCGCCTGGTTGTTTTGGACATTCACTTGTGTAGACTGTTCTGTTCTCAACCTAATGATGCCATTTTTAGTGACTCATTAGGATCCTCATTAAGAGTTGTTAGCACATCAAAACAGTGTTGGTGAGGGCTGGCAGAGGGCGGTTTCCTGGACATTAACAGTTGTCTGAATTTCCCTGGCAGCAGGGAAGGGACAAAATGGCAGCAAACAGATTCCCAGATGCTAGCAGTTCAGAGGGTGCAGTCTGTGCAGCCAGCCATTATTGAGCACCTACTGTGTGTCGGCATGCACACACAGTGCCTTCCTTGGCACCGGATGCAATGCAAAGTCATCAGCTCCCACCCTGTCCATGGCTTAGCCACTCCAGCTACACCACCTTTCTCCTCTGCAGACAAGTTGTCCAGTCCCTGCCTCAGGGCCTTTTTACCTGCCTTGCTCCCTGCTTGATGTACTCTTCCCAAACCTCAGCCCCACATCCCCTTTTCTGGAGAGAGCCTCCCTATTTACTCTTGAAAACCTTCGCCCATCACTCTCCAGCCCATTGCCCTATTTTATCTACCACATAGCACTTATTATGACATGAACTTACGTTTATTTGCTTACAGGTTCATTGTCTATGTCCCCCACCTCCTCCTAGAATTTCATCGGTGTGACGGGGGAGGACAGGCTCTGCTGGGTCCCTGGCTCCCATACGATGCTTGGCACACAGTAGGTGCTCAGTGAGGGTCTGCTTAACAAGTGGTATATGATGAGGAGGACATGGTCCCTATCCCCTCAGCCCAGGGTCACAAGTGATCTGGCATGTCCTGTGGACCAACACCTCCTCCCCCACTACACATACACACCCACACTCACAGTGCGTGCACGCACGCACACACACACACACACACACACACACACACACACACACACTATGCATCACCAAGGAATAAATCTCACTTTGTTAAAGAAATCTGAGATTGGGCTAAAGGAAAGATTAGGGATTACTTTCTACAGTTTCTAATTCTCTTCAGCAAGGGTACCTGTGTGAGAGCCCAGGCCCCTCCTCTTCCCATGCTGGTCAGTGCCTGGCTGCGGCAGGCAGAGATCAGCCAGGGGCACCCCAGGGCCAGGCTGCGCCAATAGATTATTTCTCCGAGTAATTAAGATGGAATTAAAAATTAATTCTTTCCTTCAGTCTGATTGTATTTCAAGGGATAAACTGAATCTTATGGCTTTTTCTTCCTAAATTAAATTGGATCTTGTTTTCAGAGGTGGGGGAAGTGAGAAGCAGCAGCTGAAGAGAATCCCTGGGGAAGGAACCAGGTAATTCTGCCCTGGGAGTGGATGAATTTGAAAGTGCAGCTGCTCCCTGGGGAGAACTTGAGTCCATGCTGGAGACCCAGAGATTCTGATCTGCTCTTGTGCCAGTCGCACAGGAAGTCAAGCGCTTTGTCTCTCCCCATGGGGGAGGGAGCTGGATTAGACAGAGTCAGACCTGGGCTCCCGGCTGGCTCTGCTGCTTAACTTAGGTCATAACTCATCTCCGGTAAGCTCCTTCAGAGAGCTGAGTCCAGCTTCCTCATCTGAGAAATGGGTGTAAACCACCTGCCTCCCAGGGTGTGGGGAGCTTTATAGGATAAGGAGCACAGCCCCGTGGCCTAAATATTCAATAAATGTGTCGGCCTCCCCATCCATCACCTCCCCATCCTCTAGAGTGCAGGAGAAGGAGTTTCCTTCCTTTCTTTTAAATTTTGTTCATTCATCCATTCACCAGGATGTTGCTGCTGCTCGGTCGTGTCTGACTTTTTGTGATCCCATGGACAGCAGCACGCCAGTCTTTCCTGTAATTCACCATCTCCCAGAGCTTGCTCAAACTCATGTCCATTGAGTCAGTGATACCATCCAACCATCTCATCCTCTGCTGTCCCCTTCTCCTCCTGCCTTCAATGCATTCCCATGATTTACAAATCAAAAGGTAGAAAAGGGTACACAGGGAGAATCCCCCTCACATCACTGTTCCCACTGTTCCCAGGGTACCAGCTCCTCTCTGCAAGGGCAACCTTCTAGAGATATTTTATGCACCACACAAGAAAATATGGTCACATCACCCTGCCCCTTTTTGTTACACGGTGGCAGTATACTAGATGCATCATTTTGCCAATTGTTGTGTTTTATTTTTTTCCTCACTTAGCAATATACTTTGGAGAATATTCTGTATTGATGCATAACATGTTCCAAGGCCTATTTCTACATCTGGCTAGCCCTCCATTGTGTGATGTTCCATGTGGATTTAACCAGTCCCCTTTTGATGGACATTTGTATTGTTTTTGCCTCTTCCTGTCCAAACAAGTCTGTAATAAATAACTTTGCATAAGTCAAATTTTGCTCAAATGCATGAAAATGAAGTGAAAGTGAAAGTTGCTCAGTTGTGTCCAACTCTTTGCGACCCCAAGGACTTATACAGTCCATGGAATTCTCCAGGCCAGAATACTGGAGTGGGTAGCCTTTCCCGTCTCCAGGGGATCTTCCCAACCTAGGGACTGAACTAGGTCTCCCTCATTGCAGGCAGATTCTTTACCAGCTGACCCACAATATATCTCTAAAACAAATTTCTAGAAGTGATATTGCTGGTCAGAGGAAACAAACTATCTTTGTTAGAGGAAAAAAAAAAACATTTGAGAGATGGAACGGATGAAACAGAAACTGCAGAATGTAAAAGCTGAAGCTTTTGAGTATATAGGAGTTCATCATGCGGTTCTTTCTACTCTTATGCACGCTTGAAGATGTCCATAATAAAACTCTGTAAATAGATAGACTGTAGATATGGACCAAAGCCCCATAGCTTCAAGTAAGGAGCTTGGAAGTCATCTCTCCCATTCACACAATAAAACAGCTGAACAAACTGAAAATAACAACTCTTCTTAAACCTGGCAAAGAACTGAGGTCACAGGGCAAATTTCTGTTCCCCAAATGAGAGACAAACAGGCATATACAGAGGATTGCAACTTTTCAGAGCAGAAACCTATGGGCAGAAACTGCTGGGAGAACCAGCCTGAGGTAGGGAAACCCAGACTGTAATTGATGAATTGCTGACTGCAGACAAATTTCAGAGTTAAGAACTCCAGGGGGTTTCCCTGGTGGCTCAGTGGTAAAAAAAAAAAAAAAAAAAAAAAAAAAAAACCACCTGCCAATGCAGGAGACAAAGGTTCAATCCCTGGTCCAGGAAGATTCTAGAGGCTGCAGATCAACTAAGCCTGGGTGCCACAACTACTGAGCCTGTGCTTTAGCGCTCAGGAACCAAAACTGCTGAACCCCATGCACCCCAGAGCCCGTGCTCCACGACAAGAGAAGCCACCACAATGAGAAGCTGGTGCACCGCAACTGGAGTAGTCTCCACTCACTGCAGCTAGAAAAAAGCCCGCGCAGCAGTGAAGACCCAGCACAGGCAAAAACAAACAAAATAGAACAGAGCTCCAGGGAGGGCCCAGTGTCAGCAGGCCCTCCGCAGCTGTGAGTGTGTTTCTGAATTGTACAGGTCCGCTTGGGTGTGTGTGAAAGCCACGCAGTCGCTCAGTCTCTGACCCTTTGCGATCCCAAGGACTATAGAGTCCATGGAATTCTCCAGGTCAGAATACTGGAGTAGGTAGCCTTTCCCTTCTCCAGGAGGTCTCCCCAACCCAGGGATCGAATCCAGGTCTCCCGCATTGCAGGCAGATTCTTTACCAGCTGAGCCACCAGGGAAGCCCACAGGCCCACTTATATATGCAGATTTTTTTCAATACCATGTGTACTATGTTTAGGATCCAAGGTTGGTTGAGTCCAGGGATGCAGAACCAACCCTGGGACTGGACCATCTGTGGATTTTGGTGTCTGCAGGGGGTCCTTTAACCCCCGGGTATACCAAAGGATGACATATTACCTCCATGAGCTCCACTAGAATCTCAGAGAGAACATTAGAAGAAATTCCCCTCTTGTCTCCAGCAGAAGGAGTGGGGAAGTAGGCATTTTGAAATAGATGAGAGCATTCTGTTCCTCCTAACAAAGACCTGTCTGCCTTCAGGAGAAACTGTTTAACCAGTTTCATAACTGATCTGGTAGAAGAGAAATATCCAACTCCAGTTCCATTTAGCTTTCCGTGTTGGGAGAGAGAAATAGCAATTGCAATCCCATCTAGCCTTTTTGTCCCATCTAAAGTGGAATGGAAAGGGTAGGAGAGAACTAAGAAAACCTCATGAGGGTCTCAGGCCAGGAGCACAGGCTCACCAAAAGGCAGAACTAATCATAGAGCTAAAACACTTCCCCTCACCCCATACCTCACCACCAGATCGCTAAAAGCCTAGGGATATGGTTCCTTTTATTCAGTACATCATGCAAGGCATATTAAAAGTCGAAGAACAGATCTGAAGAGACAGAGCAAGCATCAGACCAGACTCAGATGGAGCAGAGATGTTGGAATAATCACACTGAGAATATAAAATAACTATGATTAATAGGCTAAAGGCTCTAGCGGGAAAAGTAGACAACATTCAAGAACGAGTGGGTAATGTAAGCAGAGAGATGGAAGTTCTAAGAAATAATCAAAAAGAAATGTAAAATTCTGTAACAAAAATGAAGGATGCCTTTGATGATGGATTTTTCACCAGACTGGACACAGCTGAGGAAAGAATCAGTGAATTACAAATCAGCGAAGATTTATCTACAGAAACTTATAAAAACTGAAATGAAAAGAGAAAAAAGACCAAAAAAACCCAGAACAGAATAACTAAGAATTTGGGGATAAAAGATGTAATATGTAATGTGAATTCCAGGAGGAGAAAGAGAGGAGCAGAAGAACTATCTGAAGCGATGATGACTGAGGATGCCCTCAAATCAATGTCAGACACCAAGCCACAGGTCCAGAGAGCAACAGCCAGGATAAATGCCAAAACCAAATAAAACAAAACACCCTGCAAATGGCAAGCAGACATATTATATTAAAGATAAGTATGGAAAGGAGCCAGAGGTAAAAGGCGTCTTACCTATTTTGGGACAAAGATCAGTTCAGTTCAGTCGCTCAGTTGTGTCCGACTCTTTGCGACCCCATGAATCGCAGCACTCCAGGCCTCCCTGTCCATCACCAACTCCCAGAGTTCACTCAGACTCACGTCCATCGAGTCAGTGATGCCATCCAGCCATCTCATCCTCTGTCGTCCCCTTCTCTTGCCCCCAATCCCTCCCAGCATCAGAGTCTTTTCCAATGAGTCAACTCTTCGCATGAGGTGGCCAGAGTACTGGAGTTTCAGCTTTAGCATCATTTCTTCCAAAGAAATACCAGGGCTGATCTCCTTCAGAATGGACTGGTTGAGTCTCCTTGCAGTCCAAGGGACTCTCAAGAGCCTTCTCCAACACCACAGTTCAAAAGCATCAATTCTTTGGCGCTCAGCCTTCTTCACAGTCCAACTCTCACATCCATACATGACCACTGGAAAAACGATAGCCTTGACTAGACGGACCTTAGTTGGCAAAGTAATGTCTCTGCTTTTGAATATGCTATCTAGGTTGGTCACAACTTTTCTTCCAAAGAGTAAAGGTCTTTTAATTTCATGGCTTCAATCACCATCCGCAGTGATTTTGGAGCCCAGAAAAATAAAGTCTGAAACTGTTTCCACTGTTCCCCATCTATTTGCCAGGAAGTGATGGGACCAGATGCCATGATCTTCGTTTTCTGAATGTTGAGCTTTAAGCCAACTTTTTCCCTCTCCTCTTTCACTTTCATCAAGAGGCTTTTTAGTTCCTCTTCGCTTTCTGCCATAAGGGTGGTATCATCGGCATATCTGAGGTTATTGATATTTCTCCCGACAATCTTGATTCCAGCTTGTGTTTAAGAAGTACATCTAACTTCTCAGAAATCTTTCAAGCAAGAAGAGAATGAAATAATTCCAGTGGTGAGAGAGAGAGGAAATAAAAACAAATACCAACTTAAAAATTATGTACCATGTGAAATTATCTTTCAGAAGTGAAGGGGAAATAAGGATTTTTCAGACAAACAAAAATTGAAGAAAATTGCCACCATTAAACTTACAATACCTTAGTAAGAAATGTTAAAAGAGTTCTTCAGAGAGAAGGAAAATGATATAGGTCAGAAACTTAAAACTAGATTAAAAAAAAAGGGGGGGAGGGTGGGAGGAACTGTTTTAGAGAAGGGATAAATGAAGGTAAAATAAAAAATATTTTTGAAATTTATAATTGATCTAACAGATAAGTTTTTCAAAATAATAATAGTGACAATGTATTTGAAGATTATTGCTTATGGATAAATGAAATGAAGGACAGAAATGTGAGGAAGGATGGGAAAAAAGAATTTGGTATTTGCACTACCTGTCAAATGGTATAATGATATTTGAAAGCAGACTTGGATTAGTTTTAAGCGTGTATTGCAAACTCTAGGGCAACTACTGGAAAAAAAAAAGTTAAAAAATAAAGCCAAAAGCATAATTGATATGCTAAGAGTGGAGAGAAAATAGAGAAATGCTAATTGATATGCCAAGAGAGCAGAGAAATTGGAACTCAAACTTTTTGATTTCAAAAATTACTACAAAGCTACAATAACCAAAATAGTGTAGTCATGGCATAAAGACAGGCATATGGACCAATGGCATGAAAAGAGAGACCAGAAATAAACCATGACATATATAGTTAACTGATTTTTTGACGTGACATCCAGTCTGTGTCCTGAGAACTGAGAAATTGGTTGATGTGGGGGAAAAACACCCACACATTTGGTGTCAAAAATATTGTGAACAGAGAAACAGTTTTCATTTGGACTTGAATAGACATTTCTCCAAAGAAGATATAAAAATATCCATAAATACATGAAAAGATGCTCAACATTACTTATCATTAATGAAATTCAATCAAAGCCACAATGAGATATCATTTTATATCCATAAAGATGACTACTATTAAAAAAAAAGAAAATAACAATTCTTGGTGAGGATGTGGAGAAATCAGAACACTTGTGCACTGTTGGTGGAAACATAAAATAGAAAACAGCATGGTAGTTCCTCAAACAATTAAAAATAGAATTATCATACGATAGAGCAATATGTTCCATCCCTGGGTTGGGAAGATCCGCTGGAGAAAGCAAAGGCTACCCACTCCAGTATTCTGGCCTGTAGAATTCCATGGAGGAGTCACAAAGATTTGGACACGACTGAGTGACTTTCACTTTCAGAGCAATATGTAGATATATTCTCAATAAAATTGAAAATCGGGGACTCAAATAGATATTTGTACACTGATGTTCATAGCCGCATTATTCACAATAGCCCAAAAGTAAAAGCAACCAAAATTTTCACTGATAGACACAAAATGCAGAATTTACTGGTGATGCATTATTGTTCAGTCTTAAAAATGAAGGAAAATTTGACACATGATACCATGTGGATGAACCTTGAGGACATAATGCTAAGTGAAATAAGCCAATCACAAAAGGTTAAATACTGTATGATTCCATTTAGAAGAGGTCCCTAGAATAGCCAACTTCATCGAGACAGAAGGTAGAGTGGCGGCTGCAGGGGCTAGAGAGTGGGGAATGGGGGTCATTCTTCACTGGCTAGTGTCAGTTTTGCAAGATGAGATGGATTCTGGAGAACGGTGATGAGGGTGGTTGCACAACAATATGAATGTACTTAACGCCACTGAACTGTACATTTACAAATGGTTAAGATGGTAAATTTTATGTTGTTTGTATATTTTGCCACAACTTAAGGATCAGTGGTTGCCAGAGTTTCCAGGGCCAGGGAGGGATGAATAGATGGAGTGCAAGCAGTTTTTAGAGCTGGGAAACTGTTCTGTATGATACTATAATGGTGGCTATGTATCATTACACATTTGTCAAAATCCATTGAATGAACAAGACAAGAGTGGACTCTCAGGTAAGCTATGGACTTCGGTTGATGGTGATGCTGGATTCATTGACCAATGTCCCACACTAACGAGGACTGCTGATGGTGGGGGAGTGTGAGGGGCGGGGTATGTAGGAACCCTTTGTACTTTCTGCTACATATTGCTGTAAACCTAAATCTGCTCTGAAAATTAAAGCCTATTTTTTAAAAATATATGTGCAAACGTAAACTAGATACATTGTCAGATCATCCTCCATAGGAGCTGTACACACCTGCCGTGTAGGAGAGTGCCTGTTTACATTCACCAGCAGAGTGGACCATCAAACTCTTGGGACTCTGCCCCTGTTTGGTGTCTTGGTATAATATTTTAGGAATGAATTTTTTATTTAAGTCTGACATACCTACGGAAAAAAAGCACACAAGTCTAAAGTCTGATGAGTTTTCAGAAAGTGAGATGTATTACTAACAACTCAGGATCAAGATATAGTACGTTATCAGTCCAGAAGCCCTCCTCCGCGTCCTGTCCCAGCCAGTCTTCCCTTCACCATGGTAACACTTTACTTGACTGCTGTCACCATAGATTAGTTCGCCTATTTTTGCCATTTATATGAAGAAAATCTTACAGAATATATTCCTATGTCAGGCTTCTTTCACTCGGTATCTCTGAGATTCATTCATGTTGCGTGGAGCTGTAGTTCAATCATTTTCATTGCTGTGTAACATTCCACTTAATGGCTCTACTGCAATTTATTTCTCCATTTTACTATTGAAGGTCATTTGCATTGCTTCCAATTTGGAGCTATTATAAATAGATTGAAGGCAGGAGGAGAAGGGGACAACAGAGGATGAGATGGTTGGATGGCATCCTCGACTCGATGGACATGAGTTTGAGCAAGCTACAGGAGTTGGTGGTGGACAAGGGAGCCTGGTGTGATGCAGTCCATGGGATCACAAAGAGCTGGACACAACTGAGCAAGTGAACTGAACTGATAAATAGTGACGCAGTGAACATTCTTTTACATATCACTTGGTCCAAATGCATTCATGACTGTTGGGCATATGTCTAGAAGTGGAATTTCTGGGTCATAAGATATGAATATTTCAGTTTTAGTAGATAACACCATACAGTTTTCCAAAGTGAATTTTCTAATTTACGCTCTTCCTGTGAATTCCAGCAGATCCTTATTCTTATGAACCCTTGGTAATGTCAGTCCTTTAAATTCTTGTAATGGTTATCTCATGGTTTTAATTTGTATTTCCAAGATGACTAAAGGTGAACAGGCTTTCGTGTGTTTGTAGACCAATCAGATGGCCCCTTCTGTGACATGCCTATTCAAGTCTTCTGCCCATTCCTGTATTGTCTTCTTTAGCTGATTTTTTTGAATTCTTCCCATGTGCTAGGTAGAAGTCCTTTGCCAGTAATATGTCAGAAAATATCTTCTTCCCCTCTGTAACTTGACTTTCCACAGTTTTACCAGTGTCTTTTCATTCAAAGAAGTACCTGACTTTAGTATAGTCTGATTTTCAATATTTTCCTTAATATTAGTGCCATTATGTCCTGTTTAACAAAATTTGCCTTCCCCAAAGCACAAGGGCTTCCCTTGTGGTTCAGCTGGTAAAGAATCTGCCTGCAATGTGGGAGACCTGGGTTCAGTCCCTGGGTTGGGAAAATCCCTTGGAGAAGGGAAAGGCTACCCACTCCAGTATTCTGCCTGGAGAATTCCATGGACTGTGTAGTCCATGGGGTCACAAAGAGTCGGACACGACTGAGCAATGTTCACTCACTCACTTACTCAAAGGCACAAAGACATTCTCCAGTGTTGTCTTCTGGAAGCTTTATTTTACTTTTCACATGATGTGAGGTAAAAAGTAAGATCGATTTTTTCCCGTATAGGTATCTGATTGCTACTGCACCATTTACTGAAAAGGCTCTATCTCACTGCTCTGTAATGTCAACTTCAGAAAAAATCAATCCCAGTGCACATGTGTAAATCTGTTTCTTGGCTTTATTCTGTCCCATTGTCCTATTTGTATACCTGTGTGCCTGTGTTATATTTTCTTAATGGCTGTAGCTTTAAATTAAGTTTTAACGTCTGATAGTGTAAGTCTTTCCACTTTGTTTTTCTTCTGCAAGATTGTATTGACTGTTTTTCACCCTTTGTATTCCTATACGTAGATCTAGCTTATCAACTTCCACGAAAAAACCTACTGAGATTTAACGGAGATTTCAGTGAATCTATAGGTCAACTCTGGGGAAATCGACACCTTTATAATACTGAGTCTTTAGCTCTGTAAACATGGTATCTCTCCATTTACTTAGGTCTTTAATTTCAATAATATTAATAGATTTCATCATAGAAGTTTTATTCACCTATTGTTAAATTTATCCTTAGACACTTAATATCTATGGTTTTATAAATGTCACTTTTAAAACTTTGATTTATTTAAAAATCCTTAGTGGTATATGAAAATGTTGACCTTGCATCAAGTGACCTTGCTAAATTCAATTATTCATTTCTATGGTTTATCTGTAGATTCTTGTGGATTTTCTACATACGTAATCATGTTCTCCATGAATAATGACAGATTTATTTCTTCCTTTCCAATCTTTATACTTTTTATTTCATTTCCTGCCCTTGCTGCACTAAGTAGACCTCCAGGATAATGTTGAAGAGAAATAGAGATGATGGATATCCTTGTCTCATCTATAATCTCAGGCAAAAACTTTAAAAATATTGATCAAGTATGACGGAGGAGCCTGGTGGGCTGCATCCATGGGGTTGCTAAGAGTCCGACACGACTGAGCGCCTTCACCCTCACTCTTCACTTTCATGCATTGGAGAAGGAAATGGCAACCCACTCCAGTGTTCTTGCCTGGAGAATCCCAGGGGTGGGGTAGCCTGGTGGGCTGCCGTCTATGGGGTCGCACAGTCAGACACGACTGAAGCGACTCAGCAGCAGCAGCAGCAGCATGATGTTTTCAGTGTTTCTTGCATATGCCTTTTATCACATCAAGGAAATTTCCATCTATTCCTGGTTTTCTAAGAGCTTTTTAAAATTATAAATAGTTTGTTTCATCAGTTGTTTCTTCAGCATTTCTTGAAATGATCATATGATTTTTGTCCTCTTTTCTATTAGTGGAGGAAATTGCATTGGTTTCTTTTCTTTTTTTTTTTTTTTAAGCCAACCTTACTTTCCTTGAATAAATCCAACTTGGCGGTGATATATCATTCTGTATTTCTGGATTTGATCAGTTAATAATTTACTTAGAGGTATATGTCCATGAAAGAGTCTGACATGTTCGTAAGAAACATTTTCCTTTCTTATGCTTTCCTAATCAGGTTTTTGTATGAGGTTTATGCTGGCTTTATACAAACAAATTGAGGATCGTTTTCCTTTCTTTTATTCTCTAATAGCCTTTATGCAAGATTGGTGATAATTCTATCTTATTACATGGGTCAATATAAGAATCCTTTGGGAAGAAGAATTTTTCAGTGAAGACATACTGGCCAGGAGTTTTCTTTGTGGGAAATGTTTTAGTTATGGATACAATTTCTTTATTGACTATGGGAAGTTTTAGATTTTCTATCTCTTCTTGTGTCCTAGTGAAAGTGAAAGTGAAGTCGCTCAGTCGTGTCCGACTCTTTGCGACCGCATGGACTGTAGCCTACCAGGTTCCACCGTCCATGGGATTTTCCAGGCAAGAATACTGGAGTGGGGTGTCATGTAGGCCACACAATTGAATAAGCTGTTTTATCTAGTAACTATTCCAATTCATCTAAATTTTCAAATCTATCATGTTTAGTTGTTTATAATATTCTCTTATCTTTTAACATCTATAGAATCTGTAACAATGACTCCCCTTTTCACTTCTGACATTAGTTCAGTTTAGTTCAGTTCAGTCGCTCAGTTGTCTCCGACTCTTTGCGACCCCATGAACCTCAGCACACCAGGCCTCTCTGTCCATCTCCAACTCCCGGAGTCCACCCAAATCCATATCCATTGAGTCGATGATGCCATCCAACCATCTCATCCTCTGTTGTCCTCTTCTCCTCCTGCCCTCAATCTTTCCCAGCATCAGGGTCTTTTCAAAAGAGTCAGCTCTTCGTATCAGGTGGCAAAAGTATTGGAGTTTCAGCTCCAACATCAGTCCTTCCAATGAACATCCAAGACTGATCTCCCTTAGGATGGACTGGTTGGATCTCCTTGCAGTCCAAGGGACTCTCAAGAGTCTTCTCCAACACCACAGTTCAAAAGCATCAGTTTTTCGGTGCTCAGCTTTCTTTATAGTCCAACTTTCATATCCATACATGACTACTGGAAAAACTATAGCCTTGACTAGACGGACCTTTGTTGGCAAAGTAATGTCTCTCCTTTTGAATATGCTGTCTAGGTTGGTCATAACTTTCCTTCCAAGGAGTAAGCGTCTCTTAATTTCATGGCTGCAATCACCATCTGTAGTGATTTTGGAGCCCAGAAAAATAAAGTCACCACTGTTTCCACTGTTTCCCCATCTATCTGCCCTGAAGTGATGGGACTGGATGCCATGATCTTAGTTTTCTGAATGTTGAGCTTTAAGCCAACTTTTTCGCTCTCCTCTTTCACTTTCATCAAGAGGCCCTTTAGTTCTTCTTTGCTTTCTGCTATAAGGCTGGTGTCATCTGCATATCTGAGGTTATTGATATTTCTCCCAGCAATCTTGATTCCAGCTTGTGTTTCTTCCAGCCCAGCATTTCTCATGATGTGCTCTGCATAGAAGTTAAATAAGCAGGGCGACAATATACAGCCTTGATGTACTCCTTTTCCTATTTGGAACCAGTCTGTTGTTCCATGTCCAGTTCTAACTGTTGCTTCCTGACTTGCATACAGGTTTCTCAAGAGGCAGGTCAGGTGGTCTGGTATGCCCATCTCTTTCAGAATTTTCCACGGTTTATTGTGATCCACACAGTCAAAGGCTTTGGCATAGTGAATTAAGCAGAAATAGATGTTTTTCTGGAACTCTCTTGCTTTTTCCATGATCCATTGGATGTTCGCAATTTGACCTCTGGTTCCTCTGCCTTTTCTAAAACCAGCTTGAACATCTGGAAGTTCACGGTTCACGTTCTGCTGAAGCCTGGCTTGGAGAATTTTGAGCATTACTTTACTAGCATGTGAGATGAGTGCATTGTTCAGTAGTTTGAGCATTCTTTGGCATTGCCTTTCTTTGGGATTGGGATGAAAACTGACCTTTTCCAGTCCTGTGGCCACTGCTGAGTTTTCCATATTTGCTGGCATATTGAGTGCAGCACTTTCACAGAGTCATTTTTCAGGATTTGAAATAGCTCAGCTGGAATTCCATCACCTCCATTAGCTTTGTTCGTAGTGATGCTTCCTAAGGCCCACTTGACTTCATATTCCAGGATGTCTGACTCTAGGTGAGTGATCACACCATCGTGATTATCTGTGTTGTGAAGATCTTTTTTGTACAGTTCTTCTGTGTATTCTTGCCACCTCTTCTTAATATCTTCTGCTTCTATAAGGTTCATACCATTTCTGTCCTTTATTGAGCTCATCTTTGCATGAAATGTTACCTTGGTATCTCTAATTTTCTTGAAAGAATCTCTAGTCTTTCCCATTCTATTGTTTTCCTCTATTTCTTTGCATTGATCGTTGAGAAAGACTTTCTTATCTCTCCTTGCTATTGTTTGGAACTCTGCATTAAAATGGGTATATCTTTCCTTTTCTCCTTTGCTTTTGGCTTCCTGTCTTTTCACAGCTATTTGTAAGGCCTCCTCAGACAGCCATTTTGCTTTTTTGCATTTCTTTTTCTTGGGGATGGTCTTGATTCCTGTCTCTTGTATAGTGTCACGCACCTCCATCCATAGTTCATTAGGCACTCTATCTATCAGACCTAGTCCATTAAATCCATTTCTTACTTCCACTGTATAGTCATAAGGGATTTGATTTAAGTCATACCTGAGTGGTCTAGTGGTTTTCTCCACTTTCTTCAATTTCAGTCTGAATTTGGCAATAAGGAGTTCATGATCTGAGCCACAGTCAGCTCCAGGTCTTGTTTTTGCTGACTGTATAGAGCTTCTCCATCTTTGGCTGCAAAGAATATAATCAATGTGATTTCGGTGTCAACCATCTGATGATGTCCATGTGTAGAGTCTTCTTTTGTGTTGGTGGAAGAGGGTGTTTGCTATGACCAGTGTGTTCTCTTGGCAGAACTGTATTAGCCTTTGCCCTGCTTCATTCTGTACTCCAAGGCCAAATATGCCTGTTACTCCAGGTGTTTCTTGACTTCCTACATTTGCATTCCAGTCCCCTATAATGAAAAGGACATTTTTGGGGGTGTTAGTTCTAGAAGGTCTTGTAGTTCTTCATAGAACTGTTCAACTTCAGCTTCTTTGGCATTACTGGTCGGGGCATAGACTTGAATTACTGTAATGTTGAATGGTTTGCCTTGGAAACAAAGAGAGATCATTCTGTTGTTTTTGAGATTGCATCCAAGTACTGCATTTTGGACTCTTTTGTTGACTATGATGGCTATTCCATTTCTTCTAAGGGATTCCTGCCCACAGTAGTAGATATAATAGTCATCTGAGTTAAATTCACCCATTCCAGTCCATCTTAGTACACTGATTCCTAGAATGTCGATGTTCACTCTTGTTATCTCCTGTTTGACCACTTCTAATTTGCCTTGATTCATGGACCTAACATTCCAGGTTCCTATTCTGACATTAGTTACTTGTACTTTATTTTGCTGTCTTTTAAAAATCATATTTCTAAGGGTTTATCATTTTTATTCAGTTCAGTTCAGAAGCTCAGCTGTGTCCGACTCTTTGAGACCCCATGGACTGTAGCACACCAGGCCTCCCTGTCCATCACCAACTCCCAGAGTTTACTCAAACTCATGTCCATTGAGTCAGTGATGCCATCTAACCATCTCATCCTCTGTCGTCCCCTTCTCCTCCCACCTTCAATCTTTCCCAGCATCAGGGTCTTTTCAAATGAGTCAGTTCTTCACATCAGGTGGCCAAAGTATTAGAGTTTCAGCTTCAGCATCAGTCCTTCCAAGTTCCAGTGAATATTCAACACTGATTTCCTTTATTTTTAAAATTAATTAATTTATTTTAATTGGAGGCTAATTACTTTACAATATTGTAGTGGTTTTTGCCATACATTGACATGAATCAGCCATGGGTGTACATGTGTTCCCCATCCTGAACCCCGCTCCCAGCTCACTCCCCATCCCATTAGGATGAACTGGTTGGAGCTCCTTGCAGTCCAAGGGACTCTCAAGAATCTTCTCCAACACCACAGTTCAAAAGCATCAATTCTTCGGCACTTAGTTTTCTTTATAGTCCAACTCTCACATCCATACATGACCACTGGAAAACCCATAGCTTTGACTAGATGGACCTGTGATGGGAAAGTAATGTCTCTGCTTTTTAATATGCTGTCTAGGTTGGTCATAACTTTTCTTCCAAGGAGCAAGCGTCTTAATTTCATGGCTGCAGTCACTGTCTGAAGCCCCTCAAAATTTTTGGAGCCCCACAAAATAGTCTGTCACTATTTCCACTGTTTCCCCAACTATTTGCCATGAGGTGATGGGACCAGATGCCATGATCTTAGTTTTCTGAATGTTGAGTTTTAAGCCAACTTTTTCACTCTCCTTTTTCACTTTCATCAAGAGGCTCTTTATTTCTTCTTTGCTTTCTGCCATAAGGGTGGTATCATCTGCATATCTGAAGTTATTGATATTTCTCCAGGGTATCTTGATTCCAGCTTGTGCTTCATCAGTCTGGCATTTCTCATGATGTACTCTGCATATAAGTTAAATAAGCAGGCTGATAATATACAGCCTTGATGTACTCCTTTTCCTATTTGGAACCAGTCTGTTGTTCCATATCTAGTTCTAACTGTTCCTTCTTGACCTGCATACAGATTTCTCAGGTGGCAGATCAGGTGGTCTGGTATTCCCATCTCTTTAAGAAGTTTCCACAGTTGATTGTGATCCACACAGTCAAAGGCTTTGGCATAGTCAATAAAGCAGAAATAGATGTTTTTCTGGAACTCTCTTGCTTTTTCCATGATCCATGGGATGTTCGCAACTTGACCTCTGGTTCCTCTGCCTTTTCTAAATCCAACTTAGACATCTGGAAGTTCGCGGTTCACGTCCTGTGGAAGCCTGACTTGGAGAATTTTGAGCATTACTTTGCTAGCATGTGAGATGAATGCAATTGTTCAGTAGTTTGAGCATTCTTTGGCATTGCCTTTCTTTGGGATTGAAATGAAAGCTGACCTTTTCCAGTCCTGTGGCCCCTGCTGAGTTTTCCAAATCTGCTGGCATATTGAGTGCAGCACTTTCACAGTATCATCTTTTCGGATTTGAAATAGGTCAGCTGGAATTCCATCACCTCCATTAGCTTTGTTCGTAGTGATGCTTCCTAAAGCCCACTTGACTTCGCATTCCAGGATGTCTGGCTCTAGGTGAGTGATCACACCATCGTGAGTATCTGGGTCGTGAAGATCTTTTTTGTACAGTTCTGTGTGTATTTGCCACCTCCTCTTAATATCTTCTGCTTCTGTTAGGTTCATAACATTTCTGTCCTTTATTGTGCCCATCTTTGCATGAAAAGTTCCCTTGGTGTCTCTAATTTTCTTGAAAGAATCTCTAGTCTTTCCCATTTGATTGTTTTCCTCTATTTCTGTGCACTGATCACTGAGGAAGGCTTTCCTATCTCTCCTTGCTATTCTTTGGAACTCTGCATTAAAATGGATATATCTTTCCTTTTCTCCTTTGCCTTTCACTTCTCTTTGTTTCACAGCTATTTTTAAGGCTGCCTCAGACAACCATTTTGCTTTTTTGCATTTTTTTTTCTTGAGGATGACCTTCATCATTGCCTCCTGTACAATGTCATGAACCTCTGTCCATAGTTCTTCAGACACTCTGTCTATCAGATCTAATCCCTTGAATCTATTTCTCACTTCCACTGTATAATTGTAAGGGGTTTGATTTAGGTCATACCTGAGTGGTCTAGAGGTTTTACCTACTTTCTTCAATTTAAGTCTGAATTTGGAAATGAGTTCATGATCTGAGGCACAGTCAGCTCCACGTCTTGCTTTTGCTGACTGTATAGAGCTTCTCCATCTTTGGCTGCAAAGAATATAATCAATCTGATTTGGTATTGACCATCTGGTGATGTCCATGTGTAGAGTCCTCTCTTGTGTTGTTGGAAAAGGGTGTTTGCTATGACCAGTGTGTTCTCTTGGCAGAACTCTATTAGCCTTTGCCCTGCTTCATTCTGTACTCTAAGGCCAAATTCCTTGACTTCCTACATTTGCATTCCAGTCCCCTATAATGAAAAGGACATCTTTTTTGGGTGTTAGTTCTAGAAGGTCTTGTAGTTCTTCATAGGACAGTTCATCTTCAGCTTCTTTGGTGTTACTAGTCAGGGCATAGACTTGAATTACTGTGATATTGAATGGTTTGCCTTGCAAACGAACAGGGATCATTCCGTCATTTTTGAGACTGCATCCAAGTGCTGCATTTTGGACTCTTCAGTTGACTATGATGGCTACTCCATTTCTTCTAAGGGGTTCCTGCCCACAGTAGTAGATATAATAGTCATCTGAGTTAAATTCACCCATTCCCATCATTTTTATTAGTCCTTTAAAAAATTGACTTTATTGGTTGTTTCTAGATTATTTTCCATTTTCATTGATTCTGCTCTCATTTCTTTACTTTTAAATTTCTTTTAAAATATGATGATGCTGTTCTTTTTAATCTTCAATTAATATATTCAGTCTTTCTTGCTTCTTAACTTTTCCTCAGTTAAGACTGTTTCCTCTAATTACGGCTATAGCTGTACCCACAAACATTTTGATATATTATGTCTTCTTTATTATTCTATATAGATGTTTTAAATTTTGATCATTTTTAAAATTTTGAGCTGAGGCTCTTTAGAAGAATATTTTATGTTGTAATAATACTTCTTTCAAACACTTGGGAATTTTCTAGTTTTTTATTGGTTTTCAGCTTAATTCCAATATGGTCAGAAATTTCAGTCTTATGAAATTTGTTGAGATTTGCTCTAAGGCACGACATATGGTTCATTTTGATGAATGTTCCATGAGCACATAAAAGCAAGTATGCTGAAGCTGTAAGGTTCAGTATGTTGTGTATGTCAGTTAAGTCAAGTTTGTTAAATGTACTATTCAAATATTCTCTATCCTCACTGATTTGTTTGGTCTGCTTGTTTTAAACCTTAATATAAGGGGTATATCAAAATGTTGAAATGGCTCAATGATGATTGTGGATTCAGCTATTTCCCTATTTAGTTCTACTCATTTTTGTTTTATATATTTCATTGCTATATAATAATGTGCATTAAAATATACGGAATTATTGTAGTTTTCTATTGGATTTAACCTTTATTATAAGGAAATAGCTCTCATTATAGTTAAGTACCTTCTTCAAAGTCTATTTTTTCCAGCACTAATGTAATTACCTGAACTTTTTGTTGCTGTCAGAACTTTCCTGGTATATACTTCCACTCTTCACCTTTTAATGTTTTTATATTTAAAGTTTATCTCTTGTAAATAATACATAGTTTTTAAAAATTGAATCCAACAATATTTGTCATGTTTTAATTGAAATATTTAGTTCACTTACTTTTAATGCAATTACTTAATTGGTGGTGGTTTAGTCACTAAGTCATGTGCGACTCTTTGTGGCCCCATGGACTGTAGCCTGCCAGGCCCCTCCATCCATGGGATTTCCCAGGCCAGAATACTAGAGTGGGTTGCCATTTCCTTCTCCAGGGAATCTTCCTGACCCAGGGATCGAACCTGGGTCTCCTGCAGTGCAGCAGACCATCTGAGCCACCAGGGACACTTACTTATTAAAATCTAGTATAAATAAATAATTGTATCATTTCTCAGAATTATGAACAACAGAACACTTCATTCGATTTACTCCTCTCTCATCTTTTAAGCTGTCATGTTCCTCTTTTAATTTTCTATGTTAAATCCTAAAAAATACATTATTTTTTAATGTAGTCAATAATAAATGAATTTGCCTTCATATTTCCATTTCCTGTTATTCTTCTTTCCTTACAGTATCTCAGTGTTTTCACCTGGGATTGTTTTCTTCTACCTAAAGAACCCCTTCAAGTTTTGCTTTAGCATGCACCTGCTGGTATTATCTCAGGTTTGTCTGCTGAAAATGTCTTTTTATTATTTAAAGAATATTTTCAGTGGGAATTGAGGTTGGAAGTTATTTGCTTCCAGCACTTTCAAGTTATCAGTCCAATGTCTTCTGGATTTCGTTATTTCGGTTGAGAAGCCAGGTATCAGTCTTATTGCTGTCCCTTGAGAGTAATTGGCTTTTATCTCTGGCTGCTTTTAGGATTTTCTCTTTGTCTTTGATTTACAGTTTTACAGTGATATACCTTGGTGTGATTTTCCTAGCTCTGCTTGAACCTATAACATATTGTCTTTCAATGTTTGTTTTTTTTTTTTTTTTCAAAAAATACGTTTCAAATATTGCTTCTGCCTCTCCTTCTTTTCTTTTCTTTCTTCTTCCTGGATTCTTCTTCTTGGATCTCAAATACTTATTACATTGGCTCTTTCACCATGACCTGTATGTCTCTTATGTTCTTTTATGTATTTTCAATTCTGTGGGTTTTTTTTTTTTCATGCTTCAGTTTGGGATATTTCATTCTAATCTGTCTTTGTTGTTGTTCAGGCAATAGAGAATGAGATGACTGGATGGCACCACCAACTCACAGACATGAGTTTGAGCAAGCTCTGGAAGATGGTGAAGGACAGGGAAGCCTGGCGTGCCGTAGTCTGTGGGGTCACAAAGAGTCAGACACAAATGAGTGACTGAACAATAATCTATCTTACGGTCCCACAATCTTCCTTCGGCAGTGTCTAAACTCAATTATTTAGTTCTTACTTTTACTTATTGTGTTTTAAAAATTCTTTTTTTCTATTTTTAGAGCTCTACTGTATCCCAATTGATGTATAAAGAATTGCACGTTTAAAGTACGTACCTGGATCAAGTTTGACATATGTATGCCCCTGTGAAACCATCACCATAATGAATATAGCGAGCATATCCATCACCCCAAAGTTTCCTCATGTCCCAAATCTGTTCCTCTACAGCCCTTTTCCCTAAGCATTAGGTGATATGCTTCCCATCACTATGGATTTATTTGCATTTTGTAGAATTTTATATAAGTAGAATCATACAGTGTGAATTTATTTTTTGGTATGGGTTGTTTTTAACTCAACATGATTATTTTGAGATTCATCCATATTGTTGCATCAACATGTATCATCCACATTGTTATCAATAGTTCATTCTTTTCTAAAACTGAGAAATATCCTATTGTATGGATATGCTACAGTATATTAGTCCATTGACTCATTATGGGGCTTTGATTTTTACAGTTTCTGGCTATAAGAAATATTTATTTATACAAATAAATTTATTATGAAAATTCACAATACATGTCTTTTCAAATGCTTGTTTTCATTTTTCTCAAGAAATACTCTGTAGTAGAATGGCTGAATTTTATGGTAGTCATATGTTTAAACTTTTTAAGAAGAAACTGACAGATCGTTATCCAAAAATAAGAGTACCAATATATATAGCCACCAACAGTGTCTCAGAGTCCCAGTTATTCTAATCCTCACCAACACTTGGTATGGTCAGTGTTTTTAATTTTTGTCATTCTAGTAGGTCTGAGGTGTAATTTCATTGTGGTTTTAATTTGCATTTCCCTAATGACTAATATTGGAGAAGGCAATGGCATCCCACTCCAGTACTCTTGCCTGGAAAATCCCATGGATAGAGGAGCCTGGTAGGCTATAGTCCATGGGGTCGCTAAGAGTCGGACACGACTGAGCGACTTCCCTTTCACTTTTCACATTCATGCATTGGAGAAGGAAATGGCAATCCACTCCAGTGTCCTTGCCTGGAGAATCCCAGGGACAGGGGAGCCTGGTAGGCTTCTGTCTATGGGGTCGCACAGAGTTGGACACGACTGAAGCGACTTAGCAGTAGCAGCAGCAATGACTAATATTGTTGAGCATCTTTTCATGTGCTTATTGGACAACCATGTATCTTCTATGATGAATTGTCTGAATAAATATTTTGCTTATTTTAAAAATTGGGTTGTTCTTATTATTGTGTGGCAATAGATTTTAATATACTCTAGCTACAAGTCTTTTGTGAGATAAGTATTTTAGAAACATTTTCTCCTGGTCTGTGGATTGCCTTTTAATGTTCTTAACAGTAGCCTTTCCTTCCACTTTTAACAACTTTATTAAAATGTAAACTACATATCATAGAGTTCACCCATTAAAAGTGCACAGGTCAGTGATTTTTGGTAAGTAGTACAGTTTGCTAAACGATCACCACAATCCAGTTTTAGAACACTGCCATCAGCCCCGAAAGTTCCCTTGTGCCTGTTTGTGCTCTTTCCTCACTCCCGACATGGGCCTCAGTCAGTCCCTGAAATGTTTACTATATCCACAGTTTTGACTTGTCTATAAATTTCATATAAATAAAATCACCCAATATATATTCTTCTCTGTCAGGCTTCTTTTACTTGGTAAAATGTTTTTGGTATTCATCTATGCCATTGCATTTATTAGTAACGCATTTCTTTTTATTGCTGAGTAGTATTCCACTATATGAATTCACCCTGTGACGGACACTTGGGTTGTTTCCAGGTTTTTGCTATTATGAATAATGTTGCTATGATTGTTCAAAATGAAAATCTTCATGCAGACATATGTCTTCTTTTAGGAGTAGAGTTGCTGTGTCGTGTGGCAAGTGTATATTTAACTTTTTGAGATGTTGCCAAAAGAATAGTGTCTTTTGAAGACTAAACATGTTTAATCTTAAGAAATCCAATTTATTGATTTTTTTTATAGTTCATGATTTGGGGGACATATTAAGAAATCATCACCAAACCCAGATCACTAATATTTTCCTCTAGAAGCTTTATAGTTTTAGATTTTACATTTAGATCTATGATCCATTTCAAGTTAATTTTAAAATATGGCGATGAGTTGACTCATTGGAAAAGACTCTGATGCTGGGAGGGATTGGGGGCAGGAGGAGAAGGGGATGACAGAGGATGAGATGGCTGGATGGCATCACTGACTCCATGGACGTGAGTCTGGGTGAACTCCGGGAGTTGGTGAGGGACAGGGAGGCCTGGCATGCTGCGATTCATGGAGTCGCAAAGGGTCGGACACGACTGAGCGACTGAACTGAACTGAACTGAACGGTCAAGGTTCTTTTTTTTGTTGTTGCGTATGATTACCTAAGTGCTCCAGC
Organism: Capra hircus; assembly: GCF_001704415.2. NCBI lineage: Eukaryota > Metazoa > Chordata > Mammalia > Artiodactyla > Bovidae > Capra > Capra hircus. The sequence continues at coordinate 72,386,866 of NC_030814.1, forward strand.
ACCATTTGTTGAAAATAATATTCTTTCTTCATTAACTGAGTTGGTATCTTTGTCAAAACTAACTGGAATGTTCTACCTCTGGACTCACATTTTGCACCATTGGTCTATCTTTATACTAATACCATTGTGGTAAGCTGTTTTAACTACTGTGGCTTTACCATGTCTTGCATCTATTTATTTATTTTTGATTGCATGGGTCTTTGTTGCTGTGCACAGGCTTTCTCTGGTTGCGGCGAGCAGGGACTGCCTTTGTTGCAGTGCGTGGGCTTCTTATCGCGGTGGCTTCTTTTGAGCGCAGGCTCGAGGGGCACAGGCTTCAGTAGTCACAGCACATGCGCTCAGTAGCTACGGCTCGCTGGCTTAGTTGCTCTGCAGCATGTAGAATCTTCCCAGACCAGGGATCCAGCTCAAGTCTCCTGCATTGGCAGGTGGATCCTTATCCACTGTACCACAAAGGAAGTCCTCCAATAAGTCTTAAAATAAGAAAGTGTAAATTATCCAACTTACTTTTCTTTCTCAAATGTTTGGCTGTTTAGAGTCCTTGTGTTTCCATATGAATTTTAGAATCAATTTTTCAAGTTCTACAAAAACAAAAACAAAAACAAAACAACCCCCAAACTCTTGCATTAAATGTATAGATCACTTTGGGAAGAACTGACATCTTAACTACACTGTGTCTTCTGACCCATGAATACAATGTATTTCTCTGTTTATTTATGTCTCTTGGCAATGTCTTGAGTTTTACATGTGCCGATCTTACACATCTTTTGTCAAACTTATTATCCTCTTTTATCAGTTTTAGAATTTCTATTTGATTGTTTTGGATAGTTTCCAGTTCTTTACTGAAATTTTCCTTCCTATCATCTAATTTCTGGACTATATTACACTTAAAAAAAATTTCATCCTTGATACCTCAAATCCATATCTCTGTGGATATGTTTCTAAAAGTGTTATTTTTTCTTGATTTTTATCCCATTCTTGTATTTCTCCATTTCTGTTTTTCACTGAATATCAGATGGAGCAGATGAACATGGAAAACATAATTCGAAGGTCTGGATGTTATTATCTTCCTCCAAGGAGAATTTGCTTTTACTTCTGTCTAAGATAGGAGCACCAGCCATCTCAGTTTGCATTTATCCAATCAGGTTTGAAACAGACCTGCCATCCCCAAGAGAATTTAGTTCTGGGTCACTTACTCCTAGCATATAGCCCTCTGGGGTCTCAAGTGAAAGCTTTGGTTGCTTACCAGCATCCTTACTCCTTTAAAAAAAAAATTGTGGCAAAATACATATAACACAATTTACCATCTTAATTGCCAACTTACCACCTTAATTATTTTTAAATTTACAGTTCAGTGGCATTAAGCTCATTCACTTTGTTATATAATCATATCCTCCATCCATCTCCAGAATTTCCAACTTGCAAAACTGAATCTCTATTCCTATTAAATGATAACTCCCCCGTTTTCCCCACTCCCAGCCTGTGACACCCACCATTCCATTTTCTGTCTCTATGAATTTGCTTACTCTGGGCACCTAGGCAGAGCACCGAAGAATTGATGCTTTCGAACTGTGGTGCTGGAGAAGACTCTTGAGAGTCCCTTGGACAGCAAGGAGATCAAACCAGTCAATCCTAAAGGAAATCAACTCTGAATATTTATTGGAAGGACTGATGTTGAAGCTGAAGCTCCAATACTTTGGCCAACATTGACCTAATGAGAAGAACTGACTCATTGAAAACGACCCTGATCCTGGGAAAGGTTGAGGGCAGAAGACGACGGTGACAGAGGATGAGATGGTTGGATGGCATCACCGATTCAATGGACATGAAGTTGGACAAACTCCAGGAGATGGTGAGGGATGAGGAAGCCTGGTGTACTGCAGTCCATGGGGTGGCAAAGAGTCAGACACGACTTGGCTACTGAATAACAACAGGTACCTTGTATAAGTGAAATCATAGAGTATTAATCTTTTGTGACTGACTTATTTCACTTAGTATAATGTCCTCAAGGTTCACCCATGTGTCAAAACATCCTTTCTTCTTAAGTCTGAGAGATACTCCATTGTATGTCTACACCACAATTCCTTTATACATTCATCTGTTGATGGACACTTGGGTTGGTTCCACCTTTGAGCTACTGTGAACAATGCTGAACATGGATCTGTAGTTCTCAAGAAACCCTGAACTCCAATTTTTTTCCTCCTCAGCCTCATGAAATTGCCAAACACTCTTCTCAGCCTCTCTGTCCCTGTGTTAGAACTAGAATATGCTTCCAGAGGTAGAGCACAGACAGAGAGATGTCAGGCTCCACTCTCTGAACCTCCCTTCTCTCTGAAATCTTGGAGCCTTGTTAGCTCTCCAGTATCTTCAAACAGTTGTTTTTGTAAAATTCCATCCAGTTTTCCTAATTATTCCCAGTACAAGCTAGTCCATCATAGCCAGAAGCAGATGTGTCAATATACTTTTAATTTACATCTCTCTTATTATGCATGAGGTTGAGCATCTTTTCTAATATGTAATGTTCATGTTTTCCTTGAAATCCTTTCACATCTTCCTACTGGTGTTTCTCCTCGTTGATTTACAGGCATTTGTTACATGTCAGAGACTTTGGGCTTTGGCCTTTGAGCCAGAGTTTTCTAAGGCCAGTTCTAACTTGTGTGTCATCAAGTCACTTTCTCCTCTGGGATTTGGCTTCTTCATCTGTGAAATGGGTAAGAGGGCTGGACTTTCACCATATGGTCTCAGCTTCCTTTTGATGCAGCATCCCTGGCTTGATTACCTCCTTCTGTGTAGATGAGACAAAAATTGAGGGGGAGGGCGAGGTAATAAGACAAAAAAGTCCTTCCTACGTCCTAACTCCTCATTCTACTGTGTGTATGGAATGCTGCTCTGTGGTTTCAGAAACACCCATTACTGTAACAAGAGGTGGGAATGTCCGTGCTTTTATACCTAAGACCGCAGAAAGGAAGCACAAAGCCACGCTTTCCTAACTCTGCTGCTGCTGCTGCTGCTGCCAAGTAGCTTCAGTTGTGTCCGACTCTGCGTGACTCCATAGACGGCAGCCCACCAGGCTCCCCCGTCCCTGGGGTTCTCCAGGCAAGAACACTGGAGTGGGTTGCCATTTCCTTCTCCAATGCATGAAAGTGAAACGTGAAAGTGAAGTCATTCAGTTGTGTCCGACTCTTTGCGCCCCCATGGACTGTAGCCCACCAGCCTCTGCCATCCCTGGGATTCTCCAGGCAAGAACACTGGAGTGGGTTGCCATTTCCTTTTCCAATGCGTTAAAGTGAAAGTGAAGTGGCTCAGTCATGTCTGACTCTCCGTGACCCCATGGACTGCAGCCCACCAGGCTCCTCTACTCATGGGATTTTCCAGGCACAAGTACTGTAGTCATTCTCGTTTTTGCTATATCCATGTACTGCATGCACTATTATTTACATATATGTTTCCAGTAAATCGACTCACTTGTGTTTTTAATTCATTTATTTGTATTTTTGGCTGCACTAGGCCTTTGTTGCTGCGTGAGGGCTCTCTCTAGCTGCAGTGCACAGGCATCTCACTGCGGTGGCTTCTCTTGCTGCAGAACACAGCTCTAGGGTGTGCAGGCTCAGTAGGTGTGGTGCACAGGCTTAGTTGCCTTGCGTCATGTGGAATCTTCCCGGACTAGGGATTGGACCCGTGTCCCCTACTGTGACAGGCGGATTCTTAACCATTGGACCACCAGGGAAGCCCTTCAATTCACTTGTTTTTAATCTAAATATCTTTAGCCTTCCCTGTCTTGAAAATAATGTATGTGAAATCACAAGTTTGCTGTACAAGGATAATTTTTTGATAGAGATTAACACAAATAAATAACAATGATAATTTTAAGTGTTTTTGGCATTTCCCCTGGATTATTCTCAAGCTTTCCCCAGGCTAGAGTCTCTGGTCTGGTGGTCAAGCATGCCTTGTGCGGCCAGAATACCCAGAGCCTCCACCCACTATCTGGGTAGCTTCTCCCAGGCATCATTCAAATGTTACTCATTATTACCAGGGTATTGCCAACTGATCCCCACACACAGAAGCAGAGCCCTTCCTGCTCTGTGGCTGAGGGTTGTTTTTGTACTCAAGTGTTTGCGGCCTGTGATGAAAGGTGCCCTAAGATGGTCCCCTAGACAGAAGGCAACTTACCACAGCTACCACCTGAGGTCTCCAGAAATTTTTTTTCCTTTCAGAGGCTGTGCTCTTGCAACGCAGAGCCTTTCTCTTTCTTCTTCTGAGGTCGGTTATTGCTTTTAGCCCAGAGCCATCGCAAGACTCTGAGAGCAAAGATACAGCAGGAGCCCTAAAATAAATTATAAAGTCCAAAATGGAATGCACTTCAAGTGAGCTCTGAGTGAAAAATAGGTAACGCTTTAGAGCTGTTTTCATAAAAGAAACTGCCAGACCAATATATCATTGGGTCTTTTTAACTGTGGCATCTGAATAGATTTAATTCTGATTTTTGACATGACTAGTGCAACTCATACATTTGAGCAGCCGTACCATCTCTGGGCCAACAGTAATTAACTGACCGTTTCTTTTCTATCTGGGAGCAGATATCCACTTCTTTGGCAAATATTAACAAAGACCTACAGAAGTTTGGTTTTCTACCAGGCACTGGGTTTCTGATGGTGAGCCCCACTGTCGTCCACAGGGAGGTCAAGGTGAAGTCATCCCGGGAGGTTTCTGGGAGAAACTTTGAGATACTACAGGGTGCAGATTTGAAGACTTCTGGCCTGGAGTTTCCTGGAAATTTCTGATGGACCACAGGGCTCCGTGCTCTGTGCTGAACTTTTCAGAACCGTTTTCTCCCCTGGTGAGCTTCCTGGCCATGCGGTCAGTGGAGCTCCAGCCCCCTCAGGGGATGGACAGGCACAGCCTTACCACCAGGAATTTCCGATCCATGTGAATGTGAGTTAACCGAGTTCTGTGCATGACTACACCATCCCTCCTTTTCTGGATGTGTAAGTCTGGTGCATGTGTGCCTGCTCAGTTGCTCATTTGTGTCTGACTCTTTGCGACCCCATGGACTGCAACCCTCCAGACTCCTCTGTCTATGAGATTCTTCAAGCAAGAATGCTGGAGTGGGTTGTCATTTCCTCCTGCAGGGTACAGACACTAAAGTTCAGAAATGAGCATTGGCCCCAAAGGGAGCCCACTTGTTTCCCTAGATGCATGGGGCAGGGTTTCAGCCCCTGACAGGGTGCCACATCTTACAGAGGCAGGTCGGCTCTGTGGGTGACTGCAGACGTGTTCCCATGTGGCCTGGGGCAGGAGATGTCTTTCTGCGTCTGCTCCCCCTCAATGTGTCCCACACTCCATTTTGAGGGGATGGCCACAGTCACAGAATGGGCTATAACACCTGGGGCTCAGACAAGCGTCATTCCTATCCAGAGCACTGATGGGAGATGAACTGACTGCTGGCCATGCATGACCATCAGCAACTACAAGACCACTCAGGGTAATTCAGCTGCCATTTGGCCACCTGGTAGTCCTCCTGAAGGAAAACAGAAAAGGAGGGGATGCCAGGATGAGAGGAACACACATGTGGCTCCTGCAGCATGGGATCTCACCCACTCCCATCTCCCCTCTCCCCTAGCCTCAGCCAGCACTAAACTCTATACCCAGCAACATCTTCCTCCACCATACCTGAGCCAGTGGCTTTGAGCCTCTGCAGCCTGCATGTCTGGTTCTGCAGCAAGTGACTCATGCTTGGCTGTGGAGGCTGAGAGAGGAAAGACTCCCTCAGGGCAAGGAGAAGAGATCCGGGTAGTGCAGAGGTGGGTGAGTGGGAGGTAAACACACTGATCAAAACTTCAATGTGTGTGAGCTCATTCACTGAGCAACGTGCCAGGGTCCCACCAATGACTCAGGGATGAGTGCACCGCTCCAAGGAGAACCAAGGTCTACCAGGAAGTTCCAGAGAGGGGAAGCCCCTTGGCAGGGGCTCTTCCAACCCTGGCTGTGAAGGCCGCCTCCACAGGAGTCTGGCTGGGAGCCAGAGCCAGTGACCGAGCAAGTCATTTGTGAAATCCTCTCCCCTCTGGGTCTGGAGGTGGTCTCCCCTTACACCAGGTCTGGCGCCCTGGCTCAACAGAAACTTGAAACCTGGGACGGCATCAGGAGGGTGCCGAGGCCCATGCACGTCAAAGGGAATTATTGGATGGCTGTCAGGGCCTCCCCAAGTCAGGAGGAGGCAGGGGGAACCAGGCCTGGGGGTGAGCAAAAGGTGAGATGAGAGGCAGGAAACCCAGCAGACAATGTGAAATCTTGTCAGGGCTATGTCTTGGCTGCCAAAAGTGCCAGAGCCACAAAAGAGGCAGGACAGGCCCTCCTGTTGTCCTCATGATCCCCAAGACGCTTGATCCAGAGTCCGGGTCCCAGGAGCAGACATCCGATGGGAAAGCTGCGTCTGGAGTTGGGGAGGGGACCCTGGTACCTCTGCTTCTGCCATGTGAGGAGAGCGCCTGAGTTACCCAGACACAGAGGGGAATCTGGGATGATAGCCATGAAGAGGGTGGATTCTGAGCCTCCAAGAAGAGACAAATGGTCCCCACAGGCAGAAGGCTGCTTTCCCATCTCTTGTGTTTTCTTTGCTCTGCTCCCAGTTTCCCTTTCCTGCATGTGGGTTGTAGCACGCAAACTGGGTTCCCAAAAGCCCCGCCTAATTTGCCAGCTGCAGTGGAGAGGAGAGAAGAGGATGAAGAGAGAGACTCCACGCCCTGGGCTGTGGGACGGTGGCCCTTCCCATGTCCAGCACCCTGGGAGGACTTGTGAGGTTTGACTGGGCAGTGATGGTTCATTCCTCTCGCATGAGCTTCAAGGGTGAGCAGCGTCGGGACCCCAGCCAATCAGTTCATTCCATATACCAGGCATGGTGGTTGGCCTGCAAAAGGATATCTCGTCCTTAAAAAGAGGGGGGCGGATATTTGGTCTAATTCTAGCCAATGACATTTAAGACCAACTAGATCTTCCTTCTGAAGTGTCCCCAAAAGTATGGGAACATAAGGTACAACAGCCATCTTGCTGCCACAGAGGGCCCCAGGGAGAGCAGGAGATTGAAGCCAGACCCCGAGTAGAGAGAGAGAGAAACTGGGTCCTCAAAGCCCTATTGAGTCCTTGATCCAGCTATACCTGAAGCCCGCAGCCCAACAGTACAGTTATGAGAGCCAAAACGTTTCTTTTTTTTTGCATAAACCAGATTGGGTTGGGTTTTCTACCCATCACAAGCAACAGTTGACCTCAGCAAGACAGAGGAGTGAAATGAATCAGGGAGATATGTTCTCAGTGCTCCTGAAGCCTCAAGCGAGAGGCAGGAGTGTTCATGTGCACAAAAAATTTTTTTTAATTTCTGCCTTACTCATCTGTGCTAAAGTAACCTAGGGTAGGATTTCGTTCTGCATAAGCCAGGGGTTTAGAGCAAGAAGTCTTATCTCAGGAGATCCCCATGATCATAGGGACAGAATTGCTAACTACTTCTCAAGGCGGGTGTGAAATTTGGGAAGAGGGGTCCCAGCCAGAGAGTTTTGTCCCTGGCTGCTCATCCCCCACTTGAAGACCTTCCTTCTGCAGCTTTTCTGTTTTCTTTTAATAAGGGACCTGATTCTTTCCTCCAGTGTGTAATCTCATATTTTAAATGCAGCTTGACTCAGCTTTCAAAATCAACAGATAATACTATAAATACCTGGTATTTGTGCAGCTCTGTCACTGCAGATCCTCGCCCTCCCTCCACCCCGCCCCTTCCCAAGTCCCACCCGCCTCCTCAGCGGCAGGGCAGAGCCGTCATCTTCTTTCTAGGCTGGCAACCTGCTCTCCCTCCGCAGCCTCCGGCTACTGTCCACTCACCCTGATGGGTCGGAACCATGGCAAGGGCAACCCAACACTGCTCTCCGAATCGCTTGAGCTGGGTCGTCTGCTCTGGTGTCCACACAGCCCTCTGCTCTCCGCCTTCTACCTCCTTGCCCACCTCTGGAGCCAGTTCACGCCCCAAATACCAGCTTCTTGTTTCTGCAGACGGTGTGCTGCCATCCTCCCTGCATACCGCGTCATGGCCTGATGGTCCAGCCTTCCACCTTCTCATGTCTCCAGCCCTTGGTCCTGCAGTTTCTCTCTTTAAACCACACCATGGAGAATCGTAGCATGTCTGCATGAGCTTGCTTCCACTCATGGTACTCGGTGAGTACCGGGCACGCTCAGGTGGGAGGGCTCCTGGTCCACGGTGGGTGTTGGAAGAATTAGTTTTACGGAATGTTGCCTTCTATCCAGGTCATTGCCCCTTCCACAAGCCCCATTCCTGTGCACACACACGCTGTTCATTCACAATTCTGCACACCCACACCCGCAGGTGTCTCCTTGCAGACACAACCGTGTGCTCTCTACCTGCCTCGATACACACACACTCCCGCTCTTTCCCTTCTTGCAGATGTGCCTTAACACTGGGCTTGAGGAGACTTCATCTTCATTAAGAGTAGGTAGTTCCTACCCTTAGGTGGGTGAACTGGGGTGATCAAGGGCAGGCTACTCAGCAGTGCAAAAGAACTTACTTTGGCATATCCTACCAGCAACGTTCAAGTCCAGAGAGAGGCAGGAAATAGAGAGGGGAAAGATCCAGGAGAGTAACAAGAGCGGGTCACAACCATGGATGAACCACTGATCCACCTCACCGTTCACCCAGCTCCTGGCCCCAGGGTCTGCAGAGCCCCTGACAATTTAATTCACTTCCCAGGCACTTTGTAAACACACTTGCAATGTTGGGAAACTGTTGATCAATGTTTATTTCCCTACTTTCACACTTTATATCCTGAGTTTGAATGAGAAAATTATTATATGTAATAATGTTTACTATTTAGTTATTAGGTATATGCCCTTGTTGGATACTGCACTGAAATGCCACAGGCAGCATTCATTTAAATCGGCACAACTGTCTGGGTAGATTTTATGTCATGTACCATAACCCCCTAGTCTACAGATGAGGATACTGAGGCTGGGACTTGCCCAAGGTCATGGTGAAGGTCGCAGAATGGCAGCTTGAGCTCAAGTCTGCTGACAATTCAGTTCTAACCTCAACCACCAAGGTGTAATACCTGATGCTTTGTAACTTCCTGTCAGATATGAAAATCTCCAATTATTTTGCCAGAGCAGGTGGCTACAAAATAACTTAGCTGTTCTCCGAGTGAATAAAATTATCTCCTATGTATGTGTTAATACTCTGTTGTTCTGAGCCTTTCTTTTAGCCCACTAAATGTGAGCTTCCTGTGGCTAGAAATATATCTGATTCATCCTTCCATCTAGGGATCCTTCCATCCATAACATCACTTGGCACATAGGAGTTGCCCAGTCAATGTCCAAAGGAAATGAAATAAAATCAAATTCAGGTTTTTGCTCTAGATGTTGTCCCAGAGAAGCTCTCCCTTGAGTCTGTGTTTCTCGCATCTATCTTACACCAACACACATGCGCTTCCTACTCACTGAAGTGAATAGGCACACTTGACAATATGATGTAAAGGGGAAGAGAGTGCACTCTGGACACGACCCTGGGTTTGAGTCATGGCACATTTTCTCCTCTGTAAGCTGGGCTCCCCCTCACTAGCAGCGCTGCCGAGAGCACTGGGCACGATATACGTGAAACACTTGACATGGATCCTGGCACTCAGCGGGCACTGGGGAACAGTGGTTGGTCGGAATCCCTCTCTCGCATGTTTCTGCCATGGCTGCTGTTTCCCTCGGTAGAACAGAGGCATGCTCCAAGTGCCTAGGACCTGTCAAGATGTTCTCATCTTTTCAACCTGGTTCTACTCAAGTCTCGGCTTTTTGTAATCTCCCAGAGAGGGTGCCCCACACAGGAGACTGCAGCCTTCTGATCCCGGAAGTGAATTCCTAAACCCACCCCGTCTATCCCTCCATGTGCCCATTTCCAATTAGCTCCTATGCTGGTCCTCGCACACCCCACCCCTGCCCCCTAGACCTGTGAGATAGAGCCAGACCATGGAAAACGGAATTCAGTCATACACATGGGAAAAAAAGGTTATGAAAATGAAAAGTAAATAAATATGGATGTTGAGGACCTAATTCTGATAAGCGGATTTTCAAAATTAGCCATTTGCAAAGAGTAGATTAAACGCATTTAATGTGGTGGGTGGAAGGAAGTCGATTAAGAAGCACAGCAAACCCCGTTTCAGCAGATTCCAGGGAGAAGGCATCTCAGGCCCCCTTTGCAGTGAGCTTGTTTGCCGGGATAAACGCTGAATGCCTTTTAAGAGCACTAATTTGCCATTGTCGTGCTGGTAAACAGGCCTCCTGGAAGGGGCCACTGTGCCTTCTGTACACAAGGCGGACAGGCAGGACAGGGAGGGGACTGCTAGGGGCCAGCTCCAGGGGTGTGAGGGGCCCTCTCCATCTGTGGGGATGCAGGAACATGCCAAGGACAAAGGAAAGACACTGGCTTCCCCATCACCTTCCCCAACCCTCCCCCCCCAAGTCCTCTGCACTGAGAATTCTGATCCCAGAATACCTTGCAGCTCCTTCCATGGCAACAGTCGCCCTCCCTCCCCGTGCTGCCTCTGCCTCCTTCCTTCCTGCTCCTTCTCCCCGCAGCCCACTCCCGTCCCCAGAGCCAGGCCCCCAGAGGGGGGTTGGCACACCCCTCAGGCAGATGGCCAGTCCATCTATCCTACAAGGAGGGGCGACCAGGCTTTCACCAGCACAGACACCAAGCCGTACCGAGGCCAGAACCCCAAAATGACCAGGCTCTGTTCTTCCCCGGGGTACCACATGGATTCAAGGATCTCTGAAAAAAGCTGCTCTTAAAAGCTCTGGCTGGATGTAAGGTTTGAGAAAACAGAGGAGAGGAGGGATATTCTCTACTGTCAGTCCATGGCAGGAAAGCAGGGAGAAGCCAGTGATCCAAACATACACATCCTGATGTCTTCTAACGGGCTCCCAGGGCCCGGACTTGGGAACAGTTTTAACTCCCTTATAGGATCTGAGGCCACAAGCTGCCATATGGGCTGTCACAGAGTACGGGCACAGAGAGCACCCCTCTAGCACTGTGCTGGCTGGAGCTGCCCTTACCCCATTCACGCCTCCTGGCAGGAGTGAGGTTCCCACAGCACTTGGAATGAACTCGTGGACCCTGCAAGGTCTGCCTGCTGCAGCCCTCTCTAACCCCTCCCCCACTGCCCCTCCCTCAGATGCTCCTGCCCCATCAGCCATCTTTGTTGCCTTGCCTCGCCATGCCCATTCCTGCCCTCTGGCCTTTGCAATTGCCGTGCTCTCTGCCTGGAAGGCTCAGCCACCATTTATACCAGGCCAGTAACTTGGGATTCAGGTCTCCACACAAATGCTGGGCTTCCAGACTGTCCCTCTTTATCAGCACCCCCTTTTTCTTGCCTTCACAAAGGTTATCGGTATTTTCAGTCACTTAGTTTCATTGATTTATTTGTAAGCTGATCACCTACATCCTTACTGTGTGCAAACAGTGGCTTGCCTGTCTGGGAGAGCTCTGAGCCCGCACTGAGAATGGACTTGCCCGGGATCACACAGCCAGAAGTGCCGACAAGGGGACTGGAAGGTTCGTGTGTGTCTGGCTCAGAACCATTCCCACTCCTGACACATCCCACCCCCAGGACCTGTGGATAGGGACAAGCCAGGGACAGGCTCTCATCTGTGATGGCGCCCATCTGAGTTGCTCTCGGGAAGCCACAAGGCAAGATGCCGTCCATCCCTTTGGAAGCAGGGCTTGGGGAGGCTGAAGAGAAGGTGGGTTCTGCTTCGCTGCCATTTCACAGATGGGGCAACTGGAGCAGGGGTGTGAACTGCTTGGCCAAATCCCCACGGCTTGTAAGTGGCAAAGACGGGGCTCAAACCCAGGCAGTCTAGGGTGGGGAGGAGGGAGTTAAGAGGGGGTCCTGAACCCAGAAGCATGGCATTTCAGTCTAGGCTAGTGGGTGACTCTCAAATATTTTGAATGAAGACCATCTCTGGAGCGGTCGCTTGAAAGGTCAGTTTGATAGCACTGCCCCAGTGATTCTCGCTCGGCAGGACTGAGGTGGAGCCCTGGAACCTGCATGTTCAACAAGCACCCCCAGGTAGCTGATGCAGGCAGCACAGGGACCTCCACCCTTTGATGGGAGCGTGTCCTGGCCAGAGACTGGAGGAACCACCACTGCGACGATCCCTGCAAAGCTACCATCTCCTCCCCTCTCCCTTGCCTGGTCCCTACCCCCACCCCCGCATCCTCTCCAAAGTGAGACTAGGAGGCCTGATTGATGCCAGGGCAGCCTTGCTGCTGTCAGCTGATGGATCTGAAAGTCAGGTGTGTAGCTAGCTTCCTGTGAGATGCTGGGGGAGTTGGCCAGAGGAAGGGAAGGGAAGGCTCTTGATCCAATCCTTCTCCCTCATTCCAGTGCCTGACCCGACCCCAAGTCCACCTGGGTGACGTGGGCTCCATCAACAGGGACACGCCCAGGGACAAAGGGGCAACCTGGCATCAAGGGACAGGGCTGTCTCCCTTGGGCTGGGCTCAAGGGAGAGGGGCCCCTCAGGAGACAGTGTGCTGCCCCAAGGACCCCTGAGGTCTCTGTGAGGAAGGCAACCTCTGGCCCTTTTGCCGCCATGCCCTGTTCCAGCCAAGGTGGCACGAGGTGGGCCCAGCAGGTGAATGAGCCAGGAAGTTCCATCTTTGCTGTCATGACCCCAGGAAAGAATGCTGTGTTCTGTGTGGTCCCAAGGCTGTTTCTAGAGAGGGGCCTGTGGTGAGGAGGGCAGTTGTGGATGCAGCCACCTTGCTCTGTCCAGAAGTATAGACACGTGTCTACATGGTACTATATAACTCATCTTACTGCCTGGGGGTCACATTTCTCACAAGACCCGAGCTGGGGTATTTGGAACTGAGAAGCAGTAGCCTCGGGCCAGGCTCTAGGTCAAGTGCTGGACAAGCTTGTCTGCTCTGCCCAAAGTTCTAGAGCAACTGTTTCAAGAACTGTCCCCAACTCACAGATACAGAAATAGAGAGGGCAGCAAGCTGAATGACCTAGAGCCCAAGTCACACTCCTTCCCACCTCCCGGGCTGGTGAGAGTGAGGACAGGCTTGGGTTCTATGGAAGAACTACGTGCCGGGTCCACATCGGGTGCTGGCTGGAGCAGCGCTGAGGGTCCGCTGGGACACCTGGTGGTGTGAGCCGCTTGCTTCCACCCCAGATGGCGTGTGGCTTCTGCCTCAGGCTCCCTGAGGCCCCTGCCTCCTCTGTCCTGGCTGCTCTGGCCTCCTTGGGCCTCCGGGACCCTCTGGACCTGCTCTGGCCACAGCTCTGAAGCATCAATGCCTGGTCTTTGGGGTTATTAATTATCTTGGCTGTCACCCTGGGTCTCAGAGAGGATTTGTCACAAATCTGACCTGAAGTCTTCTGTAAGCTAAGGAAATCTCTGTCTCCCCATGGGGGGAGGCCCGCCTAGTTCAGCAGAAAGACCCAAACGGGAGCTCAAGCCCATCCCAGACAGAACCAATCCTCTCTCTCGGCCTCAGTTTCTTTCTTTGTTAGAAACAACAACAAAGGATGATGCTTTCTGCCTGCCTCACAGAGGATCCTCGAGGTAACTTAGCTGGGGAAGTGGGGCGTTGCACATGGGAGCGCCCAGAGCCTCCCAGGCCACGAAGTTCTCCACCTCCCGTAGACGTGGACTCAGCTCCCGCCCCCTCTTGAACCCTTTCTCTCCTAATGACTGATATTTCAAAATTAGTCTGTGGTTCTGAACAAGAACAAAAATCATTCGAATTTATCATCAGGGACTTGCTTTCATCTATATTTGCCAATTCCTGGCCTCAGGTCTCCACAGCTCATTATTTGTGTTTTTCCTTTGTTGCTGACGAGCTGTTTCCTGAATCCAGTTGCCCGTGTTCGAAGCAAGCTTGGGCCTCCCACACGGTGCTCAAACTGGCCTTCTCTGGCTCACAAGTGAGGCGGGAGGGGAGCTGAGATTCCAGATGGCTTCAGGAGTCACTGGTGGGATGGAGGAGACAGGGGGAGTGGCGAGGGCGGGGGGAGGAGAGGGGGAGGAGGAGGGGTGCGGGAGGTGGGAGGGAGTGTTTGAGAACTGAGGTAAACAAATTTGAGGCCAATTACCCGTGGCAACCTTGCCTCCCAAGGAGGGGAGATGGCTGGAAAAATAAGAAGATAATATCGACCCAACCACAAGATGGTGAAAGCTGGTACTCAGCTGGGAACTTGCTGCCACCCCTCCCCCAACTCTGGGGGAATGGGGGCAAGGGGTGAGAGAAAATTCCACAATCCAACAGGACAGGGAGGTTGGCAGGACAGACTGTGAAGCTAACAAGTACGAAAAAAAAAAAAAACCAGTCAGCAGGAAGTCTGTGAGGAGGCAAGAGGAGAGAGAGACGGAAAGTGAGAGCCACCGCCTCGAGCAGAGATGCTGTCCACCCCTCGCTGGCCACCCCGTGCCCCTACCTGCAGCACCTGCTGGGTAATGAGGGCCCAGGTCTGTTCCAGACGCATGGCGCTCCCTTCCTGTGAGAACATCTTTTTTGTCCTTGAGCGGGTGGTGATAGATGGAGAAACCGGCTCCGAGTAGGGAGGTAAGCAGCCAAGGGTCACCTGGAGAATTAATGTCATAATTGAGAATAACAAGTAGGCCTCCTATTTACTAGATAAAATAGCGCTGGGGGATGTGCTGAGAGAGACAGGAAAATAGAATGTGAAGTCGTTTTCTTATTTCTCGGCAAATGTCGTTGATGCTGGCATTTTCCCTCTCCCCTCCCCCCAAGAGGCTGGAGCTGCCCCTGTCTTTTTCTCATCCACGCACGGATGCTGAGACCCTGTCCCTTGAGTTTCATGTCCTCCCACCTGCTTGGGGAGTTTCTCAGAGCAGGATCCAGGGATGAGCAGAGAATCATCAGGTGGTGGGGGTGAGGGGCGGCATAACCACTGAATTCCCTCTGGGGCCACCCAAAAAGGTCAGAAGGGTACCTGGGAGTCAGGGCTCACCGCTAGCACTCCCTGTGAGAGTCCAGGAGCTCAGGACAGAGGAAGAGGTTCAAACCCCAGCTCTGCCCATGCTGGGGCTCTGTGCTGTGCTTAGCCTCTTAGTCGTATCCGACTCTCTGCGACCCCATGGACTGTAGCCCACCAGGCTCCTATGTCCTTAGGATTCTCCAGGCAAGAATACTGGAGTGGGTTGCCATTCCCTTCTCTTGGGATCTTCCCGACCCAGGGATTGAACCCAGGTCGCTCTCATTGCAGGCAGATTCTTTACCGTCTGAGCCACTTTTACAGGGAAGCTTCTCTGTAAAATGAGGTTACTCTCAAAAGGCTATTATGAACATTGAATGTAACAAACACACCCAAGTGCCTTGGATGTGGTACAAGTGACTGGACGACCAGGCTGCGTGCGGGAAACATCGTTATCACATGCAACGGTTAAACTGTGAGGGTTCTCAGGGTATCTTATGTGAGAACTTTTAAGAGCTATGAAATTAATTGGAGGGTGTTAACTGTAAAAATAAAGTGACAGAGGAAAATTATCTCTAAAGTATCAGAACAAGGCAATTAGCTAGAAAGAAAACGGTACACAGGGAAAGGAAGATGCATGCAAATAGCTGTAGCACTGGGACCCAGGACAGCACAGCCCATCGGTCAAGACACCTGAGCCTCTGGGGCCTGGGGACCTGTGAGGCAACCGGGAAGTGAGAAAATGAGGCTGGTGAGCAAACGAGGGCTACAGTTGAGACCAGATCACAAGCAGCGGGGCAAAGGGGAGGTAAGTGACAACTAGATATGATTCTAGAGACAGAACTGAACTGACTGATCCAGGCTACATTCACTGGCTGCATGGCCTTGAGTATGTCACTGAAGGAGACTGGATGAACTCTGATATTCTTTCCAGGTCCCTAGGAGTCTTACTAACTAGGAGGCTAAGTGCTCTGGAATATCAAGAGTTGGGGAGAGAAGACAGGCTGGCCGAGGAGAGGTGGGAATTGGGAATAAAATAGAACAAGGCTGGAATCCCTCTCTGGGTATGTGACCTTTGGCAAGTTCCTCTACCCTAGTGTCCTCATCCATCAAATTGGAAGAAGAATTTCTGCAGAAACTGTTGAGAAGGGTAAGTTGGATGAAGCAAGTGAATGCAGGCTAGGCCGTCAGTATGAGCTAGTGTTCTGCTTGCTTCCTAGCCAGATCAGCCCTGCTCTGGGCTCCCTGCTCCCTGCTCCCTGTGAGACTTGGATACGATTGACACCTTCCCTACCTCCCTTGGTCCCTTGGGGTGGGCCAAGACAATCAGCATGTCCCATCCTTCTAGTCACAGAGATTGGTTTAGGGAGAGGGCAGGTGACCTAAGCCAGACCAGTCAAAGAATCTCAGGACTTTTATGGGAATAACTGTGAGTTTCTCGGTCCTTTCTGACTCTCTGTGATCCCACGGACTGGAGCCCACCAGGCTCCTCTGTCCATGGGATTCTCCAGGCAAGAATACTGGAGTAGATTGCCATTCCCTTCTCTCGGGGGATCTTCCTGACCCAGCGATCTAATCCGGGTCTCCTGAGTTGCAGGCGGATTCTTTACCATCTCAGCCAAATGCCTGGCCACAAACAAGCTTTCCCCCACCCCATATTCAAAACAGGAAGCTTGTGGTCTCAGGAACTACCGAATGTTCTCACAGGGAGTCCTGGATCCCCCTATTCCTGAAGATAGACTGCCACATGAGCCAACATATTCACTTGTTTGCTGAAGCCAACTTTAGAGAAGCCTAGCTTTTCTCAGTCGCTACGAAATAAAGCATCTTCCATCCCACCCAATCACCAGCTCACTTAAAATTGAGAGTCCCTTCTCACAAGTGCCCCCGCCTGGCTCCAGGGTGGGAATTTCCATCTCTAGCAAGCGCCATCACCCCAGCAGCAGCAGGCACTGGGTTGTCACGTGTGGCCACTGCTGCCTGGCTCTGCTGCTCCAACTACCAAGAAGCTGCACACATTCACCTTGCTATTAAGTATTGCCAGGAGCCAGCCTCCTCTTAGCTCTGGGCCCCGATGCAGCCGGGCTCAGAGCTGCATTAAATAAAGGCTGCAGCCCTGAAACTGTTCGAATGGATCTACATCAACGAGGACAGCGAGGAGGGCATGCCTTTAAATAGATTATTACCAAGAGTCAGCCAGGGCAGGCCAAGTTTGCCTTCAGCATCATCCTCCCCTCGTTCCTGTATCCCTCCTCTGTCTACTTTTAGCGGACTTTGCCCCATATCCCGTCAGAAATTAATTCACACTGTAGTGGCTTAATGTGTTACTCCTCTAGATATCAGAGAGGAACAGCACACAGGAGTGGGCAGTGTTTAACCTAAAGGATGGGTTCGGTGATGATGGCGTTGTAGACACCTTAAAGTCACAACTGAACCATGACTGGGGATGGAGGAATTTCTATAGCCCCCTTGATCCCCACCACCCAGCCCCCACTGTCCCCATGATTTCTTTCTCTGACCATGAACCCTACTTCCTTTCCCTTCTCCTGGGAGGCTGTGCCTCAGAGTTCATTCCGTGCGGAGTCCAGGTCGGGTTTGTATGCGTCCTTCCCAGGGAGGCAGGAAGAGGGAAGCTTGGATCTTGGGGGCAGGGGTGCCTTGGTGCCTGTGATCAGATTTTCTGCTTGGCCACGGGTGGCATTCATCATTGGCTGCTGGACTTGGAAGGAGGACCTCCGGGGGGGAGAGGCTGGCTCCTAGGAAGTTGGGGCTTTCCTGGGTGAGGTTTCTACAACCCCATTGTGTGGTCAATTGCCTCTCCACCACCACCACCCCGGTCTCCACCCTGGGACCCAGCCTCCCCACCCAGTGGGCCCCCAACGCTTAGTTTACCATCCTTGCTGAGTGCTAAGCACTCCCTAATGGTCTCAGGGGCATTATCTCGTTTAATCCTCAAAACTAGCCTATGAAATTGTTACTATTCTAATCTCCATTTTACAGATAGGTAAAGTGAAGACCAGAGAGGTCAAGTAGCCTGGCCAAGGTCACCCAATGAGAGAGACATATAGCCAGGATTCAAACCCAGGGAGGCTGGCTCCAGACCCCAAATCCTTGACCCCCACACCATACTCCTTCCAGTTAAGTCCTGTATTTACATCCTGCGGCATCTGTTGGCTGTTGTTAACTGCCTCCCATATGCCAGGCGTGGTGTGAGGCAGGTTACAGTCCATTTTACTTTCCCTTCATAACCGCCCTACAAGTTAGGCCCATGGGTCCCGTTTCGCAGACGAGGACACTGGAGTGAGAGAAGAGATGTTACTGACCTCAGATTGCTCAGCTCATCAATGGCCATGCTGGGATTCAGACTTGGATCCATCTGATTCCAACATCCACGAGCCCTGCTATTTCGGGCCCAAGAACTCCCAGATTGTGACAGCCTACAAAAAAACTTTTAAACTTTTTATTTGGGAATTATTACAGATTCACAGGAAGTTGCAGAAATAACACAGAGGTCTCATGTGCCTTTTCTCGTTCCCCCAGTGGTTACATCCCACATTACTCCAGTGCAACACCAAGACCAGGAAACTGGCATTGGTACAACGTGTGCATATCATTCTGTCATTTTATTACCTGTGGAGATTCAAGAAATCACAGCAATCAACCTCCGCAACTGTTCCATCACCACAAAGACGTCCCCTGTGCTACCCTTCACTGTCACATCCACCTCTACCATCCCCAGCTCTTGGCAACCACGCATCTGTTGGCCATCTCCACGACTGCCACATCAAGAATGTTATGTAGATGAAATCATAGGCTATGCTGGCTCTGGAGAATAGCTTTCTTCACTCACAAGGGCCTTATTTTAAAATAAGTATTTACTGAGTACCTACTACATAGCAGGCAGGTGTTAGCCCCTTTAGGAATATATATCACATGAGAGTCTTCTGGTTGAAAGTGACAGAAGCCACCTCGAATTGTAAAAGAGAATGTACTGGTATCAGTAATGGAAAAGCCGAGAGGTAGGGCTGGCGTCAGGTCCCGTTGGATCTAGAAGCTTGTCAGGACTTCTTTTATTCTCCGTCTTTGACTCTGCTCCCCCTGGTGGTGTTTTCCCTAGAAGGCTGGCTCTTACCACTTGGCAGCTGCCCATCACTCACTCCCACATCCTGCCCAATCGCAGACCCAGGAGAAAAGTTCTAGCAAGTGCTCTGACCCTGATTGGCCCAGCTTGGTGCCCACATGATGCTGAAATCTATCACTGGTATGAGAAGGCAGAGGCTGTTTGCAGTGCTCTGATTGGCTAATTTTTGGTCATGTGGCCTCCCCTGGGGCCAAGCCTGAAGTCAACCCAGCCCAAATCCCAGGAACTGTGGCCAGGGCTTTAAGGAGAATTTGGGATGCTGTAGCTGGAGGAAAGGGGGACTAGGTGCTGAGACTATGGGATACCTGATGGCATTACACTGCCTCAGCTCAACTTGTTTGTTTTTAAAAACATATGAAGAAAGTCAGACTTGGAAAGTCCTGCTCACATTCAGAGCTCTAGGTCCTGGGAATAGCCCTGTTGGGATTGAATTGCAGATGGCGACGCCTACCCTAAGCTCAGATGCAGAAATGGAAGGGCTCTGGCGTGGAGCACAGCTGGGCTCACACAGGCCTTTTAGTTCCTGCTAGGTCTGGCTGTGGCCCACCCTCTCGGGGACTCAGCATGTGGACCACATGACCCTGGGGAGATCCTCCAGGGGAGGCTGGCCCTGAAGTGGGGCTCCCGCTTCCAGCATGCAGGCAGGCATGGAGCTGCTCATGGTCCCGTCCCCACGCATGCATACCCTGGCACCTGCCACACGCGTGGGCTGCCATGTGGCACAGGGATAGCCGGGAAGAGCCAACCGTGTCCCACAGCGAGGACAGGCAGATGGAGTGGATGACTTAGCACGGAGGCCAGATGCGGCCAGATGAGAAGAATAAACACGAATGCTGGAGGCCAAACCCGCCACAGCCCCCTTGCAGAGCCGGGGCGGGAATAATGTGGACCCGGGTGGTGACAGACAGACGAGGACGGGGACCGGGGAGATGGATGGCCCCATCAGCTCAGCAGAGTGAGGAAAGTCAGACAGATGGTCTTGTTAAAGAAACCAGCCCGCATGAGGGAACAGGGCCCCGCGCTGGAGCGGGGGCACCCAAGGCAGACTTTTTGCTGGTGAGGGCTGCTCGTGGCCTGGGTCGTTTGACTCAGAAGCACTGACCACAACAGGTGGGCTGTGAAGCCCTTGACCTGGGGTCCCATCCAAGGAAAGCCCCCACCTCTCCAACTCCTACTTGCTGGCCACACTATTTGTTGAGCACATGCTACTCAGACACCATACTGGGCAATCTAGCTGCATGACCTCTATGCTGCCTTTCTGTCCACTCAACTCTTTCTCCCAGGGTCCCCACACTCTGACTCTTTCTCAGCAGTCACCTCCTCCCAGAGGCCCTCCCTGACCAGCCTATCTGAAGTGGCCCCATCGCGCTCTCACCTGGGACACTGTTTTAGCTCCGTCACAGCCTCAGTGCTATCTGAACTCATTTCATCCATGTACTCCCTGGCTTGTCCTCCACTGAAACAGGAAGTCCTCCAGGACGGGGGCCAAGGCTGTCTTGTTCTTGGCCGGGTCCCAGATGGTAGAATGGCGCCTGGCACGTAATAGATGCCTGATCAGTGCCTGTGGACTACAACTTCCCAGCCCAGAGCGGGGCCTGCTCCACCCTCCCCTCGTCCCTGCTTCCTTTCCTTCCTTAGCGCTCCCCCTGCCTCTCATTCCACGTGCTTGTCTTCATTCTCCGTGTCTCCCTGCCTAGAGCAGCATCTTCATGTGAGAGGCAATTTTTGTCTGTGTCCCAGTGCTCTGTTGTTTCAGTGAGTAGTCCTGAGGGAGGAAGGAGCCTGCCATGTTCTCAGAGAGGGTGAGGGCCAGGGCAGGGCCAAAACTGGGCTGTCCCCAAGTCCGGCTGCACTGCGCCTCCATCTCCAGCAATTTCCCGAACTCTGCTCCTCCTGGCCACTGGTGGGAGGAGCCCAGGCCCCGAAATTACCACTTGCCCAGTGCGGTAGCTGAACAGTGGCCGCCAAAGATAGCCAAGTCCTAATTCCTGGAACCTGTGAAAATATGACCTTACATGGCAAACGGGATTTTGCAGGTGTGATTAAGTTCTGGACCTTGAGATGGGGAGGGTGTCTTGGATTATCCAAGTGGACCTTGAATGCAATCACAAGTGACCTCATAAGAGGGAGGGAGAGGGAGATTAGACACGGAAGTAGGAGATGTAACAAACAACAGAAGATGTTGAAGTGATGGGAGGAAGGGGCCATAAGCCAAGGAGGCAGGCACCCCAGAAGCTGGAAGAGGCAAGCCAATGGAGTCTCCCCTGAAGCCTCCACAGGAGTCAGCCCTGCCCACTCCTTTCCTTAACTTTGAGGCTGATTTCAGACTTCTAGCCTCCAGAATTATGTGAGAATAAACTTATGTCGTTTCAAAAGTCACCAAGATGCAGAGTTTCAGCTTACCAAGATGAATGACTTCCCCGGATCAGTTTCACAACAATGTGAATATACTTTTCACAACCGAACTGTACATTTTATAATGGTTAAAATGATGAATTTCAAATTATATGTTTTGTTTTTTTTTAAAGTCAACAAGTTTGTGGTGATTTGTGACAGCAGCTACGGGAAATGAATTCAGCCAGCCTGCAGCTGGGCAGTCCCAGGGACATGGAGCTGGCATGTGTCTCAGGAAGGCCAATCCTGCCCACGCCCCAAGGAGGAGCCTCCAGCAGGGAGGTGCCACTGGCTAGCTTGCCAGAAAGAGAATGAGAGCCACCAGAGCTGGTGTTTACTGAGCCCTTCATGTGAGCTGAGTGCCGTACGCCCCCCTTACTTCCTCCCATCAACATCCCTGTGAAGGAGTGTGCATGTAATCCCCAACTGTTCCACCAGGAAGCAGAGGCTCAGAGAGGTGAGATGACTTGCCCAAGGTCACACACCAATCAAACACCATTTCCTGCCTCACTCCAGGCTGATTCAGCCAGAGTCTCATAGCTGCTGTCACAGCCATTCAAACAGCCCGAAGCTATTCTCCAGCAGCTTTTAAAAGAGCCCTAGTATTGCCTTCTTCCTCTCTGTCTGTAACCAGACATTCTTTTCAAGTTAATCGCAGACCCAAGAGTCACTCTGTCCCAGTACACCCACGAGGATATGAGATTGCCCAGGAAAGTGCAAAAAAAGAAAAAAGAAAAACAATGAGTTAGCTCATGTCTTATGCACAGTTCCCTAAGACCCCATAGCATAGCCAGAGATTGTGGGTTGCAAATCAGTGGCCAGTACATGCCTGACCTGCGGAGAAACTCTGCTTGGCCTGCACTATATCAGGTATTATTTTTAATAGATGCCCAACATTTAACATGGAGAAGGCAATGGCAACCCACTCCAGTACTCTTGCCTGGAAAATCCCACGAGCGGAGGAGCCTGGTAGGCTGCTGTCCATGGGGTCACTAAGAGTCGGACAGGACTGAGCGACTTCATTTTCATTTTTCACTTTCATGCATTGGAGAAGGAAATGGCAACCCACTCCAGTGTTCTTGCCTGGAGAATCCCAGGGACAGGGGAGCCTGGTGGGCTGCCATCTATGGGGTCGCACAGAGCTGGACATGACTGAAGTGACTTAGCAGCAGCAGCAGCAACGTTTAACACCAGAATATTTCTCTTCTGAATCAGAAGTCAGGACAACATTCACTCTAGGTCTTTGCAGTCAGGAAAGGCTGGGCTCTGCTGCAGTAACAAGCATCTTCAAGTCTCAGGAGCTTACCACACAGATGTCTATTTCTTTCTCACATGGAATGTCTCACATGCAAGTGTTCCAAGGGCTTTGCCCCATGCAATCGGTTAGGGACCCAGGCTGAGAGAGGCACCACCATAGTTTAGTGGCATCTGAGAAGCATGGCCTTGTCACTTGCTGCTTCAGGGGGGGCAAAGAGACAAGAGGAGGGTACATGGATGTGGCACAGCCTCAGCATGCCACCCACGTCTGACTTTTGCCCACGTGTCGTTGACTGGATGTGGTCATGTTGCCCATCCACACTCCAAGGAGGCTGAGATGTACAGTCTTCTGTGAACACTGGTTTCACTGGTCCTGATACTGGTCAACACTAATCTATCACACTTTCTCATCTGGTAGCAATCCACTGGAGCTGAGTGAGCATTCCCCTCTCAGGGCTGTCCTGGGCAGGAGCTCAGGATGTGCAATGCACAGCTCCAGGAGGCACCATTCATGTGGTAGTTTTGGGGATTGGTGCTCCCTGCGGATGTGCAGTCTGTACCAGCCTTTCCCTCCTTACAAGGACACAGGTGCTCCAGTTTGCTCCGGCACCAGGCCAATCTCTTTAGTGAAGTCCCTATAGCATTCCAGTTGCATGCTTTGTCTTAGAGTCAATAAGTGGATACAAATTAAATGCAAATTGCACATCAGTATCAGTTTCCTGTAGGATAGAGTCCAAACTCCTTTGCAAGTCATTCAGAGTATTAACATATGGCCCTCAGCTTCACTTACTCTTCCCCTTCTGCCTCACCCCTACCTCAGACTCCCCTCCAGCTGCGAAGTGTCCCTATGCTCTTGTCAGTAATTCCTGGGGGTAAGTTAGATGGGTCTTCTTGGGTGCGCCATGAAGCAAATGGGGCATGCTATACCCTATCTGGGAGAGCCACAGTGGACACTGTGTATTAAACACTCTGACAAGTCCTGTATGTCAAGTTTCACTTTGTTTAATCCAGTGTTGCCAGTCTGTGCCCTATTCTCGCACAGAGCCCCTGATATCCCATAAGGAAAACTATTTGCCCAATATACTCTGCCCATATATTTGCATCTGCATCGTCCTCATATAACCTTTCCTTCAGTCGGCTTAGTGGCTCCTACTCATCCTGCAAATGCCCTTTCTGAGGATGCCCCTCATGGTCTGTGAATAATTAGTTCTGAGTTAGGATCCTCAGGACTGGGATTTATATAAAACAGAGCTCTGACCCCCAGGGAAACAGACGGAGCTGCCTCCTCAGTGTGGCTCAAGGGGCCTCCACTCCCTCATCCCTGGAAGGGGGACATTCTTGGCCCCTGGGACTCGCCACAGCCCAGTCTTTCCCCTTCCTGAGGGTGAGCAGGAGCCCTGGCCTTTACCACTCACAGCCGTGCTCATCCCCGGAGGCTTTCAGAGGGCAGAAAGAGAAGTCTCAATGAACACTCTTTTCAAGGAAACACTTTTTTCTGAGTCCTTGTATGTTAAAAATGCAAGAAATGCTCCCAAAGGGTTACAGAAACTGGGATAATTTCAATACTTACTTTTAAAAATTCCTTCATTTATACTCGTTTATCCAGCACATGTTTGCAGAGCTCCTACTATGTGTCAGGTACTGTTCTAAGAGCTGCGGAGACTTCAGGGAACAAAACGAAAGATTCTATTTCCATAGCCACCTACATTCAAGGTGCAGTAGAGAAAGAAAAAGCATATAAAGGGTCAAGTGGCGACAAGGGCCCAGGGGGTACTGAGGCAGGGGGGAGGACCTCTGCTTTCCTATGCCCGGGGGAAGGGAGGGAGGCTCAAGGAGGCTTCTTCGATGACTTTCGAGCAGGGGTCCAGGAAGAGAGGGAGTGAGGCACAGGGAGGTCTGTGGGGAGAACCTTCCAGATAAATGGGACAGAAATGCCAGAGGTCTGGAAGCGGGAGCTCGCCTGAAAGGGAGATGGAAGCTGGAGCAGAGCAGTGGGGGGAAGGGAGCGGCTGAGACTTGGTGCTTGGTCGGGGAGGGGGTCCTAGAGGAGGGGGGGAGGCAGGGTCCTGGACAGATCCTGAGCTGACAGTTCATCCCCAGGGAGCGCGAGAGAAAGAGCACTCAAAGCCGACAAGAGCGCTGAGTGGGGAGTGTCTTTTCCCCATCCTGTCAGAGTGTCTCTCCATCTGTGTATCACCTGTCTGGAGGCTGAACCTGAGGCTTGTTAACTTGAGGTCCAGGCCACTGCCTCCTGGGACCTCCTTCCTTCCCTGTCAGAGAAGATGCTGATCCCTAGGGCACCCTCACGTACGGATTGTTGCCCATTTTACAGGCTAGGAAACAGCTTAGATGAGGTCCCCGGGCCCTGAGAGCATGTCTCCCACTTTGGGAATCCTGCCGAGGCCCCTGCCAGGGGTGCCCTGTGGGGAGGGCAAGAGGAAAAAACAGTCAGACACTTAGGAAATGATTATGGGAGAGAGGAAAGACCCAGAGAGCCAGGAAGCCCTGCCCTGACGAAGACCTGAGGCTGGCGCATTGAGGAAGGCAGGGTTGGGGTGGGCTGGCCATGTCTGGGGTTCGCCCCCTCCATTCCATCCTGCCCTCCTCAGCAGAGAGGAGGCCAGAACCGGATGGGGGTGTCTTGCACACACAAGGATCCAGCATGTGGAGGTGAGGTGGGGACACCTCAGTACTCTCTCTCCAGCAGTAGTGGTTTCAGGGAACAAGCCAGGACTCCCTTAACTTCCCAGGCGTCACTTTGGGGTGGTCTCTAGGGAATCTTCTGACTCTGAAAGTCTCCATCTCCTTCTAGAACAGGTATCTTTATACTCACAGGGGTGTTTATACACAGCCCCACGTCATGACCCTGTGGGAGGCCTGGCTGGGAAGAGTCGGCCCCTCTGGATAGTGTTCAAGCCCTGACTGGCGCACTTCGTGAGAGCCACACACTCTCCCCTTATTATGGTGATGCTGCAGGTAAGGAGCTGAGACCAGAGGAGCCAGGGGCTCCGGGGGCGAAGGTCTCCCTGGAGTAGTTCTGTGGGTGACCCCAGTCACTCAGTGAGCGACTGGCAGAACCATCACCCCACAGGGCTTCCATGTCCCCGCTTCCCACCAGGATCAGCCTCTCCCCTCCCCTACTCTGGCCCCAAGCTCTGGTTCTAATAAGCCATGCTTGGGGCTGCCCAGTGGTCCCTGGTGCTATTGCCTCTCCAGGAGCTGGGCTGGTCATCCCCATGTCCCATCCGCTGCAAGGCGTTACCCACCACCCCAGCCTCCTGTCCCCAAGCCCTTGCTTCATTTCAGGGAGTGGGCTAGCTTCAGACCAGATGGACCTCAACTCCAGGGGTGCTGGGGGCTGCCCTGAGGATGCCCCCCACAGGGCCGAGTGAGTTCTGATGGGTTCTAAGCCCTAATGTCCATTTGGAAGAGGCTCAGACCTCCCTTCTGAGACCATTGCTCTGAGTGGGTGGGGAGAAAGAGACTGGGACCCTCTCTATGCTGTGGGCGTCCTTGACTGCCCTGGGTCCCAGTGGAAGCCCTCCAACTCCCCCTCAGAGCACACTGCAGCCTGTGGGTAACCCTCTCAGGGACCCTGAGAAAGGCCCGGTGAGTCATTTCAGGGCTGTCTTTCTTCCCAGCTCTGAATGTCTCCTGTTCATTATGCCTGAGGGCAGTTTTAGGAAAAAGGTTTTACAGCTGCTGAGAAAAGAGTAAGTAATGCAAGATGGGGGGGAAAGCAAATTCACAGAGTCCTTTTTGCAAACGCTTGCTGAGCAGGCGCGTGCTGACAGAGGCAGATAGATGACCCACAATTACCCGCCCAGATCCCCCCAGCCTCGTCCAGGCTCCCTCCCGCCTAGTCTCCAAGCAATTTCAGACTTTTTGTACATCTAAAGCAGAGATTGTATACGGTTTTTCTTCCTGGCAGAGGCTGCGGCTTTCAGGTGGGGTGGGGATGGGGTGTTTATTCTCGAACAAAGGCTGTTGGAGACAAACCGGGCATAGGGCCCTCCCTTCGCAGCCTGCTCTGGCTGTCTCCCCAAAGCTGAGCCGTCATTCGCGCTGCAGAGGGGAGACCTGAAGGTGTGTATCCAGCTCAGCTTCTGCAAAGGTCTGGGATCCGGGGACAAGGTGTGGGCTGCCCTGCTGGGTTCCCACGCGCAGCTCAGCTCATAAAGCTGCATTGAGGGGAACGAGTGACATCTACGTGAGTATGGGAACCAGCCAACATGACCTGTCATCAGACAGTTCCCTCACCCAGCAGGCCCCTCTGGAGTCTTCTCTCCTGGGGAGGGAGGCATTGACGGTGTCCAGTTTCAGGAAGAGTTTCCCTCATCAACCCCCAAAACAAGTTAACCAGAAACAGGACGCTCTGGGCTGTTGTGTGAGCTGCAGGCAGTCACGTGCACACAGTGGGGCAGGGGTCTGCCTCTGTAGGTGCCGCCTCTCTTTTCTCCTCGGCTCCCTGTTGATTCCTGTGGGTGGAGTAGTCGTCTGGGTATCGGTGATGCCCCAAAGCTACAGTATGGAGCAGTTCCCAAATTCAACCACCAATGGCCATCTTCAGGATTTAGGTAATGTCTGTGTACCACTTCCACACTCATTTATGTTTTTCGGTTTAAAAAAAAAAAAAACACAAAACACAAAACAAAACAGGTAATACATTCCCCCTGGTTCCAAACACAAAGCCAGGCTAAAGGTGGAGGGAAGTCTCTCTCCCACCTCTGGCCCTGCCACCCAGTTCCCCACCTCCTCCACCAACCACAAAAGACAGTATGTTTACTATTAGCATTTTTCTACCCTTTCAGAGTATCTTCATGGAAGCATAACCCACATGAAGATACATTCTTATTTTCCCTCTTTCTTGTGCAAAACATCACACATCCTATAGACTGTTCTGCTTTTTGTTTTCTCACTTGATACATTGCACAGATGTTCCACTTTATACACACGAGACAGCATATGTATAAGGGTACTCACGGCACCACAGCAGCCAAAGATGGAAAGCAACTCAGGGTCCACCAAAAGGGCTTAGGCTCAATGAGCTACAGCTTGTCTACAATGGAACACTCTTCTGTAAAAAGAAATTTTTAAGGAGGTGGGGGAAGATGAGGAAGATGTTCTAATTAGGAAAGATCTCTAATCTCTAGGCTATATTAATTGAATAGGATAGGAGTAGGATAAATTCCCCAAAGTAGGATTGGTCAAAGGATATATGCATTTGTAATTATTATTATTATTTGTTGTTGTTCAGCTGCTCAGCCATGTCCGACTCTGCGGCCCCATGGACCGCAGCATACCAGGCTTCCCTGTCCTTCACCATCTCCCAGAGTTTGCTCAAACTCGTCCACTGAGTCAGTGATGCCATCCAACCATCTCGTCCTCTACTGCCCCCTTCTCCTCCTGCCTTCAATCTTTCCCAGCATCAGGGTGTTTTCTAATGAGTCAGTTCTTCAAATCAGGTGGCCAAAGTATTGGAGCTTCAGCCTCAGCATCAGTCCCTTCAATGCATATTCAGGATTGTAATTATGATATCACCAAAACTTTGGTGGCTTATGGATTTCTAAGTCTTAATTTGAAAGACTTTTTCATATACTTAATATCTTGTTTTACATTGATTTTTTAAACTTAATTAGTTTGTATTTTTAATAGTTTCTTTATTCTACTTTTTTTGGCTGCACTTTGCAGCATTCAGGGTCTTACTTCCCTAACAAGGGATCGAATCCACACACCCCCTGCAGTGGAAGCTCTGAGTCTTAACCACAGAACTGCCAGAGAAGTCCCAATAAGTATGTATTTTTTAAGGGATACTAGAATAAAGAAAGGAGAAGGCAATGGCACCCCACTCCAGTACTCTTGCCTGGAAAATCCCATGGATGGAGGAGCCTGGTGGGCTGCAGTCCATGGGGTCGCTGAGGGTCAGACATGACTGAACGACTTCACTTTCACTTTTCACTTTCATGCATTGGAGAAGGGAATGGCAACCCACTTCAGTGTTCTTGCCTGGAGAATCCCAGGGATGGTGGAGCCCGGTGGGCTGCCATCTATGGGGTCGCACAGAGTCGGACACGACTGAAGCGACTTGGCAGCAGCAGCAGCAGCAGCAGCAGCAGAATAAAGGAAAAAAACACTAGAAATTGAAAAAAGTGATGGACAAGTCAGGGTCTCTTAATACAAACGGAGTGTGATTCAAGGTAATAGCAACGCAGGCTGATGTAAACAGAAAGCATCCTTATTAAAGGATATTCGGACCCCAGAGATCCTCGAGGAGGCCCCAGCATCATGCTAAGAAGCTGGTCATTCAGGAAGAAGTCACAGGGACACCACTGCCCTTGCCCTTGTCTTTGACATCACAACCTGCCCAGCTGTGCCCTGAGTCCTGTCCCTGCTGTCTCTGGAAGCCAGATGAGGCTGTTCCTGCAGCCAGCGCTGCCACTTCCCCTTCACAGACAGATTCTGGGATGCTGGGTGGTCCCTGATGCTCTGTGACCCCAATTAGCTGGAGCGCATTTGACTGATGGGCATTCTTCCCGTTACAGAAGGCCTAAAGGGTGAATGTCTGGCATCTCAGCTTAGATGAAGGGAAGATCACTCTATAGTCAGAAAGAGAGTTCTGGTGCAGGGTGGCCGAAAAGAATGATGAGCGTGTATTCACAGAAGGACAGACCATGTCCCCAGAGGCACAGTGCTATATGAGGCAAGACCAAGGGACAAGATGTGTCAGAGCTGCACAGAGGGAAGTATCTGAGGCCGACGCAGAGGTCTGAAAGCTCCAGGAGAGGGGAGAGTGAGGGAAGAGGGCCTGGGTCAGGTGGTGTGATGGGGAGGCTGGAAGGACATTGAGGAGGGTGGATTGAGTCTCAGGATTGGGCTTGAGAGTAGGGTAAGACTGCTTAGAGAGAGGGGGCTTCCCAGGCAGTGCTAGTGGTAAAGAACCCACCTGCCAATACAGGATACATGGGAGATGCCGGTTCAATCCCCAGGTGGGGAAGATCCCCTGGAGGAGGGCATGGCAACCCACTCCAGTATTCTTGCCTGGAGAATCGCATGGACTGATAAGCCTACAGTCCATAGGGTTGCAAAGAGGTGGGCACACAGTGAAGCGACTTAGCACACAGTATGTGTAGAGAGAGGCACTGAGCTTGGCCTGAAGCATCAACGGGAATAAGCAGAGGGTGATGGAGCACAGAGTAGGTCCCCAGACAGGCAGACTCAGGAGGAGGGCCACAGAGGGCACACCCCCCCGAGGAGGTTGCCAGTGCCTTCTGGAGTCTGACAGAAGAGGCTCATCTACTCGTAGGATCCAGCAGGAGAGTTCTCTGTCCTCCACATGTCCCCTAAGTCCCCAGGGATACCTGGCCCCCACGAGGAACATGGGACTGTGCTTTCCTTTGCCTGAGCTCCCATCACACACAGGCCGCCAGGCAGCAACGCTCTATCCCTGCAACTGCAGGTGCTTCAGCTCTCTCGCCCCTGGACTCCATCATCCTTCTTTCTGCTTTGCTTTTCATTTGTGCTGACCCTACCTGGAGGACTGTGCCTGGCCTGACTTCTTCCTAGCAAAGTGTCTTCAGCCAGGTTGGGGGGATCCCCGTCTCCTCTCACACCTCCAACAGCCACGCACCCCAGGCTGTGTGTGGATCCTCCATTATTCACAGCTCTCAGATCTGGGCTGGAACCGGCACCGTTTTCATCTGTAACTCCCAGCCCTCTCCTCTCACGATGCTTTTGCATTTGATCTTCAGCAAATTTGCCTCTTTGTTCTTCAGACGGAATCATATTGCCAGGGGCTCCCGACGGCCCTTGGTGGCACAGACTGCCATGGAAATTCTCTTTAAATAAAAAAATAAAAACGTCCCAAGAGCAATAAGCAAGACACCTCCAGGTGGAAATGTCACAACCTGCCATCAGAGCAGAGAACAAAGCAGGCCTCAGCCCAGCTGTGTGTGGATGAGTGCTGAGAACTTGCAGGAAGAGAGGCAAGGCTGATCCCAGTTCTCTCTCTCCTGGAATTCGTTGTTCCCTCCCCGTGTCTCATATCCTAGACTTGAAAGTTGTTGATGATAATACCTGGCACCGACGAAGCTGCCAGAGACCAGGGCTGCTGATGGGTTGCTAGGGGTAACGTATGTTTCTGAAGACTTCTGACTTCTATTCATTTGCTTATGTGTTTGCTCACTCAACAACACTGGTTGTACTGGGTCTCTGGGAGCCAGTGGCAGAGAATCCAGCTCAGAGTTGGTCTAGATGGGGCAACTATTGGCTCCACGACTGAAAAGTCAGGGAGTAATGATGTAATGACTTCAGTTACTGCTGAATCCAGAGGTTCAAAAATGTCTTCTAAAGCCGTGCCTTTACTCAACTGTACACATTAAAATGGTTAGGGTGGTACATTTTATGTTATATGTGAATGTGTGCGTGCTAAGTTGTTCAGTTGTGGCCAACTCTTTGCCACCCTATGGACTATACCCTGCCAGGCTCTTCTGTCCATGGGGATTCTCCAGGCAAGAATACCGGAGTGGGTTGCCATGCCCTTCCTCAGGTATGTTCTGTGTATTTCATCACAATTACAAAAATATTTTTTTTAACGAAACAGAATACTTGTGCCCTATGCCCTGTCCCACCTTTTGCAGGGCCTTCAGGTGGCTACTTCCACCTGGAATGCAATCTCCTTACATCATTCAGGTCCCTGCTCCAGTGTCAGCTCCTCAGAGAGACCCCCTGCAGGCCAGTAAAAGCAGCTATCCTTCTTCAACCACTCACTCTCACCTTTTGAAGCACTTGCCATTTCCAGAATTGTCCTGTTTATTCACCTGCTTACTTATACGCTTATTTGTTGTAGAGATTGCTGCTCCCACTAAAACACACATGAGCTCCATGAGAATAGGGACATTGTCTTGTCCACGGTTCTCTCCCTAGAGCCAGGAACAGGCCTGGCATACAGCGAGGCTTAACAAATAGATGTAGAAGGAATGAGTGAAGAAACGCTCCCTCTGAATGACACTGAAACATGTATAATATCATATGTGAAACGAATCGCCAGTCCAGGTTTGATGCATGATATAGGATGCTCGGGGAAGGAGGTGGAGGGGGGTTCAGGATGGGGAACACGTGTACACCCGTGGCGGACTCAAAAGCATTTGTCTACAATGTGGGAGACCCGGGTTCGATCCCTGGGTCGGGAAGATCCCCCGGAGAAGGAAATGGCAATCCACTCCAGTACTATCGCCTGGAAAATCCCATGGACAGAGGAGCCTGATAGACTACAGTCCATGGGGGTCACAAAGAGTCGGACACGGCTGAGCGACTTCACTTTCATTTTCACTTTCACTTTCATGGCAAAACCAAAACAATATTGTAAAGTAATTCACCTCCAATTAAAATAAATAAATTTATATTAAAAAAAATTAAAAGAGAAACGCTCCCTCTGCTTCTCTTAGTCTTACTCTCCTTGCGTAGGTGGGTCTTCCTTGTACAATGGTAAAATGGCTGCAGGCAGCTCTGGTGTGCCCCTATCAATGTCACCTCATGGTCTACACTGTATCAACGATATGACATCACCAACGCATCTTACAGAATTGCCAAGTTCAGCCAGAGAAAAGGGCTTCTCTCCCCAAATTCCCAGGGTTGCAATTCATTGGCTCTAAGTCATGAGACTTTCCCTGAGCCAATCAGTGAAAGCAGATACACAGTGCTTTGATTGGTCAGGCCTGAAGCCCAGGCCAATCCCTGGGACCAAAAACAGCATCAGTACCACTGAAAATACACTGAAAGAGGGATGGAGGAAAAAAAAAAAAAACACCCTAAAGCATACCAGGTTTTGCACAAGGCTCCAGAGAGCTAAGATAAGTAGTAGTTTAATAAACATTTGAAAGGAAGGGCAACTCAATCCATGATCTCTCAGCAAAGCAAGGAAGACAGGTTCACAGGATCATAGAGAGTGTTTAAGCTGGGTCCCTGTCATGAGATGGGACCAGGTGAGTCAGTTGTTGCCAGGCTGAAATGGGCTTAGCAAGCTGGCGATCTGCTTGATCCAAGGATTCTGTAAATTTTCTCAAAAGAAGAAATAAACTATATTGTAAAAGAACAGTGGTTGCGGCATTATTTGTGATAGAAAAAGAAATGGAAACAACCCAAATGTTCCCCAGTAGGGGACTGGTTAACTAAATTATGAAACATCCACTTGATGAAATATTCTGGAGCCGTTAAAAATGAACGTTATGAAAACTACTGAGCGACAGGGGACAAGGCGTCTGTTCCAATGCACAGTGACAGCACAGAATGTGAAAGCGAGACCAGGAGAAGCGTCTGGCATGCGCCCTGCCCTATGCTTGGGCCACAGAGACTCAGGGGATGCAACTCCTGCCCCCAGAAAGTTTGGTCCCCGGCGATGATGTGGAAACAAGTCTTGACACTCAGGGGGTGAGAAACGCAGCGACACAGTGGGAGGGAGTTTCTTGGGGTCCAAGGAAGCTGCCCTGGGAAGTGGTCTTTGAGCTGGAATCTTAAGGGCAGTGAGCATTAGGATTGGAGCTATGTAAACATGTGGACACTTAAAGGAAAAGGCTTGAAGGCAATGCATTTGCAAAAAACAAAAACAGTTACACCAAGGAGAATTGTGGGTGATTTTTCTCCCTCCTTTTTTCCCAAAGTCTCTTTCATGTTATATTGTTTTTACAATAAAAGCTAGTAGAAAACGAAGCTCAGATAAGGGAGAATAATTTTCGCTCCCAACATTCATGTCTGTAAATCATATATGAGTTCATAAGTACTTTATTTCCTCAATAGAGTGGGGAAGTAGGGAAATATTTATTGAACATTTTGCACGTTGTCTGGCCCTGTGCTCTGCAGTGAAGGGATGAGTTCTTCTTTCTAGTGGGAAGAACAAATTATAAACACATGAACTAGTAAATGGTTTGGGTTTTTTTTAATATTTAAGTAATGATGCCCAGGGCTGGAGCACTGCTCTATAGGTGTCAGGGAGCAAGGACTTGGCTGCAACAGGGGAGGGCAAACACGGGCAGAGCAGATGAAGATATGCAGTCAGACTGTGAATTTGGCTGAGAAGATTGCTGACAGCCACAGAGTGGGGCCTGCATTTGGATAAGAGACAGGAGGTCAAGGGTCAAGGATTGGGAAGGGGAGAAGAGGTCAGAGAAGCAGAGCCATACCAAGGCTGTAAAAAGTTTGCAGGTGGGGAAAGCCCATTTTGGGGAGGTTCCAGATACAGCTTCAAAGGGCTGAGTAGGACCTGACGGCATGGGGAGGACGCGGTGTCACATTAGACACTTCTGCCCTGACCCCAAGCCTACCAATAACCGGCCGTGTGCATCACTCTGGTTCTTTGCTGATCGCGCCTGAAATCCTGCCAAGAATCTGGCCAGTGATGACACTGTCGCCAGCACCCTGACCATGGCCACCACAGCTGGTAGGGACCCAGCACGGCCCCTGCTGCTCCCTCATCCACAAGTTTCTCCCCTGATCTTGCTTCTTGGCTCTTACCTCCTGACCCAGGTCTCCAGTGAGAAGCATCTTACTGGCAGGTTTGGGGCATAGACTCATAGCCTACCCACCTGCCAGAGACGACAGGAAAGTGTGTGTCCGACATTTTCAGTTTCTACGATGCAAGGTTAACCTCATAAAGTGAGAATCTCCAATGACGTTCAGACCTGCGGCTAGGAAGCCCTGAACTCTCACCCAAATCCCCTCATTTGTAAGACGAAGGGACAAGATGAAAGACTGAACACTCACACTAACCGTGCTCCTTTCCAGCCCCCATTAAAAGACAACAACTTCATAGGAAGGATAACGGGGGAGATGATGCAACAAGATTTTGGAAGCTGGAAACAGGGAGGAGTAATCCTGACCTCGAGGTCCCAGACAGAACACCAGGCTGTTGGATTCTCTAGAGGACACTCAAATCTGTTCTCATCCCAGAGCCATCAAAGCCTCGGGAGCATGCAGCCCCAGGAGAGGGGATGCTGCTGTTGTTGTTTTGGTCATTCAGTCATGTCTGACTCTTTGCAACACCGTGGACGGCAGCTCGCCAGGCTTCCCTGTCATTCACCATCTCCCAGAGTTGGCTCAGACTCATATCCACTCAGTCAATGATGCCATCCAACCATCTCATCCTCTCTCATCCTCTTCTCCTCCTGCCCTTGATCTTTCCCAGAATCAAGGTCTTTTCCAATGAGCTGGATGTTCGCATCAGGTGGCCAAAGTACTGGAGCTTCAGCTTCAGCATCAGTCCTTCCAATGAATATTCAGTGTCAATTTCATTTAGGACTGACTACTTTGATCTCCTTGCAGTCCAAGAGACTCTCAAGAGTCTTCTCCAACACCACAGTTCAAAAGCATCAATTCTTCAGTACTCAGCCTTCTTTATGGTCCAACTCTCAAATCCATACATGACTACTGGAAAAACCATAGCTTTGACTATAAGGACCTTTGTCAGCAAAGTACGTCTTTGCTTTTTAATACACTGTCTTGGTTTGTCATAGCTTTTCTTCCAAGGAGCAAGGGTCTTTTAATTTCGTGACTGTGG
This sequence comes from Capra hircus, assembly GCF_001704415.2. NCBI lineage: Eukaryota > Metazoa > Chordata > Mammalia > Artiodactyla > Bovidae > Capra > Capra hircus. The sequence continues at coordinate 72,422,189 of NC_030814.1, forward strand.
TCAGTCATTGTCTACAGTGATTTTGGAGCCCAAGAAAATAAAATCTGCCACTGTTTCCACTTTTTCCCCATCTATTTGCCATGAAATGATGGGACGAAGTGCCGTATCTTAGTTTTTTGAATATTGAGTTTTAAGCCAGCTTTTTCACTCTCTTTCACCTTCACCAAGAGGCTCTTTAGTTCCTCTTCATTTTCTGCCACTAGGGTGGTATCTTCTGCTTATCTAAGATTATTGATATTTCTCTCAGCAATCTTGATGCCTCCTTGTGATTCATCCAGCCCAGTGTTTCTCATGATATACTCTGCATATAAGTTAAATAAGCAGGGTGACAATATACAGCCTTGACATACTCCTTTCCCAATTTTGAACCAGTCAGTTGTTCCATGTCCAGTTCTAACTGTTGATTTTTGACCTACATATAGGTTTCTCAGGAGACAGGCAAGGTGGTCTGGTATTACCAACTCTAAGAATTTTCCAGTTTGTTCTGGTCCACTCAATCGAAGATTTTAGCATAGTCAACGAAGCAGACTTTTTAAAAATTCTCTTGCTTTTACTGTGACCCAACAGAGTGAGAGTTAAAACAAGAGTGAACAAAGCAAAAGCTTTTGCATATTTGTGGGAATGTGGATCCTCAGCTCAGTCCAAGCTGTTGGGTAACCACCCCTCATCTCCCCAGCAAAAGCCCAGGTTTATTCTCTGGCCTGAAGGAAGCAAGGCACAGCTAAGAGCTTAGATACTATAGTGAAAACGGGATACAGAATGCTGCCACCTCCACCCAGCTCCCTTTCCTTACTCAGCTCCAGAAGCCATGAAGCCAGACCCCTCTTCCAGGCAGGAGACTGGAAGGGTTTCTCTAAGAAATCTGACTGGCCCCCAGTAAAAGACCTCAAATTACCGACACTGCCAAACTCCAGGCTATTTTATGTGAGAAAATGAATCCTTGAGAGTGCAGGCTGCTATCTTGCAGCTCACCTTGATTCCTAAGAATCCTTTTTCTGCACAGGACCCCTGGAATCACTGATGGTTTGGAGGTGTTGGCATCTTGCCTGCCCATGCCTCCCATTCACACTTGGGCAGCAGACCCCTCAAAGATTGCTGCTGTGCGGCGTGTCTGACTCTGTGCAGCCCTATGGACTGCAGCCTGCCAATCTCCTCTGTCCATGGGATTCTCCAGGCAAGAATACTGGAGTGGGTTGCCATACCTTCCTCTAGGGGATCTTCCAGACCCAGAGATTGAACCGGTATCTCTTATGTCTCCTGCATTGCCAGGAAGGTTCTTTATCACTAGCGCCACCTGGGAAGCAAATATTCCTACTACCTCTGAATCTCAGAATGTAAAAAGAGAAGGAACCTTTGGGGAGAAGAGGGCTCCTCAGAAAGGGCACCCCTATTCTTGCTGAGGGAGGGGACTCAGGGGTCCATGGCTTCAGGGGGAGAGTGCAGTCATGAGTGAACTGACAAATGATTTTCTCTTTAAGCTTTTGTATCCTGATCTCTTACTAAGCAATCTCTCACCCCCACCAGGCTATGTCTTTTATACACACAGAATTCAGCCTCTGGAGTTGGCATTTGAGAGCCCAGAACTACATCAACATCACTTGGGGGTCAGCTTGTTAAAAGGGCCCCTCCCCTGAATCAGGAGTCCAACAGAGCTCCCTGCCTTCCCTCCCGTGTTTCTCCTGGCCCCAGGACTGGATCAGATTCCATATCCACCCTTCTCCATAACCCCCTCCCACACACAATCCCTCAGCAGATGCTGCTGGCTCCACCCCCAGTTCGATCCCAGATCCAACCAAGGCAACTCCCTCCCCGTTCAGCCCCGTCCTCTCTCACAATAGCCTCCAGAGTTTTTGGTCACTTCCTACCCATTCTCTCCATTCCCAAAAGCATCCTGGGAGGATTTTTTTTAATAATGTAAATCAGAACCTAGAACTCTCCATTTGAAGCTCTTTGGTGACCACCCCGCACACTTGGAATGAATCCCAAACTCCTTTCCAAGGCAGCAGCATCCTTTCCCTCACACCCTTGCTCCCTCCCAGCTTCACTCATTTCCCTTCTTTCCATCCCTCCCCTCCCCAACCAGTGTTCTACACTGGGTCCCACCTTGGGGGCCTTTGTCCCTGCCATTCCCTCTAGGGCTTGCTCTTTCCTTAGATTCTATCTCTCAGGTCACAGCTGGTGTCACCTACTTCTGCAGCCGGGGGCGTTCTCCATCACATCTCTCTCTCTGTTTTATATTCTAGACTGCGGTTACCTGATGCTATCACGCATTTGCTTACCTGCTGTTGTCTTCCTCCTTCCCCACTGAAACCTGAGCAGGGGCCACAGCCGATGTGTCCATCAGCGCCCAGGTGACGCCTGGCACACAGTAGGTGCTCCATACACACCTGAATGGACAGATGCATGCAGCATTGGCTGCCTGTTGTCCCTCTCAGTCCCTGCAGCCGAGGGAGATGGTGAGGCCCGGAGGTGAGTGTCCCGCTAGCTAGGTGGCCGGGCCTGACCCACAGGCTGAGTTATTGGGTCTGCCATGCCAGGCGGGCCTCAAGCCCACCCGCTGTTGAGGGGGTTGGATACCCAGTGTTTTGTGCTTCCCTCTCTTTTTAGCTCTTGACACTGGGCTGGTATCTGCCTCCCCGCCTTCCTTCCAAAGGAGGCCGCAACCAAGGTTCTCACTCCCTCCCTGTGCAGAGGGTTCCTCCCTGTGTAGACAGATCCAAAAGCCCTTGCTGGAGAAGGGTTCCCGAGCATCTGCCTGGGGGCGGGGGTGGGGGTCTGCCTGCTCTCCCTATTCAGAAGATGTTTTCCCAGGCTCCTCCTGGTGCTAAACCCTTCCTCCAAATTAACAAGAATTCTCATTACCACCCAACCAGTGCCTATTAGGCAGCAAATGTGTCTTTCCTGCCAAAGCTCCCCCAGACCCCAGGCCACTCCCCATCTCTCCTGGGTGGGGGAGGGGAGTGGTGGCTGTCTGCAGGGTGAGAGGGTGGGGCACCCTGCTGGGCTGCAGGTTTCTTCTCTGAACCCTCACACCTCCCCACCCCAACCCCACCACTCCCAGCTGGAAAGCACACACAGGTGCCCTGGCTTCCAGCATGGTTTGTGGCCCCACCTCTGTCTACAGGTCTGTAGCAGGGGGACTTGTTTTTGTTGTTCAGTCGCTCAGTCGTGTCCAACTCTTTGCGACCCCATGGACTGCAGCACATCAGGCTTCCCTGTCCTTCACTATATCTCAGAGCTTCCTCAAACTTATAGCCACTGAGTCGGTGATGCCATCCAACCATCTCATCCTCTGTCGTCCCCTTCCCCTCCTGCCTTCAATCTTTCCCAGCATCAGGGTCTTTTCCAACATCAGGTGGCCAAAGTATTGGAGCTTCAGCTTCGGCATCATTCCAATGAAAATTTAGGGTTGATTTCCTTTAGGATTGACTGCTGGGAGGTTTTAAAGAGGGATTTGCTGCTGGGTTTTAAAGAAGACATTAGAGCAGAGGCATTTGTAAAACGGGGAGAGTTGGAAATCACTTACTTAGGAAATGCTCTTAAAGTTCAATCCTTCCACACTTTAACATTTGATGAGAGCTTTTAAAACAGCCCATGGGTGTTCTCAGCCTCCACACCATTCCCAGGCCTTCAAGGGCTCTCCACTGCTCAACTGGGGCCTGGAAACCACCTTGAATCTCAGCCTCCCAACAGTTGTGCTGGAAGGCTCCAGCTCACCGTGAGTTTTTACAGGCTGCTGACAAGACTTTCTTTAGGGAACAGGAAACTGATTAGAAATCAGGAGTGAAATGGCTCATCCTACACAATGTGTATAATAAATATTAGATAACAACAACAATAATAATAATTTGGCCTACATCTTCCGTGTTGTCTAAGGAGGTGTCAGAAGCACAATTATAGACTGGCTGATGGAAAAAGCAACATTTGGTTGCTTGAAAACAGCCTCCTTTGGCTCATTAGTGGGGCATGTGCCCGAGGGCAGGGAACATTCATTCAACTCTAGAATTTTTATCACAGAAACCACTCCACACGAAACCACAATCGTTTTGAATTCAGGCAGATTTCCTGAGACATTTCTCCAAAGGATGAGGGGAGCCCTTGAGAGCTCAGAAAGCTCACTGTTCATTTATCAACATGGATTGCTCAAGCTCCTACTATGTGCCCAACACTGTTCTCAGTGCTGCAAGTTCTCAGGAGATGGAAGACAACACATCCCTGACTTTTTGGAGTTTCGCCTGCTACGACAGTGGAGAGACACAACAAGCAAACAAGCAAAAACCCAAAGAAAATTACAGATAACTGCTGTGGAAAAAAAAAAAAAAAAAGCTCAGCAGAGGGTTGTCATGGACAAAGTCAGGGAGGCAGGCATCAGGCGACTTTAACAGGCAGGGTCAGAGCAGGCCTCACTGAGTCAAAGGCCATCTGGACCAGGAGCTTCTACATCCCTGAGAATTTGCTGTGTGCTGTGCTTAGTTGCTCAGTCGTGTCTGGCTCTTTGTGACCCATTGACTGCCGCCTGCCAGGCTCCTCTGTCCATGGGGATTCTCCAAACAAGAATACTGCAGTGGTTTGCCATGCTTGCCTCCAGGGGATCTTCCTAACCCAGGGATCAAACCCAGGTCTCCTGCATTGCAGGAAGATTCTTTACCATCTGAGCCACCAGGAAGGCCCAAGAATACCAGAATGGGTAGCCTATACCTTCTCGAGGGGAACTTCCTGACCCAGATATTGAACTGGGGTCTCCTGCACTGCAAGCAAATTCTTCACCAACTGAGCTACCAATGCAAATTCCTGCACCCACTCCCCAAGACCAGCTGGATCAGGACCTCTTGGGGCATCAGTGATGTGGGCTCAACAGCCTTCCCGTCCTCTGATGCACGCTTGAGTGGAGTGTGAGCTAAGAGCTGAGTGACGAGACACAGTGAGCCTGGGGTGCCAGGAAGAGGCCTATCTGAGGGAGAGCAGAGCCACGAGGCCAGTGAGCTAGAGCTCAAGACACCAGAGGTGACACTGGAGAGAGGCAGGCAGTGGCTTCGAGGGACTTCCTAAAACACTGCCAACCTCTCCCCTTTCTCCTGGCCTCTCCCCCTTTCTACCTGGTCTGATGAAAACGCTCTGGATCTACCTCTCTGGGGAAAGGCCAGGGACTGGCCCACCTCTCAGGAGTTTTCAGGTTTGATCCTGTGTCTAGAAGAGTTGCCCGGTCATTTCTTTCCTCCAGTCTAGATGGCAGAGAGGGATGGAGGAGAGAGTCTGCTATTCCTAAAAAAAGGAGATGACAAAATGGTGGCAGCTGAAAGAAAGTCTGGGAGGGCCAAGAAAAGCAGCGGAGGCTGGAGTGGGGACACAGGTGGGGCTGAGGAGTAAGTAACGAGAGATCCAGTGAGAGAGTCCCCAGAGCCAGGATGGATGCTGGAAATGTGGGCGCCAAGCACCCAACTCAACCCCACCCCCTTCTGCTGTGGCGACCACGTGGAGGGCACCAAGTGTGTGGCCACTACCAAACCCACCAGAGGCCCCCTCACAGGCTACATGAGCCTTGCGCAACCCAGGGAGGGACACCCAGTGACCTCTTAGGGACCCACTGGGGCATTTCTCCGACAAGTCAGTACACAAGGCCTCCCTCAGCATGAGGTCAGCACTGTTTGTAAAAAAAGAAAAAAGCCTCCTACCTGGTTGGTATTCCAACAGGTCAGCTCACAGGCTGGTGGGTACTGGGCTGGCAGGCTGGTGGGCACTGGGCTGGTACCTGCCTCCCTGCCTCCTTGCATGATCAGACAAGTCAGATCACCAAGCAGAGGTCCCAGCCCAGAAGGCAGACCCATGAGAGAAGGGCTTGATGAACTCAGAAATCAAACTGGAACTCTGTGAGGCCATTCTCTTGTCATTGTCCAAGTATTTCCTGAACACCTGCTAAGTGCTGGAGACGGTTCTAGGCCCTGGGGGGGTCCTACATACCAGAATAAGATGGACAAGGTGCCTAACTGGATCTTACCACTTTCGTGGGATGAGACAATAATATTAAGCTAGTGAATACATAGGAATATTTTGGATTGTGAGTATAGTGCTGTAACAGTGATATTTACGGTGGGAGCTACTTAAGGAAGGCCTCTCAGAGAAGCTGAGAGACCTGCAGGAAGAGCGTTCCAGGCAAAGAGAATAGCAAGTGTGAAGATCTTAACAGCAAGGAAACCAAGCCCTCTTTGTAGCACTGGGGGTGGGGTGGGGGGTTGGTACACGACAGAGGAGGGGGCACAGACTCTGTCCCTTTTCCCCAGAACAAGCCTAAGTGCCAAGTGGGGTTTATTCCATACACTAAGGAAAGCGGGTGAGGAAAGAGACCATACCAAAGGGAAGGAGCCTGATATTTGTAGGCCTCTAGAGAAGGCAATGGCACCCCACTCCAGTACTCTTGCCTGGAAAATCCCATGGATGGAGGAGCCTGGTAGGCTGCAGTCCATGGGGTCGCTAAGAGTCGGACACGACTGAGCAAATTCACTGTCACTTTTCACTTTCATACATTGGAGAAGGAAATGGCAACCCACTCCAGTGTTCTTGCCTGGAGAATCCCAAGGACGGCGGAGCCTGGTGGGCTGCCATCTATGGGGTCGCACAGAGTCAGACATGACTGAAGCGACTTAGCAGCAGCAGCAGAGCTCCTGTGTGCAGTAGGATGCCTGCAGGGAGAGAGGTAAAGCCAGACAGGGACAAGGATCCCAGCTGTGTGACCTGGGAAAATCCCCCCACATCTCTGGGCTTCCATCGCCTCACCCCATCTTGCTGTTTAAACGTAATTCCTGAAAATGATATTTGTGAAGCAATGACATAGGTAGCTGTTCCAGCCACAGCAGCTCTGATCGTAACATCAAAATTTCAAGCTGCACTCCGTGTTTGTTCTATAGGGTTTATTAAGCACCTACTACCGCAGAGGGGAAGATGTTGTGATTTCTATCCTGGAGTTCTCCAGGCGAAGACGTGGGTATTTCTGGAAAACAATGCAAAGTAATGCAGTGCCGGCAAAGACACTGCAGGGTCGCTGCAGGCTATTGTCTTGTCTACCCGGCTTCTCAGGACTTCTCTTCTGAAAACAGCACTCCGACTTTCCAGCAGGCCCTGAGGCTCAGATGAGACTTTCCTACCCCAGCCGCAAGGAACACAGGGAACCTGGCCTGGCCAGCCGACTGGGGCCCGCACCGCCCCACCTCAGTGATTGGTCAGAGATAGACCAATGAGAATTGCCTTGGGACTTTGGCTAACACCGGCAAGCCAATGGGATGAAGGCCTGGATTGTTGAGTCCATTCTGCCACACCCGCGGTAATAGGGGTTACAGGAGGGGCAGTCCTCTGAAGGAGTTGCAGAGAAAGAGCGGAAAGATGGAGAGACCAAATACCGATGACAGAGTCCGGGAACCTCCCGGGCCGAATGCCAACAGCACTATCTGTACGCTTTACAATTATGTGAGACAATTCCCTTTTGGTTCCTGCCAATTTTAATTGGGTTTCTGTCACTTGCGACCAGAGTCCTGACTGATACAGAAGGTTTTACAAGGAGAGAGCTGGAGCTAGCATGAGTAGTTTTGGATCAATAATTAGGGAGAGACGGGGCTGTGCATGGGCTTCCCAGGTGGCTCAGTGGTAAAGAACTCACATGACAATGCAAGAGACATAAGAGACGCCGGTTTGATCCCTGGGTTGGGAAGATCCCCTGGAGGAGGGCACAGCAACCCACTCCAGTATTCTTGTCTGGAGAATCCCACGGACAGAGGAGCCTGACAAGCTACAGTCCACAGGGTCACAGAGTCGGACACGACTGAAGCAACTTAGCACGCACATGAGGATATACATTGAAGAATGGTCAGAAATGAGATCAAGTGCTGATGTGGCATGGACAGAGGAGCCTGACAAGCTACAGTCCACAGGGTCACAGAGTCGGACACGACTGAAACAACTTAGCACACACACGGGGATATATATCGAAGAATGGTAAGAAATGAGATCAAGTGGTAGTGCGGCATGTCTGTCACTTCTGTAGCATTCATTTCCTCCCTTCCGCCTTCCTCAGAGAACCCCAAATTTCCCAGCCATGCATTTAGGTAGACTTGCCCCACATTCAGCTTCAAGGATAAGCCCAGGTTAACTTAGCCAACCAGCATTTCTCATTGCACTATGACAGGTTAATAAATAAAGCAGCACATGATCCCAGGGCCAATGAGATTCAATTCTGGGACTCTTTCCTACTACAATAAGCAAGCAGGTGGCCTTGGAAACTTCTGGATGGTCATCTTGCAACCATGAAGGAAGAGTCTGCTGGAGAGAAAGGAGCCTATTGCAAGGCAGATCCAAAATATAGGAGTACACTGTTGGGCTCCTGGATCAAACCACACCTGAAGAAGGAACTACCCATGAACTATTCAACTACATAAGCCAATGAAGTCCCTTCAGGCTTAAGCCAGTTTAGGTCAGTTTTCTGTCATGAGTAAAAAGAATCCTGTCTACCTTCAACAGGACTCCAGGCGGGGCTCCCAGTTCATGTTATCCCACCCCCACCCCCGAGACCTGTGCTAGCATGTAGAGCTCCATTCTCCCAGTTTGCACCTTGTAGCCTCCAGGAAAGTATCTGGTTTCTCCCAACTTCTCAGACCACCAGAAGGCAGGAGTCTCTCTGGGTCCTTGAAACTGAGATTCCTGAAGGGGCCAGGCAGGGGTCAGTGGAAGCCTGATGCCATGTGGGCTGGAGCCAGCCTGAGCCCCAGACTCTCTGGCAAAGGTAATAACTCACCCTGGCTCCTCTTCTACCTTTCCCCCAGCCCAGGGTAGGCAAGGACAGCCATCCATCCCACTTATCAGGCCCCTTATTTCATCCTTTATCCAGCTGTCTCAGGTGTCACTTCACATCCTTAACACAGAGTTATGAGAAATTGAGCACTCAGACCTGGGCTGGCTGAAGGATTCATGGATCTGAGGCTGCCCATTCATCAGGGATATATCTCAATGGCTTTGGGAGTGGGGTGGGACATGATTGACTGGGCCTGGGGGTGAGGGCTTTGCTATCGGCAACCAGAAATATCAAAGGCATGGAGAGGAGGGTGATGGCAACAGTGGTGAGAATGGGTGAGGAGAAGACCCCCAGGTATACCTGGGAAGACAGTCTGAGCCTACAGGGATAAGAGGAAGACCAGCTCCAGGAAGCTGTAGTTATGTTTCTCAGCCAAACTCACGGTTGGCTCAGTAATTGTGGGGCTTCCTAGGCAGGGGAATTCTAGAAAGTAAGGAGCCCAAGGCAATCCAAAGTATCTTTATAAACTTGCATCAGATCCTGTCTCTACCCAGCTTAAAACCTCCGCATGTTGCCCATTAAAGTTAAAATAAAATGCCAGCTCCTCACCCCAGCTCTCAAAGCCATCCTCGACAAAGCACCCTACCCACCTTGCCCACCACACTCCAGTGCCTTCAACCTCTACCTGTTCAAACACTCAAGCTCACTCCTGCCTCAGGAGTTTTGCACTCACTGCCTGGACACACTCCCCCCAGGGTCTTGTGGTTGCTGGGTTACCCTCTGCATAGAGGGCTTAGCACAGACAGCATCTCCTTAAGGGCCTTTCCCACCACCCTCCTCAGTCTCTCTGCCGTATGGCCCTGTTTCATTCCCTTCATAGCACTTAACACTGGCTGAAATTGTCTTGCTCTTTTTCCTTTTTCTTAAATAGGTGACAACTAGAATTCTAGTCCCTGAGGGCAGGACTCTGTCTTCTCCACTGCTGTGTCTCCAGCCACACGTGGTGCGTTGCTGCATATTGGAGGTTCTCTGTATCCACAGGGTCCGCATCCTTGGATTCAAGCAATCACAAATCTGATGGGTTGGATCCATGGATGTGGTACCCAGGATAGAGAGGACGGACTGCACAGCACCCTTTTATATAAGGAACTTGAGCTCTGCAGATTTTGGTATCCACTGAGGTTCTTGAACCAATCCCCATGGATACTGAGGGATGACTGTATGTCAGAATCCTCCAGCCACATCCTCCAGAGGCAGCCCGAGGACTAAGTGAGTTAAGAGAGGGGGCTGCTGGCCAAACTGTAGTCTTCTGTCCAGGGTGCTGACAGCTCTGGTGCACCACTGCTGTGCCTTCTCCAGGAGACGAGGAAGAAGGCTGCCCATTCTGGGAGGAAGAGCTGCTTTGTGTCACCAGGAGGTTGCCATGGGAACGCCTCACTGTGCAGCAGGCTCCCCTGAAAGTTAGAGATATGGAGATATGAAGCGATTGCAGAGTCGATGAAGAATTGACCAGCAGCTGCGGGGCCCTGGCTGCGGGCAGGGAAGGACTTTGGGTCACCCCCAACTGTCCTCAGCTCTCTTGTGAACTCCTCTTCTTCCACTGCCGGTTTCACCGCTCCCCAGCCTGCTCCCATCTAGGGCCAGAGCACTCACCCAGGAGTTGTGAGAGGGAAGTGAGGAGCAGGAGGCGGCCAGGGGTCATGGCGAGGTCATCCCAGGCTTCTGTGATGCTCAGTAATTGTGGGGCTTCACAATTTACACATGCATAGAGCACTCACCGCAGGCATGCCGAACACGGGACTTCAGTGGAAACATGCTATGGCTCATCAGACCCGTGAAGTAACAGACTGAATCCTCACACAGCCCTTGTCATTCTGATCTTCATTTCACAGATGGGAAAACTAAGGCTCAGAGAGGTTACATGACATTTTGGGGAACTGTCCCCTACTAAAAGGTAGTTCTAGGATTTTAACCCAGGGACTCCAAATCCAGAGTTCAAGGTCTTAACCACACCGTCCTCTTGGCAAGTCTGAACACAAACAAATGAAGTAACTCCTCCCTGTTGAATGGTTACTGTGCGCCAGGCATCCTGCTCAGTGTGTATGTCTGTTATTTCAAACAGGGTAATTGAGGATTGCAGGGATAAGTCACTCATCCAAGTGGAAGAGTTTGGATGTGCACTCTTGTTCAGAGTCCAGGTTCATTTTCCAACATCAGTGAAGGCCTGGACCTGACCTCCAGGGCCAGAGAAGACCCTCCAGTCTGGCCAACCTGGACTGCAGGAGGGGCTGCTGATATCTGTACCATCTTGGTCAAGCCCAAGGCTCAAGGAAAGGCAATGACCCCTTTTTTCAAAGCCCATCATGGCCTGGGCCTGGGGAGGACACTGAGGATGCCGGACAACCTGCCCACAGCTGATGTCCTGCTGGGCTGCAGGCTGCCGTGGTAGCACAGCCTGGGGGAAGAAGCACCTATCACTGCTTACCAGGGTAAGGCTCTTACCTTGAGCCCAGCTTTCCTTGTCAGGTCTATGGAATAACTCCCCTCCTTCCACTCAGACTCATCAAAGCTGGATGTGACAGTGCTTCCTAACCTGTCAGGGTGAAGATGGCTGCTACAGCATAGGTGAGCCCACTGTTAGAAAATCAGATACACTAGAGTCAATACTTACACTGTGAAGCTTCGTCTCTTCCTTACCCTCCAACTGGATGCTCTAAAAGGCATTTCCAATGGAGATTAAACTATAAAACTTTAATCTACATGCTGTTTTCTAGGAACGTGCCAACTGCACCCAGAGGCTTAGAGCCAAGCAGCTATGTTAGGGCCAAAACCAGCCCAGACCAGTGGCTGCCCCAGGCTAGCTGTGAGGACATGCTCCCAGGACATCTCCTTGGCTCTTCTGCTCTCTGTTTCCTGGTTCTGCCTTCATCCATCACCAGAGAACAGGCAGCAGAGCTCAGCTGGTGTGGGGGGGACTTGGGGTCTCATTGTTCTCTTGGGGCATATTCTGGTATCTTCCCCCCTCAAAGGAAACCTCTTTTTTCCCAGGCACCCTGGCAAGAAAAGGCATGAAACATCCCTACAGAAAGGATGGTCAGACATCCTTCTAAATTCCAGAGAGCAAAAGGGGCTTTGCGGTGGGGTGGAATCCACCAATATCCTCTCCTGAAATTGACACTCTCAGTATGTACCTCCAGAATGTCAAAGCTCTAATTAATCTAGCATCTTCTTTGTATTGGCATTAGTCAGCTATTGCTGCAATAATGCTGTGTAACAAACAACCCTAAAATCTTAGTGGCTTAAATCCACAATTTTTCTTGTCCATAAACTGAGGGTCAGCTGAATGGTTCTGTTTGGGGCCACAGGTTGTGTTCTGCTCTGCTCCACATGTCTCAACTTCTGAGACCAGTGGCTGGGCATGTTCTTTTCATGTTGGCAAGAGGCCAATCTAAACAACACAAACACATTTAAAGCCTCTGCTTACATCTCATCCCCTAACTAGTTCCACTGGCCAAAGTGGTCACATGGCCAAGCCCAACATCAAAGGGGTGAGTGGGATGCTAAGTCACAAAGCATCCTCAGATCTCAGCATCTATGTTAAATAAACAGCAAAGCAATAATTAAAATAATAAACCACATGACAGAGGGTAAAGCTATACAATTACCTCCCAGGGACCCAGGGAGGGGATGGTTACAAACAGGATGAAGTGGGTTTACATTGGTCACTGCCCTCGAGATCACTTTCCTGAGGGGGGATTCATCCCACCCTGTTTGGTACAGACTTGCTAGTGGTTAAAGTGAGACTGACCCCCACCACCAGCTCTAGAGGTGGACCTGGACTGGTTCAAGACAATCTGACAGCCTGTCCCACGCCCACAGTCACTGAGTCAGGGATGGTCATGTGACTTAATTCAGGCCACTGAGCACTGCTGAATCCCAGAAAGGAATCCACAAAGTGCCTCCTTTCCTCTCTGGAAAGAACAAAGAAACGCGGAATCAGAAGAACTTCTGGCAGCCAACCTGTGAGCCTGAGGGGACCCGGGCTTAGGATGAAGCTGTGGAGAAGAGTGCAGAGATCCAGGAAGAAGTCAGGTTTTAGGGGGATGTAATTCAGCTGGATCAAGCAGTACCTGAAACCTGACCTACCGCTTGACTTTTCACTTAGAGGAGCAAATACCTTCCCCTTTTTGTTTAAGCCAGTTCGAGTTTTATCTTCTCATCATTTCCAACCCAAAGATTCCAAGTGATTAGAGATGGTATTAGAGAGGAAATAGGAAATGAATTGGAAATAGGACATCTCTAGCTATTGTCAGGCCCCTATAGCACAAGCCTGAAACACTGGGGCCAAGAACATCACAGGATTTGGTCAGCTCTGCTTGGACCGTCCAGAGCCTCTTTGTCCCCAGGTACCTCGCTGCACCCACCACGGGCCTTCAGTGCCCCTCAAACCACCCTGCTCATCCAGACATGCTCACTGTCTTGATGTGACCTCGAGTCTCTGGCTGGCCCCAAAGCCCTGGGATTCTGGAGCTGCTGCCCCATATATCACAGATGCTTTTGCATGGAGGGAAAAATGTAGGTCATTTTTCAATGCATGTGGCTATCTTCAGGCAACCATGAATGCCAGAAGTGGGGCTGTGAGGCAGGGCTAGATAAATGGGATTTGTCTCAGAAGGAGCCGCCTACACCTGCCTGCTCTCCCACTCAGGTGGGTGGGGGTGGGGGCATCTGGGAAAGGAGCTTTGACGTTCGTTCCTGCCCCTTACCCACTCCCAGCCGGAGCTCCTGTCTCTCTCGACCTCAACATATTGTCCTCAGCCCTTAGCCACTGAAAGAAGAAAGAACTTTCTTTGTTATTGTTATTCTTTTTCAGTCTTGTTTTGTGAAAGAGAGGAAGAAAAACGGCAAGTCCATTAAGCCATTTATTCCTAACACTCTAGCCAGAACAGGCTTCTGGTGCTTGAAGAAAAATCAAGAAAATTCGTGCTTGTGAAAGGGAAAGAGCGACAGCCCTGGGCTGGGGCAGCCATAGCTGGGGATCCTCAGGCCCTCTCCACCCCACTCAGCCGTCCCCGCTCCCTGAAGCCAGCTCTCTGCTCACCCTAAAGGTTCAGCGCTCCTTCTTCTCCCAGTCCTCCCCCCCAATTCCCCGCCCAACTCCTCCCTGCCAGCCTCTGCACAGCCCACCCCTCCCAGAGCCAGGCCGGCCCTCTCCCGTCCTGCCCTCCCTTGCCTTCTCCCCGCTTCACGTTGGTGCTCCGCCCGCTGAGCCGCTCCCCAGCCTGGACAGACAGTGCCCCCCTCAGGCCACACTCAGCGCTGGGCTGCAGCGACCTGCGTGACAAAGACAAACACCCGTGGGGGCTTGGGGGAGGACAGAGGCAAGCCTCGGTGACCCCAATTCCAGATTCGAACCCAGGTCTCCAGAGGTGAGTATGAAGAAAATGCCTAAATTAAAATGCTAATTACTGTCTTCAGCAGTTGGTTACCAGACAGTCAGTTGTATCTATTATTAACAGCTTCCCGCCACAGCCCCGGCTCGCCAAGAGACACGGATGATTTAAAGAGTCAGGTGTAAGAGAAAGTAACAGAAAGCCCAGTGAGTGCTGTGAAGCTCGGCCTGCAAAAGTGTCACCCCCACTCTGCCCACCCCGCAGAGAGAAGCCCCCTGAGGGCCGCAGGACGGCTTGGCTCCTGGGGGACCCTGGGGACTCCTCCAGGTGGGAACTTGGGAAGTGGTTAAATCAGCGGAACCCTCGTGTCTAAAGCTATCTGCAGAACTCTTTGAAGCTCACAAAGTACCCCCAAGTTGCCTTAATTAAGTACCAGAGTTTGGTGACGGCAGAAGTCTGAGCCCTGATGCCCAAGTAAAATGCCATTAAAGCCAACCCTGCATGCTCCTGGAATCTGGGAGGGTTTGCTGCTGGCGAACCGCTGGCCCAGGAGCTGGCAGTCCCCAGGAGAAGCATATGATGGCTCCTGGAGAGCCCCAGTGCCCTTGTCTCGACCCTTCTGTCACACTGACCACCAGAAATAAGACAAAGCAGGGCTTATTATTCCCTCCAAGGGAAACCCTGGGGCCTTGGCAGTGGCCATGAAGGGTCTGCCCAGGTGGAGGGCTCAGGTGGCTGGGAAAGAAGAGGCAACATGTGATACGGAGTAGAGAGCTGCAGAAAGACGGAAACAGCCAAGCCCGAGCATTCTCTCTCCTCTGTTCACTCCAGGCAGAAAGGGACGGGGCTGCCCAAGGTCACGAGGAGATGCCCAGGCAGGGCAGAGGTGGGTTCAGGTCTCCTTCCCAGACTCACAGTCCAGTCATCAGAGAGACGACTACAGAGGCCTGGAGGCCACATCCCCCACCTTCTAGCTCTGTTACGTTGCTGTCACAGGCACTCCATCCCTCTCTGAGATGCTCAGGTCCTGTACCTGTGCGCTCCCAGAAGCGGCGCTGGGTCAGCCTGATGTTTCCAGAACATGGCTCCAGACACAGAGAGGGTACCATGTGATTTCTTATGAACAATGAATAAATAAATTCAATCCTGTACGTGAACAGCTTAATACACAGGGCATTCTAGGGCTGGCTCCTACCGGCTCTTAGGAACCAATTGTTAAATATTCAAGATTCCTGAGCTGGTTATTTAAAAACTGGTAGCTTGAAATCAGCCTCAGTGAGAGTATTTACACCACAGCAACCAGCTAATATTATAAACCAGAGTTGTTTTCCATATCCCACCCCTACCCCCAGCAAAACACCTATAACCAAGCTTCTTAAGCTGGGTTAATCTTTCTTAACCTTCAGATCTTCCAAATAAAGGAAAAGTTGACACGCCTCCTGCATTTTATTCCCCCATCCCATTCCCCCTGGTGCATGAGCACTCTACACTCTGAGCCATCCGCTGGCAAGCCCCAGCACCTCTTCCTTATGACAGCTCCCGTCACAAGGCCAGGCTCCCTTCTGGAGACAGTGTTAGACTAGTTAATTTCCCATCACCTCCTACCCCTCTCAGTGCATCACCTGTTCTGCCCAGTCCAGTCCCAGGCAGAGTGTAAACACACCCAGTGATGAATGATCCCACGTGTCACAGGCTGGAGCCCCCTGCTCCCTCCACCACCTGTTCTGTCCCAGCTAGAGGGAGGGAGGAGGAGGGGGCTCCCATCTGAGTTAGAATCATCCATCCTAGGTAATTAATTGCCAAAGAAAACGCAAACCCACTGAAGGGGAGTGGAAGTCCCCCCACCAGCTTCTCAAAACTCCTCCTGCCCCAGGCTTGCCTCTGAGGCTGCTGGGAGAACCAGAAACGTGAGGGGGCCAGGGAACCATCTGCCAGGGAACAGGGTCTCCTCCCGGATCAACAGCTAAGACACTCTTTTCAAGACCTCGCTGTCAGTTCCTACCAAAGCCCAGTCCCCGAAGCTGGTGCTGTGGCCTCTCAACAACCCTCTCCTAGTCTGAAAACAGAAAGTGTGTTAGGCAGACACCATTGGTCATCTGCCAGTGTCCATTTCCTTCTTACCTGATAGCATTCAGGTTGACTGTTGACGATTCCATATCCCAAGGCTCTGATTTGTTTAGGGGGAACGGGAGTGTAGTTCAGTTACAGTCAAAGACACATAAAGGAGGGTCGGAGATTTCTTTAATCCTGTGAATCACCACAGGAAAAGATATTCTCTTTCATCTCCAAGCATTATGGCATCTGGAGGTGAATCTTGGAGCTTCAGCAGCCATATTGTGACCCTGAGAGGTGACAGACTGCAGCTGGGACTGCCATACCAACAAAGGCAATGAAGAGGAAGGGGAAGAGCTGAGCTCCCTATGACGTCACTGGCCCTCCGAGTCCCCTGCCTGGAGTCACTCCTCCTCTAGACCTCTTGCAACCTGAGATAAGAAAGGGCCTTATCCATTCTGAGTTGGATGGTTACCTGCAGCTAAAGGCACCCCAACTCAGGGAAAGCAAAGCTGGGACCATCTCAGTCGCCAAGGTAGGAGATGCTGGCACCTGGAGCTCCCCGTGTTCTCTGTAGGTGAATCTTCCATTTGCAAACCTGCCTCTCTCCTCTCTCTGCCTAGGACCAGACTCTGACCTGAAAATGTCATTCCCCTGTCCCTTCACCAGGCTGGAGGTGACCTCTAGCCTAAGACCAATGCCTGAATCCTTGTTGCCCCTGGACACCCCATCTGCAAGGGGACATTCTTGCTCTCTGTGCTTGAGCTTCTCAGGGACCTCCCAGCCCTACCCCCAGTTCCTCCTGCCCCTCAGTGAGCAGGCATCGCTCCAGACCACAGCACCACTCCCACTCCCCCCGAGACTGAATGGTCAATGTGAAGGGCTCACCTTGCTGGGACTGAAACCCCTGCTCAGAGCCCAAGGCAATTATCATTTAGAGGCACTGAGGACTCAGGCAGTAGCATTCCCTGAGTTTCTCAGAACACATTACCCACATTATTTTTCACTCAATGCCCGTCAAGAAACCCTTGAGAGAGCTGAAGGACGTCACTTAGTCCTAGTTTACAGATGGGCTGTACAAACGGAAAGGGATACACATTTTTCAAGAGCCCAGAGTGACAGAGCCCACAACTGTTGGAGCCTAAACTAGCACCAATAACAAATGGGCACAGTCAGGGCAAGACTTGCAAGCCTCATATGGAGGCAAGTGTGCAGGTTTGGACCGCACTGTTCCCTCTGCTGGGAACAGGTACCGCAGACCCAATGTGGCCCAGATTGCTGGTGAGCAAACACACGGATCAGTCAGAAAAGGCCCTGCTCCCTGAAAATACTCAAAAGAAACTGAGAGCTATGTTCCAGTCCAGGGCAGAAGCAAGGTAGTTAACAAAGAATGGAGAGAAAGAGAATACAAAGCATTCTGGGCAAATCTTTCCATCTCTTTCCGCCCCAACCTCCTCATCTGGATAACATGAGAAATACAAGTTCCCTCTCCCAGGGTGGTTGGTGAAACCATGAACACATTTACGGAGTCCAAGCTACATACTATTAGTTATCCTTCAATATCCATGGTCCCCTCCCTCTGATCTTTAGCTGGGCCCATGGCTAACTGACACATAGGGCTTCCCTGGCGGCTTACACGGTAAAGAATCTTCCTGCAATGCAGAAGACCTGGGCTCGATCCCTGGGTCGGGAAGATCCCCTGGAGAAGGGAATGGCAACCCACTCCAGGATTCTTGCCTGGAGAATTCTGTGAACAAAGGAGCCTGGTGGGATACACAGTCCATGAGTTTGCAAAGAATTGGACACAACTGAGAGACTAACACTTTCATGGCTACCTGGAATGAAGACTCTTCTCAGCCTCCCTTGCCACCATCTTGCCCATCTGACTATTAATAAATTCTGACTCTAACCCTGTAAACACACGTAGGGTGTGCAGTTCTGGAGAGTATCCATAAAGGGAGGACCTGCGCTTCTTTGTCCCTTTCTCCTTCTGGGATCCAAGCAACCATCTTGGACCATGAAGCGGAAGTCACTGGAAGAAGACTGAATGTAAAAAATGACTGATGCTGACTTTGAGAAACCTCTCGTCCAGACTCTAGGCTCTTGATTAAGAGACAAATGTATTTCTATCATTTTGGCCCTATTTTTCTCTTTGGGATGGTGTTCGTCACTCACAGCTGAATCTACTCTAGCCCCTACAGTTGAGAACCTCCACCAATCTGTCCCCCAAGCCCAGGGGACCACCCGCCACAGGACCCACCACTCCATCATAAATCCGATGGAAGGCTACAGTGGTCACACTGGGTGGGTACTGCTCAGCATGTGTCAATAAGCGACCCACTGGAAGGTGGGCCCTGGCTCCAGCTCACCCTCCAATACTGAATTCCAGCTCGAACTTGCCGGTGGCCAGCCCGAAGTCTTTCCAGAATGGCTGGAGAGTCGGTTTTTGAGAAGGGCAGGAAAACAGCTTGAAGAATAGAGATGCGGAGGACAGAAGGGCAAATTACTTGCTGCTTGGCTCAGATTCGGAATCTGGAACAAAAGAAAATGTGTTTTTAACCAGCCTGCAAATGGCAAAATGACAGCCTCAGATGCCAGACCCCCTCTCTCCCCACCCCTAGAGTGGCTGGTGAGCCAGTCCCTGTGCCCACCACGCAGAAAAGACGCTGTGGTTCCCCTTTCCATCTCCTGGAAGGACAGAGTGCCACAACCCACGGGTGGTCGCATAGTGACCCAGCAGCCCGGCACCTGTTCATTGTTTTCAGTGCTAACAGCAGCCAGTTTTCCCTTAGCTGTCCCTACTCTTCTCTTTCAGTCCACAGGCTTCAAACAGAGCTGACGCCACTCCGGGTATCATGTGACTCAGGCCTGGCCAATCAGAATGCCTGTATTTCCCCAACCACCCTGATTGGTCAGGGATGAGCATGTGACCCAGAAAGAGAAATTTACTAAGAGTGTT
The DNA here is from genome assembly GCF_001704415.2 of Capra hircus. Taxonomy (NCBI): domain Eukaryota; kingdom Metazoa; phylum Chordata; class Mammalia; order Artiodactyla; family Bovidae; genus Capra; species Capra hircus. The sequence goes on from NC_030814.1 coordinate 72,441,369, forward strand.
GACAGAAGAGTAAGCCTTTTTCGCCCTGGGTTTTATTCTGGGAGGTTGTAACCCTCGGGCTGCTGGCAGCACCCTTGCTATCACGTGGAGCCTCCGGATACAGCAGGAATTGGCAGAGCCAAGAAGCAGAGAGGCATCCAGGTCCTAGTTGGATCCCAGCCCGACGTTCACCACCCCTCACATTTGTAGTTATCAATGTTTCTTCCCCCATCACCACCCAGAACCACTTGCCTGTGCAAATTCTGGTCGAGTTGAAACACCATTTCTTCTTGTGCTAGCAAACTCCCTCTCCTGTATCTCAAAGTCCAGCGAAAAGCTGCCTGTTCCCCAAGGAGGCCAGCTCTCAGGCCCCTCGATAGGTGAGCATGGATCACACTGAATGAACATTTCCACGTTACCTCCGCCAGCAGCATGGGGGTCTCTCCAGGACAGGACCTGCGTGTCCTCTCACTCTGTGTCCAGTGCCCAGCATCCAGTAGGTGCTTACTAAATGCTGGTTGAGTAAATAAATGAATGACTGCAGAGAAGCAAGCTAATCGTTCATCAAGTTTATGGATGACATGAAATTGGGAGCAGTTTCTAGCCAGAGGTTAGAATCGTAAAGCAGATTGGCTTTCACAAATGAGAGTATGGCAGGCTGAAACGGAATTGGATGACGTTCATTAAGTAACTAGTTGGAAGAAGTCGTTGCCGGGAGTCTGTGAGAGCTGGGAATGTAATGATTTCTGTGCACATTCCCAGACAAGCTGTGGGTGGCAGGCTGAATGCAGAGTGAAAGAAGCCGGCCATTGAGAGCTGGTCCCCCCACTGAGGTCAGTTCATGGGTTTGTGACAAGCAAGACCTAGGCAGGTCCTTCTGCCTCCAGGAAGGCACTCGTAGCTCTGTATTTTGGGGGACATAGAAGATTCAAGGAAGCAAGTAAAAGAGCATTTAAAATAGTGGAAGGGAAGACAAATTGGATTTCTCCAGCCAGGTTAAAGAGGCTTGGGTTGTTGCATTTGGAAAGAGAATGGGCTTTAATGAGGGGCCTCACCTCCCAGCATGGAGAAGGAGCCCCAAAACGAGAGTGATGGGCAGGCAGGCAGTGGCAGCCTGCCCTGCCCCCACTGCAGCCTCCGGAGCTGCTGCCACCCCTGCTGTTTACACTTTTATCGTTTGCAATGAAAGACGATGATGTGTGTGTGAGCTGTATTGATTGTGCCTCTTAGATTTTTATGTCATTGTGGAAAGTGGCAATTATGCTCTCCTGCTCTGGAGGGAGCAAACAGCCCCGGGGGAGGACAACACAGGGCCGGGATAACTCAGACGGCAGCCAGAGGGGGTCTGGCTCAGGAGCTGGGGGTATGAGACAGGCAGCCTGGGGATGGGGCTGGTTGAGCCTGAGAAGGGACAGGGATCCCATCAAGTGATGCACCTACTCTAGGCTGTAGACATTTCTTAAGCACCTACAGAGTGCAAGGTGGTCAAGTCATTGTTCCACACTTGTCTGAAAGCCCTCTGATGGCTTCCTTTTTGTGATTAAAATAAATCCATTCTACCTATTGGACATATGTCATCAGACCCCCACCTACCTCTCTGGTCTCACCTCCATTCTTTGCCTTTGTCATTCACGGCTGCCTAGTCACCTAGCCTTCCTCCTGGTCTGCCCGCACAACAAGCGTGGCCCTGCCTCCTGGTCTTTGCCCTTTGCTCTTGCAGTTCCTCTCCTGGAATGCTGTCCCCTGTGCTCTGTTCTGCCATTATCTTCACATTCAGGTCTCAGCTTAAGTATCACCTTCTCACATATCTCGTGTTATGTCCACACCAGTCTGTCTGACACATCATGTTCTTTTCTTTTCCTCATAGCGCTTCTCACTCTCATATATTCTTGCCTACTTATGGGTTCATTATCTGTCTTGCCTGCCAACATGTAAATGCAAGAATAGTAGGAACCTTATCTCTTGTTCCCTGCTTTGCCACCAGCACCTAGAGGAGTTCCTGGCACATGACTTAAGTGTAATGAATATTGACAAGTATTGTTCCTTCTAGTTAATAGTAGAGGAAACGGAGGCTTCAAGGGTGTATCAATTAGGACTATGTTTGACCAAAAGTAACAGAATATCCAGCTAAGACACAGAGGTGGATGATGATTGATACAGATCCAATTGCTCAATGATGACCCAATAAGCTGAGGAACTTTTCATCATTCTGCCCAGTTTTTCTTAGGCCATTACTTTGAGCTTGCTTCTCATGGTCACAAAGTGGCTGCTCCTGCTCCTGCGACAACTTGACGTTCAAAGCAGGAAGGAGAGGAGAAGGCAAAATTCTGATCTAGTTGAATATGTTTTCCTTTTTATTGGACCTGTTCCATTTCCAGAACACCCCTCACCAGGATTCTGCTTCCAGCATTGGCTGGATCTATGTCACTCACTGCAAGAGATACTGGGAAACTCCCTGGGCTCCAAATAGAAGAGGGCAGAAGAGAAGTGGGCTGTACAGGAGTGCTGAGTGAACCATCTTCAGTGATGACCATGAAGAGGTGACCTATGAACAGTGGAACTGGGGTCTGAGCCCACATGGGTCTGACCCCAGAGTCCATGCCCTACTTACCACACCGTGGTGCTTCTCTCCTGGCCTCTGGGTGAGACAGCAAAGATGCTAGAGCCGGTCCCAGAAGTGCCATCAGGTCTGTAGCCCAGCACATGTTGTTCTGTGTTACCTGGCCTTTTTCCATCCCAACGCCTCCCCTCCCTCCCACAACACTCCCCAGTGCCCCACCTACAATGATCCATTCAGGGCTCCTAAACGCACCTGACCTTCCATCCTCTGTCCCTTTGCAAAGATGCTCAGAGCCCCAGCTACCCTTACGCCACTCTGCTCATCCTTCGCAGCCCAGCTGGAGTGTCACCTCCTCTAATTCTTCTGCTTTCTTGCTTAGTCACATGCTAAGGACTCACAGCAGAGAGAAAGGCAGACAATAAGCAAACAAACAAAATAAATAAGACCGTTTCATAGAAGGATAGGTGCAATGAGGAAACAAAACAGGGTGACATGTTAGAGAGCAACTGGGAAGCTGTGGTAGATGGAATAGTGGCCCCAAAGGTGTTTATGTCCTAGTTCTTGGAACCTGTGAATATGAGAGTTTACATGGCAGAGGGAAATTAAGGTTGTGGATGAAATTAAGGTTGTGGATGAAATTAAGGTTGTGCGCAATAAAGACTTGGCTGACCTCAGTCCCTGGCTCCTGGGGACCTCTATGTCCTATGTAACCTCTATCCTCTGTAACCTCTATATCCTCAGAAATTCTGGAGGGATAGGACTGTATTTGTTATTCATGGTGGCGCCTTAGACCACGCCTGATAGTTTATGCTCATGAGGTGACTCAAAACGGAGGCTGATGGTGCCAGAAAGACCAGCCATGTGATTAGAAGAGTTGGAACTTTGAGCCCCACAAGGAGAAGGGAGCTGGACACTGAGTTTAGTCACATGACCGATGATTCAGTCAAGTCGGTCAGCCATGCCTATGCAATGAAACCTCCATAAAAACTGTGCACGCTGGAACTGCAGGGAGCTTCCTGGTTGGCGATACTCTGTGCTGTTGCATGTTGTTGTGCTGGGAGGGTAAAGCATTCCTGACAACATGGGGAGAGAACACAGAAGTTTGGGCCCCTAAACCTCATCCTCTGCATCTCTCCCCTTGATTTGCTCTGAATTATATTCTTTTGTAGTCAGAAATATGGTACTTTCCTGAGTTCTCTGAGCCATTCCAGCAAATTGTAGCAACTAAGGGGGTAGAGAGAATCCTTGACTTGGTTAGATGTGAGGGTAACCTGGGGGCCCCTGAACTTGCATCTGGTGTCTGGGGAGATCTGCAACCTTAACTTGTGAAGTTGGCCTAATTCCAGGTGGCTGATGTCACTGGAGGTTGCTCATCAGCTGACCCTGAGTTGGGAAATGACAGGTGTACCTTGGAGAGATTGCAGTTTCCATTCCAAACCACCAGATAAAGCCAACACTGCAATAAAGTGAGTCCCATGAATGCTTTGGTTTCCCAGTATACATGAAAGCTACATTTACACTATGCCGTAGTCTGTTAAGTGTGCAACGGCATTATGTCTTTGAAAATGTACCTGAGAAGTATAAGTGTTAGTTGCGCAGTTGTGTCTGACTTTGCGACCTCATGAACTGTAGCCCGCCAGGCTTCTCTGTCCATAGGTTTTTCCAGACAAGAATATTGGAGTGGGTAGCCATTCCATTCTCCAGGGAATATTCCCAACCCAGGGATTGAACCTGGGTCACCTGCATTGCAGGCAGAATCTTTACTGTCTGAGCCACCAGGGAAGCCCCAGAAATGTATGTAACTTAATTTAAAAATAATATATTGCTGAAAAATGCCAACCATCATCTGAGCCTTCAGTGAGTCATAATCTCTCTGCTGGTGGAGGGTCTTGCCTTGATGTTGATGGTTGCTCACTGGTTGAGGCAGTGATTGCTAAAGGTTGGGGTGGTTGTGGCAGTAGCTTAAAATAAGATACCAGTGAAGTTTGCAGCATCTATTGACTTCTTTCACGAATAATTTATAGCATACAGTGCTTTCTGACGTCCTTTTACCCATGGTGGAACTTGCTTCAAAATTGGAGTCAATCCTCTCAAACCTCCTAAATCCTGCCACTGCTTTATCTATTAAATTTATGTAATATTCTCAATACTCTTTTGTCATTTCAACAATTAAGTTTGCCATCTTATATGGCATGGTTCATGATGCTCCAAAGCTATTACAATAGTAACATCAAAGATCACTAATCACAGATCACCATAATAAATACAATAATGAAAGAGTTTGAAGTATTTTGAGAATTACCAAAACATGATGCAAAGATACGAAGTGAGCAAATGCTGTTGAAACAATGGTGCCTATATATTTGCTCGATCAAGTGTTGCAACAAATCTTTGATTTGTAAGACATACAATATTTGAGAAGCCAAATAAAACTTGGTATGCTCATATCCTGAATTATCCAGAGGGCCTGATAACAAGGGCCCTTAGAAGGGAAGAGGGAGGCAGAAGAGAGAGAACTAGAGATAGCATCATGAGAGTGACTCAGTGCAACACTGCTGGCTTTGTGGATGGAGGAAGGGGCTGAGAGGGTGCAGGAAAGAGGGCAGCCTCTAGCAGGTGGAAAAGGCAAGAAAACAGATTACCTGCTACAGCCTGCAGAAGGTATGCAGTCCTGCTGACACCTTGGTTTTGGCTCAGTCAGACCTAGTTTGGACTTCTGACCTCTGGGACAGTAGAATAACAAAGCAATGTTGTTTTAAGTCTCTCGGTTTGTGGTCATTTGTTTCAGCAGCAGTGGTGAATTAATACAAGGGTATTGGTGCGGCTGCTGCTGCTGCGTCGCTTCAGTTGTGTCTGACTCTGTGCGATCCCAGATTACTTTGTATGTATTGAGGGTTGAGGGTAGTCAGGGAAGGCCTCTCTGAGAAGGAAACAATTAAGTTGAAATCTTTTGTCACATTGTTACTGGCTTTGTTTCTAAGAACCTCAAAAATGTGAACTTTATGTGATTCTGCTTTGTATACCCACCACTTGCTGGAGACCCAGGAGGGCCAAATTCCTCAGAAACTTTTTCTTTCACATCATTTTCATTTTGTTCTGTTTAACAACTCAGTAATGTCGTCTTTGTGTGTGTGTGTGTGTGTGTATGATCTATGGATTTTAACACATTTATAGATTCATGCCACTACCTCAATAGGATCGAGGCCCATCAACCCCATGAAACTCCTGTACACGCTCCCTTTATCATCACGCACGTTCCACACCCCTACCCCATAACAAGCACTGGTCTGTTCTCCAACACTATCACTTTGTTTTTTTGAGCAGTTCGCATGAAAGGAATGACACAGTATGTAACCTTTGAGACTGGCTTCTTTCACTCAGCATAATGCCTCTGAGATTCCTTTAAGTCATTGCGTGAATCAATAATTAATTCCTTTTTATTGCGGACTATTATTCCATTGAATGGATATACTGAAGTTTCTCCATTCACCTATTGAGGGACATTTGAATTGCTTCCAGTTTGGGCAATTGCCACCTGCTATGATCATTTATGTTCCAGTTTTCACATGAACATAAGTTTTCATTTCTCTAGGGTAAACACTCTGGAGTGGGATTGCTGGGACATATGGTAATTATATGTTTACCTTGATAAGAAACTGCCAAGCTATACCGTTTTGCATTCCCACCAGCAGTCCTTGAGAGTTCCAATTGCTCGGCATCCTCACCAGCACTTGGTTTTGTCAGTTTGTTTTGTCCATTTGTAAAAGTGTAGTTATAACATTGCCGGAATGGCTGATAATGATGAACATCTTCATGTATGCTTATTGGCCATCTTTATGTCCTCCTGAATAAAGTTTCTGTTGAAATCTTTTGTCCATCTTTCAGTTGGGTTGCTTGTCTTTTTGTTGAATTTTGAGGGTTCTTCATGTACTTTGAATAGAAATCTTTTGCCAGACATGTGGTTTGCAAACATTCTCTCCAGGTTTGTAGCTTGCTTTTTCATTCTCTTAACAGTGTCCTTCACAAGAACAGAAAGGTTGATTTTGATGATACTCAATTTATTCTTTTATGGATTGTGGTTTTAATGCGATAACTCTGCCTACTCCCAAGTCATGAAGACTTTCTCTTATGTTATCTTCCAGAAGTTTTATCTATAATCTATTTAGAATTAAATTTTGGATAAAGTATAAGACTTAAGATTTTTAAAAATAATATCTTTAGATAGACATATCTAACTTTTCCAGTCCACTTAGAATTAATATTTTACCACTTCATGTGGAATGAAGAACCCTCACCACTGTGTATGTCATTTTACCCTCTTCCTTTTCTGCTGTATTTGTCTTCTGAATGACGTGTACATTCATTGAAATCCCATTAGGCAATGTCATATTTTGTTTTTAACCACCAGACACATTTTAAAAAGCTCAACAGGAAAGTCAACAGAAGAAAAATAGTCTATAATACATATCCAAATTCTTGCCATTTCTGCTAATCTTCCTTACTCCTGTTCCAAGTTTCTGCTGTTATTCCCCTTCTGTTGAAGAGTTCTTTAGCAATCTTTTAGTCCGGGTCTCCTGGCAACCAATTCTCCTAGCTTTCCTTCATGTGAAAACGTCTTTGTTTTACCTGCATTCCCAAAGCACATTTCCTGTGAGGAATTCTGAGCCGAGAGTTCTTTTCTTGAAGAATTTTAAAATGTTGTTCACTTTCTTCCAGCCTTTGTGGTTTCCACTGAGAACTCCAGTCCTGTGAATCATTGTTCCCCTCTAGGTTTTCTCCGGTTGTTTTCAAGATGTTTTTTCTTTGTCTTAAGTTTTCAAAAGTTTAATTATGATGTGTCTAGGCATAGATTTCTATGTGTTTATTCTATTTTGGATTCGCTGAGCTTAAATTTGTGTGTTTATATGTTTCATCAGATTTGGAAGATTTGCATCACTATTTCTTCAAATTTTTCCCCGGATCTCCCTTTGTCTTCTCCTTCCAAGACTCCAGTGACATGAATGTTAGACCTTTGGGTATTGTCCCACAGGTCTCTGAGGCTCTCTTCATTTTTCCCCGATCTTCTTTCTCTATGTTATTCATATTAGATAACTTCTATTGGTCTATCTTCAAGTTTACTGTTTTCTCCATCATTTCCATTTTGCTATTGAGCCCATGCAGTGAGTCTTTAAATTTTTGGTTATTGTATTTTCCACTTCTAAACTTCCATTTGATTCTTCTAGTTATCTTTTGTTTTTAGGCTGATGCTTTTTTGTCTTTCTGTTAATTTCAAGAATGTTTGCCCTTATATATTGGACTATTTTTTAAATAGCTTCTACTATCTCGGTAAAGTCATCTCAGCATTGGCTACTGTTGGTTGTCTTTTCCCAAGTAAGTTGAGATTTCCCTGGTTCTTCCCGCGCAGAGCAGTTTTCTGTTTTTCCTTTAGCAGACAGTTGACCCAGTTGGGTTCAGATCACAAGTTCCCTCCAGCTTCCTGTGGGCTGTGGTTCCAATGGCAGTGCAATTTTCAAAGCTTCTGCAGTGCTGTTTGGGTCTGTCCCCTGTCTGCACCTCCCCACAGCCAATCTGGGATTGAGACAGTGGCCCGTCCTCAGGTGTTCTGTTCTCTAGTTGCTTCTTGCTGTTTAAGGTCAGGCTGTGCAGTTCAATTTCATAAACAGCTTTAAGGGACTGTTTTTCCCAGCTCTTCCCTTCCTGTGATCTCCCCTGGGCTTTCCAGTCTACTGAAGTTTCTCTTGGCCAGTCCCCAGGCCAGAGGCTGGGGCTCTGCTTACTGTGCATATCATGTCTTTCCTGTGGCTGCTAGTGTGGAATCCAAGGGGCTTGCCCACCCTGGTGGGCCATGGCTCCTCCCACTGGAGCTCTGGTTTGCCCCCAGCCCACACTGCTATTGCTGCTGCTACCATCAAATGATTTATTGGAGGCTGGGGTGCAAGAGAACGAAAAAAAAAAAAGGCAGAGAAAAAAAAACAGATGCCTTCTCTTCTGTATCTCACCCTTTTCTTGGTCCTCAAGACAGAATCAGAGGGCTTTTCCTGGAACTCTCTTTGTAGATGCTAATACCCACTTCAAGATTTTGCATTGCATTGGATTCAGCCCAGGAGATATTGGAGGTGGTATAAATAATAAATTTACTACTGATTTGTGTTACTTTGATATCTGGTCTTCTCTGAGGCACCATAATGCCTGTAAGCCCTTTATCGTGGGACCCAGCACTTAGTAAGTGCTCAAAAATGGCAGCTACTGTTGATTTTATTATTACCACATACTTGGTTGCAGGCAGAAGAGACTTCAAATCCATGCTCTGTCAAGGTTCTATGCTGTGTTCAGTGGGGGAGACAGGATGAGTGTGTTTGCCTCATCTTACACGGACCTGGAAACTCCCAGTCAATTTTTTAAAGGACATAAAGCATGCAAGTATACAGAGGTGGTGTGGTGCTAAAGCCAACGTTTAGTAAGCACATAACAGCTCTTCATGTTCGTGCAACTTGGGGTTTGAACCCAGCTGCCCTTTCTAGCTGTGTAATGCTGGGCAAGAATCTAAGTGTATATGATCCTCGGGTTCCTCACCTGTAAAATATAGAGTCACGGGGTGTGCGAGAATGATGCAATAATGTCTATAAAGCTCTTTATTTCAGGATTCAGGATATAGTAAGTGCCCAAGACAATAATGGCAACTCTTGGTGTTATTACCACCTGGGATTGCAAGTTACAGAGAGGGACTGCCTCTATTAAGCAAAAGGGAAGGTATATTTGGGGCTCCCAGAATCCACAGGAGGTGATGGGCATCAGGTCTAGGAGCACCAGCGACTGTGGGCTGGGTTGAGGTTCACAGTGGAGTTCACTCCTGGCCCCACAGCATGGGACACACAGCCCTCGGGCTCCCACTGTGGGAGGCAGGTGCCATCACTGCCTTCCCCATGAAGACGGTGCTCATTGAGGACCCTTCCAGAGGGAAACAGGAACTCACAAGCAAGAAGAGTAGACTCTGGAAAGCTCTCCTTAACCTCCCCTGCCCCCACAACCTCTTCCCTTTTACTAGAAATGAGACCACAGGCAATCAACCTAACCTCTCTATACCTATTTTCTTAGCTGTGAAATGAGGCTAGAAATCATATAAACTGAAGATTTCATTCAATAATGTCAGAAAATATTAAGTCAGGATTAGGCAGTGTGCTAGTGCTCAGTTATTAAATATTATTATTACTGCTACAGGTGGCTGCTCCTTCAATCCTCACAACAACCTCTGTGTGTTACTGGCCTGACTCCAGGTGGAGAAACCGAGAGAGGTGCCGTGGTTTGGCCAAGGATGCAGGTGGCCTTCTAAACTGGTTTGAATAGTAGCTGTTGTGAAGGCGGGGGTGATGTCACCAAAGGTGGGACAGGCCCCCAGGGAATGGGTGGCAGCCCAAAGGGAGCACCATTCAGGGAAGGGGGCCTTGAACTGGGGGTAGAGGAGCCCCCTTCATCTGTGTACCTACCTGCTGTGTGGGTTCCCTTGTGTGTGCAAAGTGTGTCTCCTCTCAGCACACACGTGTCCTGCTCTGTGCTTTTCTCACGAAAAACATCAGTGACTTGGATGAGGCATCATGATGAGAAATCTGAGAACCTCCTCATGGGCTAGGGGACAGAACAGGGTCCCCACAGGGCCTGAGGGGTGTGGGGATTGGCAGGAGAAGCCCTAAGTTGACCGGGCACGCTGATCTCATCTGGAGAGCACAGCTGGAGTGGGTGGGCAGGCCAGCACTGGACTGACAGCTAGACAAGAAGGCCAGGGTGGAAAACCAGCGGGACACATCGTGGGGCGGGAGGTGATGGGGGTGCAGATGGTACCTCTTTTTCTTTCCATGTTATTTTCTTCCATTTAAGCAAAAGCTGTAACGAGGCAGCCTATGGAATGGCAAGATTGATTGTGTCATTCTGGCCTTTGAGGGAAGAAGGGGGAAAAAAATCAAATTATCGGACAGGGTCCTTTTAAGGAGCTGCTGCTTTAATTTATTTTTTTTATATTTTGTCAATAGCTGTTGTTTTTTTCTTAAACAAGTGCTGCACTTTATAAATGGATTTTTCTTGGGCAAAACAAACACAGTCATTTCATACCTCCTTCTAAAACTTACCAAAAATGTGGTGAGTGGCTATGATGGACACAGGGCCAGATCACCACTTGGAAGGGTGACGGGTAGCTTTAGAGACTCCCCCAGCCCTGGGGGAGGGGGACAGGTGGAGTTGGACATAGCAGCAGACTGTGGCGCAGATCACCACCCCCCGGTCACATGGCCCAGGTTCCAGGCCTGTTGAGGCTCCATGACCCCTCAGTGGAGGAAAACATTTTTTAAAACAGAGGTTGCTTCCCGCCTTCAAAAGTCTGATTGACTGGGTCTGCAGTGGTCCCTGGATGGTAGTTTTTTAAGCTCAGGTGATTGGACAATAAATCTCAGCTCTTCAGCATGGCCTTCCAGCCACTCCTGAGAGACTGCCTTGCCTCATCCCCACCTCACCCCAGGTGCCCCAGAGTCCTCTGGGTGCCCCCACCTCTGTCCCTCTGCTTCCTTAGCCTGCAGTTCAGACTCACCTTTTCAAATGGCATTCAACCTCCTAACAATGGGCAGGGGTCACCCCCATTTGTTCACTCATTTATTCAACTGCTCATTGAAAATGTATTTATTCAGTCCCTCTATATGCCAGGCATTGGGCCGGGCATTGCAATGAGTAATGTCCAGGGAAAATGGGAGGAGAGAGAGTTCTTGTCCTCTAGAAACACACAATACAGCTGAGAGGGAGGGAGGGAGCTGACACTGAGCAGGGGTCTCAAAGCCAGAGTCCCCAGGGGTGGTACAGACCCCAGGAGAGCAGAGGCAGGACTATGGCTAAGGCCCACGCAGGCACTTTCCAAAACTTGCTGCAACCACACTGTGGAGAGCAGCTCAGAGCTGACCAGTTTTGCAGGAGAAGCTAAATCCAGGTGTGTATATTAAATCTCCTGGTTTCTAAAAGCAGCTTGAGGAAAGTGAAAGTCGCTCAGCCGTGTCCGACTCTTTGCAACCCCATTGACTGTACAGTCCATGGGATTCTCCAGGCCAGAAAACTGGAGTGGGTAGCCTTTCCCTTCTCCAGGGGATCTTCCCAACCCAGGGATCAAACCCAGTTCTCCCACATTGCAGGCGGATTCTTTACCAGCTGAGCCACCAGGGAAGCCCAGTTGATTTTCTCTAAATCCGTCATCCCTGGGAACCACACAACACAGGCCTGCCTGCCTGGTAGCTGCCTGGCGGCTGGGCCTCTGCATCTCAAATCATCTTGAAACCATTTGGTGTCATTTCAGGGGAGCTCCAAAGAGCTCCAGTACCACAGTTCTTTGTGTCTCAACACAGAAAAGAATTCAGCGAGAGGCAAAGGGATAGATAAGATGTGATTTATTAAAATAGGATGCTTGTGAGGTTTACAAGTGGGCAGGCGAGAAATACCATGCCCCAAGAACTTACTGGGCCACAGTTTCATAATCAAATGAAAAGTGGGGAGGGGGAGAAGACCTTCTATATCTTTCTCAAGTGGATGTCATGCTTCCATCACGAGCTCCTCCTCCAGGTATGGCAGTCCCTACACAGTCAAGCTAGGTCCACAAATTATTGTTTTTGATGTGTGCAGAGAGCATGTCATTAACTTGCTGAGCTCACTGGACAGGATGTGGGGCTCCTGCCACCGTTGTTTTATTGTCTGAGGGCATGTCTCCTGCTTCTGTTGCATGGTTTTGTTGCTAAGCAAGCCTGCTTGGTTTGGGGGTTAAGCAAACCTGCTTTCTCGAGTAATTTACAGGGGTCTCCCATATTTTTTTCTACTTACAGTCCCCTAGTGGGATTAACTATTTAATCACCTGTAATCAAATCATTACTTTGTCCTTATCACTCTTGGAGTCTGACTGGCAGGCCCCGGAGGGTGGACTGAATGGGGCAAAGGTGGAATGTTCCCCCTGCAAAGGCCACCCTGGATGGGTGCTGTCTGACCAGAGAGCCTGCCCTGGGACTGAGTTCACGTCCCTGGGCCCGCATCTGGGCTCAGCTGTCTCCCTGAGACACCCTGGTTCCAGGCCAGGTGCCAGTCCCCTCCCAGCAAGGCAGGTCTCTTTTCTCCACTGCAGCGTCTCCCAGGAAGTGCCGCTTCACCCCAGTCATTCTGCAGACTTAAATAATAAATTGCAGAAGAGAGAGGGGAATTGAGCAATGCACTGTGGAGGCTGGAGGCTGAGATGGAAAATCTGATGAGGAGTCAATGAAGTGAAATGGGATGGCTGGGTGGGCACTGAGACTCCGCCTGCAGCTGCGCGGGTGCTCGGGGTTGTGCTCTTTGCCACCTCACCCCAGGAGCTTAGACCTGGAGCAGAGCTGCACTGCAGCCTCCATCTTGTTGAAACCCGGAAACCGGTTTGGTCCTGCAGCTGCTTAAAGCAAGACGAAGCCCAATCTTGGGCCTCTCACCCCTCAACACATCCCTGACAGTAGGAGCCTGGCTCCCTCAGGGCTGGCACCCAGGACCCCTCAGATTGCTCCCCCAGGAGTCCATCCTGACCAGCAGGAGTGATGGTTCTCCACGGGGGTGGGGGAGAGAGGGTGGCGTTCTTCCTTGCCTTCCCTTCCTCTCGGCATTTCCATACTCCGAGGACCTCAGGGAGTCCTGGAGGGCCCAAGACTAACATGTATGCCACAAACAACAAGACAGAGAAAGACCCAGGCTGGGGAGAGCCCCAGAGTGAGATGGAGGAACAGGGAAGGCAGAGCTGGCCTGGTGTGGCGTTTGGGGATCCCAGGGCAGTAGGACTGAACCTCACTTCTGAGATGAGACCTGGGGGGCATCAAGGCCCACAGAGACCCCGTCCCACCTACTTGGCCCCCAGCCAGCAAGACATAAGACACTCCTTTTGCAGAAGTCGGTACAGTCAGGCTTAGAGCCGGGCAGAGGGTGCCCATGTGCCCCTGGAGGCAGAATGCTTGTCTTGGTGTGAGACAGTCACCAGAGTGGCCCCGACCATGATGGGGGGACCTCAGTAGCCAGGAAGGGGCCTGTGGCAGGGGGTGGACCCAGGGCCAGGCAGGACTGTGGACCTCAGTGAGAGCCAGTACGGAGGTGGAGAACTCGGAAAGGCGGACACAGCCTGGATGGGGTGAGCTCAGCCCCAGTCAAGGCCTCCACCCTGTGTGGGTCCCTCCTCCACCACAGGTTTGACTCAAACCCACCATAGGTTTGAAAAGGGGCTTCCCCATGGCTCATCAATAAAGAATCTGTCTGCAATGAAGAAAATGCATGCAGGTTTATCCCTGGGTCAGGAAAACCTCCTGGAGCAGGAAATGGCCACCTGCTCCAATATTCTTGCCGGGAAAAGCCCAAGGGCAGAGGAGCCTGGTGGGCTACAGTCCATGGGGTCACAAAGAGTCAGACACGACTGACTGAGCACACTAGTGAAAAGGAGGGACCGACAAGTGACGTAGGAGACCCAGAATTGACCAAGAACACCCGAAATGACTACGCTTATCCCGAGTTTACTATAGCGGAGACTAAGACAAGATTAAGTTCAGTTTTACATGTATACACTACTATACTTAAAATAGAGGAACTTCCCTAGTGGTCCAGGGGTTAAGAATCTGCCTTTCAGTGCAGGGGACACAGGTTCCATTCCTGATCCAGGAGCTAAGATGTTACGTGCTAAGGGGCAGCTAAGCCCATGCCCCATGACTTCTGAGCCCACATGCCCCAGAGCCCATGTTCTCCAATAAGAGAAGGCACCCCAGTGAAAACCCCATGCCCTGCAGCTAGCAGCAGCCCACACGCAGCAACAAAGACTCAGCACAACCAAAAATAAATAAATAAATAAATAATAGATAACCAACAAGGACCTTTGGGAACTCTGTTCAATATTCTGTAATAGCTTAAATGGGAAGAGAATTTGATAAAGAATACATACATGTAAATGTATAACTGAATCACTTGATTCAGTGATACAATGTATAACTGCACACCGGACACTAACACAACATTGGTCACCATCTATGCTGCAATACAAAAGAAAAAATAATTTTTTTAAGATTAAGTTCAGTTTTTGAAAACCTGAGACCATCTTTACACATTTGGGTTTGTAACCTGGAGACTCTACCTGGTGCTTGGCACAGAGCTCTCTAAGGTGGTGCTGTCCAGGCACAGCCTCTACTGAGAGTCTGTTTGTGCTGGGCTCTGTCCTGGAACAGGGTGCAGCAGTGAGCTCAGCTGAGGCGAGGCCCCAGCCCCCGGGCACGGACGCTACACACGGGGCAGTAACGCGATGGCAGTGAGTGCTGGTAAGAACTATAGCACAGAACCCTGTGTGGAGCCTCAGGGCTGCTGGGGAGGCAATCCAGGAAGACTTCTCTGAGGAGGAGACATGGGACTGAGTCTCAGATGAGGAGAAGGAGTTGAAGGCAAAAGTCAGTGGAGAAGGCTTTCCAGGTGAAGGGGCTGGAGGTGGGATGACTCGTGAGAACACAGTGAAGGGGCCCAGTGGGCTGCAGTGTGGTGTGTGCAGGGTCAGTGGGCTCGGGAAGTCATGGAGAACGGGCCTGTCTGCCCTTCATTCTATGTGATGGGAAGTGAGGGGTGAGAGGAGGTGAAGCAGGGAAGAGAACCAATCTGATCTGCTTCTTTCAAAGGATGTCTTGGGACTTCGCTGGTGGTCCAGTGGTTAAGAATCCGCCTGCACCAGGTTCAGTCCCTAGTCCAGGAAGACCCGCATGCTAAGTAGGACAGCTAAACCCATGTGTCATAATTAGCCCACACACCTCAATGAAGACTCAGCACACTCTCAAATAAGTAAATAAAATTATTAAAAATATATATTAAGGATGTATCAGAAGCAAGGGCAATCTGCAGTGAAGCACAGGGCAGTTTGCAGCACCCACCACCCTGCCATCCCACCCTGACCCTCTTGGATGGAAAGTCCATGGACTTTCTAGCTACATAAGCCATTCCATTCTAGACCAACATAGTTTGGATTTCAGAGTTCTGTGACAACTGTCATACTTATTAGACATGTCTGTGCTTAGCACATGACATATGTGGAAGAAGTGTTAATTTGGTCCCCGGAGAAAAGGTGAGAATGTTTACATGGGGAGGGAGAAGCAGCCCATGGGAAGCTGTCACTCGAGCTCAGCATGCCTGCCAGCCTTGTGGCCTCGCCAGCCTGCCCGCAGCCCCTAGCCCACTCTAGGGGCTCACATCCACAAAGTCTCTATCCTTTAATACCACACAGCAAACAAGAACTCAGTTTGCTGGGAACCAAACATTTCCAACAATAAGTCTTGGTTTGTTTTCCCTCTTCTCGATTTTCCCCCAAATAACACTTCTTTGGTCCCTTTGCCATTCTGAATCCTTCCTTCCCTCCCATGCCATGCCTTTCCTCGTCGACTCTTTCTCTCCTGACTGCTTCCCCTCACCACGTTAAATATTTTCACCTTTTCCCTAGGACCAAATGAATGCTTCTTCCACATATGTCATGTGCTGAGCAGAGACATGTCTAATAAGTATGACAGTTGTCGCAGAACTCTCTTTTGCAACTTACAGAAACCCAAGCTACACCGGTCTAGAATGGAATGACTTGTTATGTAGCCGAAAAGTCAGTGGGAAGGCATAGCTGGATCCAGGGGTAGTACAAACCATGTTTTTAGAACTTTGTTAGGGACTGGATGTTTGTGTCCTCCATAATTTACATCTTGAAACCCCAAACCCTAACGTCACTGTATTTAAAGATAGGGCCTTAATGGAAGTAATCAAGGTTAAGTGAGGCCATAAAGATGATACCATAGGCTTAGAATCCTTCTAAGAAGAAGCACAAGAATGCTGGCTGTCCCTCTCTCTCTCTGTCTCTACTTTGTCAACACCTTGATGGTGGATTCTCAGCCTCCAGTGCTGTGAGAAATAAATGTCTGTTGTTCAAGCCACAGTCTATAGTGTTTTGTTATAGCAGCTGAGCTGACTGAGACAGACTCCATTTCTCTCATCTTTCAGCTCTGCTTTCCTCTGAGTTGGAATCATTCTCAGACAAACCTACCTCTTCATGGAGGTGCCCCAGCAGCTGCAGGCTGCAAACTCACTGCTCACCACCTGGGGAGAGCCAGTTTCTCTTTGCCAATAAAGTTCCAACAAAGCAAATAGCTCCAACAGAATATAGCCAGAATATGGCTGATAAGAATATAGTGTTGTCAACCAGGGGCATATCACATACGTACCCACACCTAAAGTTAGAGGCCAGGGTCAGCCCTGCCTGAACTACAAGGACAGGTGTGTGTGTGTGTGTCTGTGTGTGTATGTGTGTGTCTGTGTGTGTCTGTGTGTTTTAGTCGCTCAGTCATGTCTGACTCTTTGAGACCCCATGGACTGTAGCCTGCCAGGGTCCTCTGTCCATGGATTTCCCAGGCAAGAATACTGGAGTGGACTGCCATTTCCTTCTCCAGGGATCTCCCCAACCTAGGAGTCCAGCTCAAGTCTCCTGCATTGCAGGCAGATTCCTTACTATACCAGGGAGATGACAGTCAGGCAGGGGAAGGATGTGTGTCAGGCCGGATCCACAGAGCTCACCTTATTTTGGGTCCTCAGGGGCTTCCCAGGTGATGCTGGTGGTAGAGAATCTGCCTGCCAATGCAGGAGACGTAAGAGACATGGGTTCGATCCCTGGGTTGGGAAGATCCCCTGGAGAAGGGAAAGGCTACCCACTCCAGCATTCTTGCCTAGAGAATCCCAAGAACAGATGAGCCTGGTGGGCTACAGTCCATGGGGTCACAAAGAGTGAGACATGACTGAGTGACTAAAACACAGACACCCTGGGGGCTCAGAGAGCTTAGAGACTTGCCGAGGACCCTGGAGTTGATCCACCACCTTTCCCTGCCCCTCTTCCCCTCACCCCTCCCAGTGCCTACACAAGGGTGCCTCCCTCTGTCCAGCAGCCGACTCCAGGCCTCTCCTCTCAGACCAGCAGCTCACCCAGCTTCCCTGCCTGCCTCCTTCCTTCCTCCTCACTCATCATGGGCTCCTGTCGTGACCCCAGTCCTGAGTTAAGCTGTTTGTTGTTGGTATGACTATTCAGGCCACTAACCCAAGGGTGCCAAAGCCAAAACCTCATGTTCCTATTACCTATATTCTTCTTTGTTTCAAACCCCCATTTCTTGCCCAGCAGCAGAAAAGAGTCTGGGTCAGTTAAGCAATTAGGGTTTATACTCAGTTGTTCCAGGGTTCTCCCTCCCCCATCTCCCAGTCCCTAGATTCCAGCAAATGTGCGTGGTTTCTCAACCTAGGTGGGAGGTGGCAGATGGGTCATAGGTTAGTGTCTGCCCTGCTGACACCCCCAAGACATATGCGGGGACATCTGGCTCTTGGCTGTCATCTCCCTTCAGTGTTGGCTGCCAATGAGGTGTCTGTGTCCCCATCTGGTCCCTGCTTGTAAAGGCCAAGATGGTTTTGGCAGTGGCCTTTCCTTGTCGTGACTAGGAAGCCCCTCCAAGCCCTCCTGGGGGACTTGGCTGCTGCCCGGGTTTCTCCCGGGCTGGGAAGCTCACTGATCTGTCTCAGGGCCCTCTCTGTGGGCCAACGCTCACCTCCTGTGTACAATCAGCACACCTTGTCAGGGCACAGGGGACCTGGGGGTCTCACTTAGCCAGGAAACAAGGCTCAGGTACCCCTGCAGTCAACTCCATTAAGAGGCTGATCCTCCGCAGCTGCCCCCACTCAAGGATTCCCTCCTCTCCCCACTCAGCAGAGCCGAGCTCACCCATTTCATTACATACACCCTCTTTCTTTCCCAGCCAGACAGAATTTTTAACCTCATCTATCTGTGGCGAAGGCCAAAAACGCACTGGGCAGAGACAGTATTCTGAATTTACTGTTTATGATGGTACCTGGGCCTTTGGGAGCTCAAGAGCTAAGATTCAACTCCTGTTTCTCTCTCCCTCTCTGCAGAGCCTGTAGCCTGCAGGCGGGGTCTGGCTGCTCTGGGTGGTGGGGAGTGTGACACGGTGACAAGGGAATCGCTGGCATCACCGGCCCACATGGGGGAAAACATCCCAGTGTCACCCACCCAGGCTGGCAGGGGTGAAGCCACAACCCTGGGGGAGACAAGGCCGTCTCTGGTGTGCCACTCTGCAAAGGTGAGGGCAATGCAGAGGTGGGGCCTTCCTTGTGGGGCAGGCCCATCAAGGCAGCCAGACACTTGGTGAGGAGCGCCTGGCAGGGGCCGGGAAAGCTGCCCTGCCTGCCGCCTAGAGGCAAGTGGACCAGGAACGCGAGAGTACCAGCCGCAGTTGGTGATCAAGGCCCAGGGGCTGCTATGGGAGCTGGAGGAACCCATCGAGCTGGGCCCAGCCCACGGCTCTTGATTTCTCTGCATATATACCTTTGTCAAATCCCGCTGTACAAAGTTGTGCACAAGGGATGCAAAGGAAAAGGTTATTCACACAGGAGCCAGGACATAAGGGGACAGCGCTTGCCATGGGCCCCTGAGGCATGAGTGGCAGGAACCAGAGGGAGAGACCCCTGGGACAGAGGGGAATTGAAGAAGCAGTGGTGTGGGTTTAAGTCTCGGGAGCTCTTTGTAGGACCTCCAACTTCAGTGGAAGGACTGTAGGCTCCAGATGCTGGGCCCGTTGGTTTGGTCACATCTGGGAACATCCCCTGGCCCTGGCGGGTTCCTGGACTCTGAACCTTTTGAAAGTTCTGATGACCTCAGTCAGGGTTGTTTCAGTTCCAAGGGGCTAAAGCCCTACTGTCATTGTCAGTTGCAAGAGGAAACACACTGACTCATAATTAAAAGTTAAGAGATGGCGAGCTGGCCACTGGAAGCCTCTGTCAAAGTTAATTTTACACCAACTTGACTGGGCAATCAAACATTACTCTGAATGTCCAGTGTCCATCAACTGATAAATGGATAAACCAAATATGCTCTATCTATGTGATTAAATATTAATCAGCCATAAAAAGAATGAAGTTCTGACACATGTTATCACATAGATGAGCCATTATGCTAAGTGAATTAAGTCAGACACAAAAGGCCACATAGTGTATGATTCCATTCATGTGAAATGTCCAGAATAGGAAGATCTATAGAGATGGATAGTAGATTAGATGTTGCCTAGGGTTGGGGGGACAGGGGGATAATAGCTAAAAGCTAATAGCTAATGCCTAGACAGCATATTAAAAAGCAGAGTCATTATTTTGCTGATAATCAAAGCTATGGTTTTTCCATGTATGGATGTCAGAGTTGGACCATAAAGAAGGCTGAGCACCAAAGAAAAGATGGTTTTAAACTGTGGTGTTGGAGAAGACTCTTGAGAGTCCCTTGGACTGCAAGGTGATCAAACAACTCCATCCTAAAGGAAATCAGTCCTGAATATTCATTGGAAGGACGGATGCTGAAGCTGAAGCTCCAATACTTTGGTCACCTGATGAGAAGAGCCAACTCATTGAAAAAGACCCTGATGCTGGGAAAGATTGAAGGCAGGAGGAGAAGGGGATGACAGAGGACAAGATGGTTGGATGACATCACTGACCCAGTGGACATGAGTTTGAGCAAGCTCTGGGAGATGGTGAAGGACAGGGAAGGCTGGCAGGCTGCAGTCCATGGGGTTGCAGAGTCAGACACGACTGAGTGACTGAACAACAGCTAACAGCTTTTGGAGATGATGAAAATTGATTGTGATGATAGTTGCATGTATCTGTGAATATACTAAAAACCATGGAATGGTTTACTTTTAAATGGGTAAAGTATATGATATGTGAATTAAATGTCAATAAAGGTGTTTTTTGTGGTTGTTGTTTTTTTAAGAAACTCTTTCTTGTGATCTTTGCAATCTGGAATCTGTGTCTTTCTCCCAGGATAAAGAGCCTAGTCTTCATGGGACCATCTCCCCCATTACTCTAACTGCCCCTCCCACATCCCTGAGTGTGGGACCCCAAATGCTGTCCCATGCATGGGACCCGAGTTAAGTCTCCTACACTCCCCTGGACCCTCATGTCCATGCAGGGGAGCCAGGGCCTCTGGAGGACCCCCTCTATGTCTGTGCTGCCCCCCCCAACCCTGTGTTGGTACCATCCACAGACTCCAGCTTTGCTTTAGCTGTCTTGTTTGGCCCTGGTGGCCAAACAGCACTTTCTGATTCCCACCCTTACGCACCCTCCAGCCCTTGCCTGTGGCCCCACCATCTTGTCCAGGATCATGCCTGATGGCCCTTTGCTTGCCTTCTTGGATTTCCCCTCCCATCTTGTGGGGTCACGCCTGGAGCTCTGGGGTCAGCCTCCCCACTTCCACCCTGATGCCCTGTCCACCCAGCTCTTTGCTCCTCCCCTCTCTGCCACCCACCTCCAGCCCAGGACATGACCCTTTGTGCACTTTCACTCATAGAGGAGGTGACTGCCAGCAGTGGGGGCTGCTGGGGGCAGTTGGCTGGGGCCCACAGTGGGGACCCTTTGGGCAGCGATCCATCGGCGTCTCCTCCATCTGCATGGGCCTCCCCCACCAGTGAGTTCTCTGCTCACCTGCCTCAGCAAGCTGGCCCAGGTGCCAAGAGCCTGGCAGCGTGGTTTCATAATTGTGAAAATCTGGAAACCGCCCAAGTGTTCGTCAAGGGGACGCTGCAGGGCTCAAAGGCAGGCTAGTCATGGAAAGGAGAACCACCTGCCAGTCCAGGAAGGATCCAGACCCACGTGGGTCTACTCACACGGAGCTTGAAAACATATTGAGTGCAAAACACAAGAAGCTGCTTATGCAGTATGATACCACTTAAGAAAGGGGGAAAAAATCCACAGAGGACTGCTACCTCTTTTAAGGCATCTTGGTATATTTGTAAAATCAAGAGGAGAAAAATCCTTCGTAGTTGCCTCTGGGGAAGGGGAGAAAGGGGCGGGGCTGGGACTGGTGGCCACAGGGGATTTTACCAGGGATGTTCTAATTTTTTTCAAAAGGAGAATAGATCCTTGTATGACACATGTAATTTATCATATCTGAAGAGAGACAAAGAATTCCAACAGCTGGGCCACATGCCCCCCTGGGCCAGACTCGCTCCTGGCTCCCCACCCACCCCCACCCCTTGGGCTTTCCTGTATCCTCACCCTTCTCACTGGACCCAGAGCTGAAGGCTGTTAGATCTTCCATTTAAAACTCCTCATCCACACCGCCCGCACTGGGGAGTTTCTTATTCCCTTTCAGATGTAACTGTCTGTCACCAATAATAGTCTTTTTCGATTTCATTTCCTTCAGCTCCTGCCAGCCACTCGAGAGCTGCCTTCCCATCCCCACTGTGGCCGCCCCCCCTCACTCAGCCCCAAGTCAGAGGGAAAAAAAATACATTTTTGCCTTTACCATGATGTATGCGATCCCATAAAATAGTGAAACAGATATGAAAGGTTGAGAGAAGGTAGATAAATGGCTCCTATTATTCTACCAATCAAATGAAATACCTCTCCACGTCCTCATTTGAATGATAATAAAACTCGGAGAGGCTGCTGGTTCGCTGTTGTCATCGCTGGCAGCAGCTCGAGCCACGGAGCCACAGGCCAAGGTAACCTTGGGGTGTCCTCTGCAACCAGCGGGGGACTGCAGCCCCCATCCCCTCCCCTCGCCCCTGACCCGGGGTTTCCCCTACTCCCAGCCCCTCCTGCTTCCCCTGCCCTGCCCCCACCTCCCCCAGCAGCTTACTCCCCCAGCCCCCAGCTCCCTTCGAGGGCCAGAGGGCAGAACTAGCCCCAGAATAAAACAGTAGGGTCCCCCAGGGCACGCGCTCCCTCGCTGCCACAGCCTTTCACCGCCCTCTCAGCCTTCCCACCCAGACCTCCTGGGAGAGGCCCTGACCTCCTGTCTAGTCTGAGCACTGGTCCCGAGCAGTCCTGTGGCGTTTGCCACATGCCTCAGTGACGATGTCTTGTTCTGTCTCTAGTCTGGGGGACATCTGTCACCACTGCTGGGCTCAATCCTGATGGCAGGGCCACATGGGACTGGCTTTGCAGTGCCCTCTTGACCTAGACACGTGCACAGAGCTTCATTCGTTCCACCTGCATTTACCAAACATGCATGGAGCCCTCCCGGGTTCAAATGGGAAGCCCTGCCCCAGAGTCTGCCTTCCCTTCTGAGCCCAGACACACCAAAGCCTTATGTGCCGATGGCTCAGTTTCCCTGGATACTTGTGGGGCCTCCTGTGAGTCCTTGCCTGACAACCAGGGACACTGGGGGCTTTTGCCTTCCCTGTGTTTCCTGCACTTCTTGGGAGCAGCACATAAGGATCCTTCTCCACCACAGGCAGTCCTGGTGGCTGTCAATCATGAGAACTTGGACCCTGGTAGGTACAAGCCCAAGAGTCTCGGCAGGCCCCTCGCTGTGATGCTGACTCTTCAGCAGAACTTTTCATTCTGATAGCCTCCCCCTGAGCCTGTACTTGAGTCCTGAGACCCCGGGTGCTGCTCTGACTCCTGTCCTTTCCTTCCAAATCCCCTTGCCAAGGTCAGTTTCTGGTCCACAGATTCACAGAGGTCTGGACAATGCCCCAAGGTGACCTCCAGGGCACTGGGACTTAGTCCATCACCTCTCCCAAATGTGACATCTGTCCCCTCTTAGGGCAGGGTTCTGAGTTGTCTCCTCACCTTGTCTCCCCAGCACCATGGACAGCACCTGCCCATATCAATGACCAAGAATGAACCGATTGTAGGGATGCCCTTTGCAGAGATAAGGACAATGTGGGCCCAGAGGGAGAGTGACAAGTTAAGACCCAAGTTTGTGTCTTTTCTCCCCAAGCCTGGGACCCCTCCCTCTTCTGGTTGCTCCCAAATACCAGATACTCCCTCTCCTGGGTTTCCTCAAGCCAAGGGGAATTCAAGCCCGCAATGAGGCCATGGGCCCACAAAGCAGAGGAGGGTGGGGAGAACAAGTGTGGTATGCAGGGCTAACTGATTGCAAGCATCAGGAAGCTCCGGGGTTGCCCTGGGAGGTTGCCAGAAAGCTTCCTGAAGCCACAGCAGTGCGGAGCCCGCTCAGGCCACCTCTCAGTCCCTGTGTCAGGCCTCCCTTTGCTCGGGTTTCAAAGCCCTGGCAGAGACAGGCAGATGACCCTCTTATGGCCAAGGTAAGGCTCTGATGGACAGGCCCCACTGGGCTGCTTGTGTTGAAGGAGAAGCCCGAAGAGGAAAAGAGAGCTGTTACTCCCCAACAAGAGGAGTGAACTCAGGCAACCTAAGTCCCACAGCCCATAAGCCAGGCTACCCAGACTCAATTTCTGGTTTCTGCCTGGCTTAGCCTCCCAAGGGCTATTTTGGGACCCACCCAGTTGTCCAGAATCCCCACAGGGTTAAGGGCACAGACTTGGAGATCGAGGGCTCCTTGGAGGGGACTGACACTGTACGTTCTGTACCAAGGAACCCAAGACCTGTGGAAAGACAGTGACGGAGCCCAGATCCTTCCCACCCCAGCACAGGGCCAACCCTGACTAAGGACCCTCCAGGCTCCACCAGGGATGAGGCAGCATGGATGAGGGCAGGAGAGGTGAGCTGTGTGACCCATGGCAGGCCACTGAGATCTGAGCTTCCATCTCCTCATGTATAAAAGGAGGCTGCTTCTCAGGATTATTGTCAGGATTAGACAAATATGAAGTTTATGTGCTGCTATGAAAATACTTGGAATGCAAGTAAAAACACAAGTCCACACAAACACTTGTACATGAAAGTTCATAGCAGATTTATTCATAGTTGCCAAAAACTGGACATAATTCAGATGCTCCATCAACTGACTAGTGAAAGTGTCTGCAGAATGGAATACTACTCAGCAGTAAAAGGGACCAGCCTCATATGGGCATGGCAACACTGATGCATCTCAGGAGTATTATGATAAGAGGCAGAGCCAGACTCTGAAGGCAGGCGGCTACCCTGTGATCTCATACACAGAGGATCATACTCCTATAAAGTCACTGTAGACACTGAATTTGTGACTCAACCATCGCTCCTGGGGGAATACACACAGGGTTAGGTTCTAGCAAGCCTTTGGTCACATCTGTGTCAGCCAATCAATACAGAACTTTGTTGTGTGTGTGGTTCTGTTTAGAGAAAAACACTTCAATATATATATAGTTGAGTCATTAACATTGAACTCACAGCCAGCGGCGCTAACTCCTGTCTGAGCAAAGCTTTTCTAACTCGCGTATTCTCTGTGCTGGGCACATCACAGCCTTCTCGTGCTGAGGAATGTTAGACAGCACTTTGGCACCACACTTTGTGTGTGTTAATAGCCTAGTCGTGTCTGACTCTTTGTGACCCCATGGACTGTAGCCTGCCAGTCTCCTCTGTCCGTGGGATTCTCCAGGCAAGAATATTGGAGTGGGTTGCCAGTTCTTCTCCAGGGGAATCTTCCTGACCCAGGGGTCGAACCCAGGTCTCCTACATTGCAGGTAGCTTCTTTACCACCTGAACCACCAGGGAAGCCCTACACTTCAGGTTCATTTTAAACAGCAAAACCACCACCGACCAAAAAAAAAAAAAAATTAAATGCAAAAAATGCAGCACTAAAAAGACTGCAAAGAGAAAACTTGTTTACAATAGGAACTGAAGCAAAAAGAAGAGCCTTGCCTTGTTCAGTCTCAGCTGGGGATGTAAATCAGATGAATTAAATTTTTTACTGCTCTTAATGTGTCCACAAATGACCACACAAGCACTGTGAGAGTTGATTTCAAGGTTACAAATGAATTTTAGCAAATAGGTGAGTTCTTAAACATGGGATCTGCAAATACTGAGGACTGACTGTATAAGAAAAAATCTAAGCTGCAAGGCAGTGATTGGGGTGGAGGTGGGGGAGGGTGTGAGCAGAGACTAGCCAGGAAGGACCATGGGGCACCTTGTGGGTGATGGCAGTGTTCTTTATCTTGATCGTGGTGGAGGTTACACAGGGAAATACATTTGTAAAACTCATTGAAATATACACTAAAAATGGGTACATTCTATTGTTTGTAAATTATACCTTCAGGAAGTTGAGTTTACAAAAATGACTTAGAAAAGGGATATCGGATTGTTTTTCCATTCCTCTTGGGATCTCAGGGGCCAGCCCCCTTGAAAAAGTCAGCACAGAATAAAGAAAGAGGCAGGGAGTGCTGACTCAGGCTCCATTTGGAAGCTGTTTGCACTGCCCTCCCAGCCTTGCCCCTGTATGAGAGAGAGCATGTATGACTCAGAACTTCAGCTTCTCTAGCTCAGACACTGTCATTTCCACTGGGTCTATCAGAACCTTTTTGGTTGCAGGTAGACAGAAACTTAAATCAGCTTAGATAAAAAAAAAAAAAAGCGGGCGGGGGCGGGGCGTGGTGAGTGGGACAAGAAAACAAGCTTTAGCTACCAAAGAGGAGAAGGAGGAAGGGGTGGATGATGAATTTGGGTTTAACAGATATACATATAATATATAAAGTAGATAAGCAACAAGGACCGCACGGGGAGCTATACCCAATATTTTGTAACAACCTATATGGCAAAGAATCTAAAAAAGAAGATATTAATATACATATGTACGTACATATATATAACTGAATCACTTTGCTGTACACGTAAAACATTATAAATCAACTATACTTCAATAAAAAAAGACTTATATACAAATTTTCATAGCAGCTTTATTTGAGGTAGCCCTCAAATAACAAACTGGAAACTGGTGAATGAACAGTGAATTATAGTATATCCATACTATGAAATATTATTTAGCAATACAGTGAATAAATTTTTGATACATGCAACAACATGGATAAATTTCAAAACAATTAATTCTAGATGAAAGAAGCCATACCAAAAAAGTACATAGTGATTTTATTTATATGAAGTTTTAGAATATGTAAAATCTATGAGGAAAATAGATCAATAGGGGTAAAGAGAAGAGGGACAGAAGAAAAGAATCCCAAATAATCCCGAGAAAACTTTAGGGATGATGATTTGGGGTGTTCATTTATTGGTCATGGTGATAATATCATGAGTGTATACCTGTTAAAATTGGTCACATTGTACACTTTAAATATGTACTTAATTGTATGTCAATATTACCACAATAAAACTGTTTTAAAGACTGGGGAAAAAAAGAGATGTTATTTGCTCATGTCATTGGGAAGAGCAGGAAAGCTCTGCCATTAGACACGACCAGATCTAGGGTTCAAGTATGGTCACAGGCTCTCTTGACTTTACTCCTCTGTGTGAGCTTCACTCTGGGACCATTGACAGGAAGGTGGTCACTAGTAACCCCAGAATGCCAAAGAGAGGGAGCTTCTCTGTTATAAAACACCCGGGAGCAGGTGTCCTTTGCCCAACCCTCCACAGCCAAGGAGCCTGGGTCCTGTTCCTATTCCCCTTAAAGAACGTGGACTAAAGGTGGGGGAGATTTCTCTCTAAAAGATAACTCAGGTGCTGTTCCCAGAATATGGGGGAAGAGATGGTGACCAGGCAGAGACAGTAGGTACCCAACAACCAATTTGCCTTGAGCCAGAGCTACCTTTCCTGAACATATTGATACATCAAGAACTGAGCCTGGCAGGGAATGAATGGGACATGGGAATTAAAATCAGCATTCTAGAGCCCCACAGAAAACAGTGGAGTATTCTGACTATGTGTCTCAAGAAACAGCAGAAAGGTTTCCTGGGGCCTATGCCTCTAATCCCCAGTTTTCACAGGCTAGAAGATACAGTCTGACTTTACTTCCCAGCTGTTTGCCTTAAATGCAGAATCCAGATGCCATTTACTCCTCTTGCTACTGAGATTCCACTGACTCAAGTATCTTGCCCCTGTTTTGAGGTCAACATGAATCATTTTTGAAATCTCTCTTCCTGGCACAGTAAGAGCTCGCTCACTCGGTTTTGATCTCAGGGAAATACCATACTACTTTCTTTTTGGCAGGACCATGATGATGGACCCTGGAGAAGAGAATGGCAACCCACTCCAGTATTCTTGCCTGGAGAATCCCAAGGACAGAGCAGCCTGATAGGCTATAGTCCATGGGGTCGCAAAGAGTCGGATATGGCTGAGTGACTGACACACACATAGTGATGGAACTTCTTGAGCATCAGTGAATTTTCTCAGACTCTTGCTATTAGCAGATCAGTTTTGCCTCCACCTCCTTCAAGAAATTTATTTGAGGACATACGGAGTTTTCTTTAGTTTGACAAACATGTATTAAGTATCTGTTTAATTGGAAGCAAGATGAATGAGATGGTCTCTGCCCTTGTTCCTTCTTTTTTTAATCTTTACACTTATTGATTTTCTTGTGTTATTGCATTGGATAGTTCTCCACTACAATGTCAATACTTGGTATCCTTGTCAGATTCCTGCTACTATTGTTTCAACATTAAGTATAACTGGTAGATGCTCTTTAACACATTAAAGAAATTCCCTCTTATCTCTAGTTGCTAAGAAGTTGTGATTTAAAAAACTGATAAATCAGTGTTTAAATTTATCAGATGCTTTTTCTATATCATATTTTCTGGAATCTGTAATTCAAAAGGCATACTGCACTGAGCTCTAGTAGAGGGGAGGCAGGGGATAAAGAAACATTTGAGTAGGTCCTTCAAGGGTGTGACAAACTCACCAGCCTCATTGAGGGGAATGACACTGTGCACTGGGGGAACAATCTTGGCAAGGTTATACAAGTGTGAACACACCTTCAGAGAATGGCTTCTAGGCTGAGTGGTTCTTTCAAATGAGAGTCTCTCCCCTGGTTTGCAAATATCTGCCCACTGTGGGATCAGGACATGCCTCAGCCTCACAGTGACAGTAACTTGGGCATTCTACAGTGAAGTCTGCCCATATGGCAAAAATCAAAAGAACGGTTGAGATTATCCAAGAAAATTACTTAAACTGCCCATAAAAAACATATATGGGTTTTATGTCTAAAACTCTGTAAGAATTCTAGAGTGCTCCTGCTTGCCTGCCAGGCTCACTCCAACCTCCTTCTGGGAGTTGTATTAAGCTTTGCCCTTCAATGTTTCTGTTCATTAATATATTTGGTTCTTTTTAAAAATATGTATTTATTTGGCTGTGCTGAGTCTTAGTTGTGGCATTCAAGATCTTTGATCTTTGTTGCAACGTGAGGGATCCTTTAGCTGTGGTGCGCAAACTCTCAGCTGCAGCATGTGGGATTCCCTGCCCAGGGATCAAACCTAGTTCCCCCGCACTGGGAGCAAAGAGTCTTAGCCACTGGACCACTGGGGAAGCCCCGATATATTTGTTAGTTGCTAGGAGGGTACTTGAAATGCATCTCAGGTCAACCAGAAGCTAGGTGACACACGATGTCATTGCTCCGTACACAGAGCAGAGACTGGATACCTTCCCCCAGAATGACCAGCAAGGCCTCTGTGTCTCCTCTCAGTCAGGTTGAGGTCGGCCTGACACCCCTGAAAGTCTGCCCCTCCCTAATCTGTAGGCGTATGACCAGAGAGAGACAGGGATCTTTGCAAGCCTGACTCTGGCCCAGCTGACCCAGGTCAGACCTTTCTCTCCGACTTTGCATGTGGCTAACACCATCTGGAACAGGGACCCATCCACCACAACCCCACAAGCCTGGCAACTGGGCTTTTGGCCTTGACCATGATCATCCTTACCTTATTGCCACCAACTTCTCAGCTCCTCTCCTCCTCACAGGCCATGCTCTAGCCACACTGGTCCCTTCTTCTTTCTCCAACACCCAAAGCTCATGTCGGCCTCAGGGCCTTTGCTCTGCACATTCCCTTTCCCAGAATGCTCTTTCCTTGTCACTACTCAGGTTTCAACTCACATGTTACCTCCCCCAGGCTCTTCCTAAAGCAGCACTCCATTCAGGCATTCCGATCATGTAACCCCGTTTATTTTCATCTGAGCATTTATCACCATTTATTACCATATTAAGTATGTATTTCCCTAGTCACTGTTCATCCCCCTGACCATAAAAAAGATCTTGACTATTTGGGTCACCTAGCAACTACCCAGCGCCTGGCACATGGTAACCACTTAATAAATACTTGTTGACTGACTGGGCAATGGAATCCGTGGCTGGCCGATTTGGCTTTGGGGTGTCTTGGTCCCTCCTCCACACAAGACTAATTGGGGACCTGCCTTACTTGGGCCCCAGCATTCATATCCTTCCTGGGATGCCATCCCAGAACTCCAGTCCCTCCTCGGAGACTGGCCTCTGCCTCCACACCAGCAGGCAGCTGAATTCCAGAGCCCCTCTGCTCACCAGTGTGCTCATCCGGACCCAGGGTCAGGTTGAGGGTGGGATGGCAGCCCAGAGGAGTGGGCAGAGGCAGCTGTAGCCTGCCCAGCTGACTCGAAGGCCTCCTCAGTGCATCTCCATCTCCTGCCCACCTCTCCGCCCTGCCAGGGCCTCCTGGTGAGCATCCCTCAGAGGCACCTCCTGCGCCATTCATCCCCATTAGCCGCTGTCCATACTGGGCTGGTGGGAGATCAATTACCAGTGCTGGCCACTGAACCGTGTTAATGAGGATGTACGCTCACTCCGCTGGTGGCGGGGATGGGTGGGAGGGGCAGAGAAGGCAGGGGCAGAGAGCAGCAAGGGAGGCTACCTACTAAGGTCTTGGGCAGGGGTTCCCCTCTAAGGACCCTGGGAGATGCTTGGGCAGAGACCCTGGGAACCAAGGCTTAGCTCAAGCTGTGTGTGGGAGCAGAGGGAACAGCCTGGCTGGAGATTCGGGCCTCGGTGGGTAGAGGTGACACTGATGAGAAGAGGGGCTCCTCGGGCTTGGCTTCCCATTCTTTAGAGCCTGTGCTCGGATCCTCCCCTCTACCAAGAATGCCCTCCCTGTGTCTGCCCCATAGCCCAGGGGCCAGCTCACACGACCCTGGCAATGCTTCTGGACCACCTCTACCCTCACCACTGACTGAAAAACCACTCCAGCCTCTTGGCTCCCGGCCCCTCTGGACCTCGCTCTGTGTAATTCTGACTCTACCAGAATCTGGGCTCCCCGATGGCATCAGTGGTAAAGAACCCGCCAATGCAGGAGACATAGCAGACGCAGGTTTGATCCCTGGCCGGGGAAGATCCCCTGGAGAAAGGCATGGCAACGCCCCCTCCACTGGCCTTGCCTGGAGAATCCCACAGACAGAGGAGCCTGGAAGGCTGCAGCCCATGGGTCTCGAAGAGTCGGACACGACTGAAACTATTGTACACCAGATTGTACTGATTTGTGTGAAAAGACATTCAGCCTCTGTCATTAGAGCAACTCGAAGGAAAACCATGAGAGGAGATGGTTCTCCTCTATCAGATTGCGAAGGTAGAAAAGGCGGATAAAGGGGCGCAGGCTCTGACTACTGCAGCGGGAGGGGCAGGTCCCACCTTAGTAACGACTGAGTGTGACCTCTTCAGAGGGTAATTGGACAATAGCTATGTAAATTCCAAATGTACCTGCCCTTTGACCTAGCCTTTCACTTCCAAGCATTCATCCTCTGACATACAAGTGCCCAAAGATAAAAGTGCTCACTGCCCGGAAATGTCCTCCGTGTCCATCAGGAGGGGTCCTGAGAGTCACTCAGGCCATACCACGCAATAGGCATCCCTGGTCTCCTGCCTGCGGAGGGAGATAAGCAGAGCGTCCATCTCCAATATTCGGGGAGTCAATCAGTTAATATAAATAAAGTGCTTAGAGGAGCGTCCAGCACAGAGTAAGTATAAGTTCTTGCTATTATTATGGGTTTGCTGTTGTTGAAAAGCACTGGGTGGATCTGTACACGCTGCTATGTAATTATCTCCCAGAAATGCTGGTCAGTGAAAAATGCAGACAGAGGCTGCTGGCGGTGCAGGACGCAGCTTAAGTTCTGCTTTGTTTCTAGAGGAGATCTGCTTTTGAATGCATAGACCATCTCCGGAGGAGTGGTCCAGGCTGACAGCGCTGCTCTCCGGGTAGGGGCAGGAGAGCAGGGGACAGGGACGAGAGGGAGATTTGCACAGAGCCTTCCAGGCAGTCTGCAGTTTCTAACCACATGCCTACACTACCTATTCAAACAAATAAACCACCCGTAAAGACTGGTGATTCACCTGTCTGTGTCTCCCACCAGACCATGAGCCCCCTGAGGGCAGAAACTGTGTTGGAGCTGCTGCAGAATTTCTGGCCTGGCCAACACTGGCTGATGGGTGAACCTGGCCAGTGTTGGCTGGTGGGTGAGCTGGCTGCAATTCCACATAGCCCATCTGCTGGGAACCACTGCCCCCCACTACCACAAGGCATGATTCCCAGGAGACACCAACAGATTGGGGATGGGGCATGCTGGAGCAGCCTGGGGAGGGTCTGGCCTCAGCAGGAGGCAGGGCTGAAGAGCTAATTCCCTGAAGATCATTTCTGGAAGCAGGATCCAAGTGTCCAGGTGCGTGGCCAGGCCTCCAGGAGCCTAAAGCAGCAGCCTTCCTCAAGGACTGGGCTCTCTCTTGGGCCACAGAGCAGGCCCCTTTGTTTGCAGGAGGCTGATATTCCCATCTGTCTGTGTGGCTGCACAGGGGATCAGGAAGGCATTACCGTGGCAACAGCCTTCACAGCACCAAGGGGCTAGCTGTGGGGCGTTCACACCTCTGACGGGCCGAGTTCCAGGCCCCAGATCTGTGGTAATGCAGCCTGCCCAGCCAGTGTCTAGGGCAAGGGGCAGAAATGAGGCCCCTGGGCACAGGAAGGGACCTGCTGGGGCCACCTCTGCAATCAGACCTGACTTAGGGCCACCCTCTGCTGCTGCCCTCATCCTCCTGTTTAGCGAATGGTGGCTGCTCCAGCTGGAAACTCAGGGGAGAGGGCCTGGCTGCCAGAGCCTCGAGGTGCAAAGCGCCCCAGAGCAGGAACAGCTTGACTGCCCACTATCCATGGACAGTCAAGGAAAGGGAGGGAGAGGCAAAACATGACTTATCCCTGCAGCGGACGTCCCCGAAGGTGAGAAAGGTAGCAGCTTTACATGCACAAGATGTGACTCTGTTCAAAATGCATCACGGTGGGGGTGGGGCGGGGGTGGGGGTAGCCCAGCAGGATGGGGACAGTATCCTGCCACTTACACTCATAACCATGCTGAACATTTTCTATGAATACATGATATGAGGACAAAATTTTTAAAATGCAAGTGATCCAGAGAGATCTATAGCTCACAGCTTCAGTGTCACTGGAAGAGGAGAGGGGAACAGGATGGGGCACTAAGAAGACCATCGTGTTATCCACATTTTAAGTAGTTGTTCAGTCGCTCAGTCGTGTCCGACTCTTTGCAGCCCCACGGACTGCAGCACACCAGGCTTCCCTGTGCATCACCATCTCCCGGAGCTTGCTCAAACTCATGTCCATTGAGTCAGTGATGTCATCCAACCATCTCATTCTCTGTTGTCCCCTTCTCCTCCTGCCTTCAATCTTTCCCAACATCAGGGTCTTTTCTAATGAGTTTTAAGTAGAATGGGTTCCTAATTTACCTGTCCTATCAAAATGATTTAAAAGTAATATAAAAAGTCATTGATCCAACTTCCTGTCTCATTGAGGCTCCCTCTGGCCATCCCATTTATTGCTGAGTCCTGACCCACCCCCATACTCTCAGGGCCCCTCATATTTTCAACAACACTCACATCCTCTCCTGGGTGAGGGACTCACCACCAGGCCAATGCTCCATGGTCTTCTCTCCTCCTGGGGGGGGTCTCCCTTCCTGGGCGGGATCTCCCTTGGGGCCGGGAGGGGGGACATACCAGCCTGTGCGTGCAGCCAATCCAGTCCACTGCCTGTTTTTACATAGCTCCAGAGCTATATATATAAAAGAATGGTTTTATGTTTTTTAATTGTTGAAAATCAAAAGAGGGATAGTATTTTGTGACACATTAAAATTATATGAAATTCAAATTTCAGTGTCCAGAAAATGTTATTTGAACATAGCCACGCTCATTTGTCTGTCTTGGCAAAAGCTGCTTCCTGCTATAAAGGCAGAGTTGAGTGATCGTATGACCTGGAAGCCTAAAATATTTACCATTTGGCCCTTTGCAGACAAACGCTGTTGATCCCAAGGTGCACCCACCACAGTGTCTGGCACACAGTAGGTGCTCAGTAAATCTGGCTGAATGAATAATGGAGGTATATGTATTGGAGCATGTCAGTTCGACGTCCTGGAGAAAGTGACCCTCTTCCCAGACCTGCCTAGCAGACATCACTGCCTGTGGAGACGGGAAGGTGGGCTAAGGTCTCCCTGAGCGACCACTGCACTGCGAGAGGCGTCTGTGGAGAAGGAGGTGTCGCTGGCTCTAAGTCCTCGGAGAAGAAAGGACAGAGGGTGACAAGGTCCGGACTTGGCACCTACAGGGTGGGCTGCCGGGTATCTGGAACGGGGCTTGGCTTTGCTTAGCCACACGGACCTCCCTCCAGGGACCCGCAGCAGACTCGGCTGCCTGCGTGGGCTGCACGTTGGCGCCCTCTGGTGGCTGCCTGGAGTGTATCCTTCCAAAGCAAGCGCCGGCCGCCCTCTGGAAGGGAAGGAACCCTGTTCACCGAGTCCCTAGCCCATCTGACCTCCTTGTCCAGATTCAAGGTCTCATTGGTCCAGGCTCAATCTGTCCCTCCAGTACTCCCCCTTCCTCCACAGACGAGGTAGGCTGATATCACAGGACGTCCTCCTGCTGAGTAGCTGGGTGAGCTGCTGGCAGCTTCTCCTCCGGTTAGACCAGGCAGGCCAAGGGCTCCTGAGGGACTCCCAGGTTGCCAGTCAACGCCCAACCGTCACCACGAGTGTCCCCGATAGACGGTGAGAGGGTGACCTTGGTCATGTCTCAGGGACCCACCTAGAGTGATGGGAACTGGGGTGCTTATAAAGCTTCCTTGTGTTTTCTACACACCAAGAGGTCCCATCTGGGTAAGGGCTCCTTAGTACAAGGAAACGAACTGTTCCAAGTTCTATTTTGGGGACAGGAAATTCATCTCTCGTGAGCCTGAAATGCCACGTGGAGTGATCCTCATGTGCTCATCACCACATACATGTTACATCACTAGCAACTGTTCCACCTGTCCCTGCCAAGAGACCGTGGGCTCCAGGAGGGCAAGGGCAAGATGCTCCAGTGACCCCGGCCTCCAGCCTGAGTGGATGGATGGATGTCCTGTAGCAGAACTGAGCTTTGGGGAACTCTGGGTCCCCAGCCAAGGTCACATCCACCCCTTCCAGTCATTCCTATGCATCTCATTGGTCCTATTTCCAAATACATCCTCGTCCCACCACTTCCCTCTATCTGTGCCCTCTGACCTTCACCCACACTTCCCTCTCCAGCACACCAAGCTCCCTTATGCCAAACCCACCAGCTTCAGGGTCCCCAGGGCAACTGTTCCCCTGGAGCTTCCCAGAGATGGGACCCCTTCCACCACCTCATCAGAAGGTCCCTTCTCCCAGGCCCTCTAGCTACTCCTGTCTGACCATCACTCTTATTTTCTTCATAGCTTATATGAAGGAAATGCTTATTTATTCGTGCCTCCCCCACAAGAATGGAGCCCAAGGGCTAGGACTTCGCCCTTCTTTCTCCTCTGCATCCCCAGCACCTGCACGGAAGCTTAACTCAAGCTTGGGGAATGATGCCTTGCTGCCCCTACTATGACTGCAGGTGTCACTCGTGTGCATCAGAGAAGCAGGACAGGCTGGTGCAGACCTCCCGTGAGAGGGCTCAGAGCTGGGTGCCTCCTCCAGCTGTGTGCTGCGTGACTCCCCCCACCCGCCCCCCAGCCCTAGTTTCTTCATCAGGAAAAGAATCTCTACCTCACAGGGGGCGCTGTTGAGGTTTAAGGGGAAAATGAAAAGTGAAAGCTTCTGAAATTAAAAAAGCAAGACACGCACAATACTGTGAGTTGCATTTATTGTGGTACACTGGCATCTGCCAGGGACCCCGGACACTGTCCAGCTGGCGTCTGGGAGCCACAGTGCTGGCTGCATACCCGATACCCTGCCCTCCCAGCGGCAGCTCTCAGCATCCCTGGATGGCAGAGCAGCCAGGACTCCAGCGGATGACTGTCCCAGAGGGATCTGCAGTGTCACAGGCGCCACAGCTGTACC
The DNA here is from genome assembly GCF_001704415.2 of Capra hircus. Lineage (NCBI taxonomy): Eukaryota > Metazoa > Chordata > Mammalia > Artiodactyla > Bovidae > Capra > Capra hircus. The sequence continues at coordinate 72,476,941 of NC_030814.1, forward strand.
TTTCGTTGGGCTTGCAGCATTTCAATTTTTTTTATTAGTTAACAACTTAAAAATAGGTCTATTTCACATAAAATCCTGAATTCCTGGCTTCTCTGGATTTCTGACATTAGACCTGCATTCCCACTTTATAACAATTAGCCACAACTAAATGACAGTCACCAAGCTCAGACGGGGATCTATGCTCTGTGAGTCCCCACCATACTCCGTTGTATCTCAAGGTACATCATCAACTCAGTGGCCCAAATATTTCTCTGGTCATAAAGCAACGTCTCTCTGTGTCGTCTTCAGGGACAGTAGGAAAGTCAGTGGCACTGCAAAGGCCTCACAAGTCAAAGGCCTACTTCATTCATTTATATGACCTACGTGACCTTAAGAGCATCTGAGTTTCAGATCTATGAACTACCCACAGATCCCTTTGATCCACAAAGAGCACCCCCTGGATGGATGGGTGCAGCATTTATATGCCACACACCCCTTCATGCAGCTAAGAGGCAGAGCTGAGAGCAACAGTCAGACTTCCCAAGTCTGAACTCTTTTCAAAGATCTCAAGTTCCCTGAATTGGAAGCACTGGTAAGCAGGGTGGACACACCAGCCACTTGGCTGTATGAGAGGTTGCAGTGTTAAGTCGCCAGACCCAAGCAAAGCTGTGCTGGAGTGCCCTCTGGTGGTCATGAGGCAGCTCTGCAGGCCACCATTTGATTCCAAATGAGACCCAGCATCAACCACCATGGGCCCCAAAGTAGGCTCCCTGCCAACCCTATGGGTGCCAAGTTTTTGACTTCCAATTATTTCCTTCCCCAAACCTTCCTGATCTCCATTCCACACCTCAGCCACTCTACTGGGCATTCATCTCAGTCTCCAGTGGGGTTGGACCCCACCCAAGTTGTGTGGCCTCTCCATTTTTCACATCCCTGCGCCTCACTCCAGGCTTGGCCCATGGCAGCCTCGAGGTGTTTCCAGGGGAAAACCCTACAGCAGAGGGGAGGTCAACCCCAGCCTACAGGGTGAGCAGCACCGGCCAGGCGGGTCTCAGAGAATAGGAAGCACGGGGGGATGATGACGTCCCAAGAGCCGCTGGGGCCGGATGGCCAATCTTCACGGATCTGGACTTTTACATGAAATACGCCATGTTTTAAAGGTTGGCTCAAATGTATATACTACCCAGACCAAGAAAATGCACTGGCGGAGTGGGTCTGGGCCAGGGCCCAGGGTGGAGAGCTCTGCCGAGGCCCTGCAGCTGACAGAACCTTCAGGATGCTGGGCTGAAGCCACTGGTTTTCAAGGATTTGTTTATTTGAGTAGTTTGTAGCCGTCATCATATTTGATCCTGAGAGGCAAGCAAGGGAGAGAAGATTCTTGGACCCATTTTAGAGTCTGAGACATTGAGGCTGAAGTGGGTTCCTGGAGGGGTCACTAGTGAAAAGAACTCTGAGATACACAAGACTGAGTTCCAGGCAACAGCAGTCCCCAAGCCCACCCCCACCTGGCCTGCCCCCTCCTAGCTGGGCCCTTCCTAGTCCCCTGGAGAGCCAACCACCCAACAGCAGCCCAGACGGCAGCTCCCTGTGACACCCACCCTCCGTACACACAGCTCCAGGACAGGCAGCCGGGTAGAGCCATGTGGCTCTCCATGGGCGCACAGTGCAGTGGCCCACAAGCCCCATGTGGGGTTCAGGTCCAAGCAGAAACACCTCCCGCAGCCTAGCCCATTATGGGCAGAGTGGAGGGTCCCTGGGTCGGCCAGGCGAGTGGCCTTGGCCAGCGTGGCAGCCTCACCAGTTGGCCTTCACTGCCTTGATGTCGCTGATGAGGTTCTGGGCCAGGCAGATGCCAAAGATCTGGAAGACAGAGGGCAGGTGAGGGAGGGGCCACCGGGAGGGCAGACTTCCCGGGACAGAGTGAGGTTGTGCAGGGCCATAGTGGTACCTGGAGAAGGGCGATGCCCACAAAGACCCCTGCCACAACAATCAGGTTGTCCTGCAGCCACTTTTCAAACTGGCCCACGCAGCCTTTGGTGTGGATGAAGCCCTGCTGCTCCAGCTCCTGGGGACAAACGGGCACCAGGCTTGGCTCGGCCCACCCACAGCCACCAGGGGCCCCACGTCAGTCCGGCGTACCAAGCTCAGCCTGGCCCAGGGCCTTATACCTTAGTGCCTGCCACCTGGAGCCCCACCAAAGGGCCTTCTCCTCCCTGGGGTCTCAGCACAGACGGCTTCTCCTCTGAGGCCTTCCCTGACTGCCCTGCCCCAACCCCATTACCTCCCTGCTTTTAGCTTCTTCCTAGTACTTAGGTGAATCTGTCACACTGCTGTTCTTATTTCGTTATCCCTGTCTTCCTGTTTTCCTCCTCTACAGGAGTTCACTGCCTTGGGTTCGGCATTATCAAGACCTCTGTGCCTCCTGGGACTCAGCACTCCCTCCTCCCCAACTCCCACCCCCGGAATCCTTGAGGCCTTTTGGCGTGTATGAGGGGCCCCCTTCTTATCCGAATCCCCCCAGTTGCCCTCAGCCCTGTCCCCACCCCTCTCACCAGTTTGAGCCGGACGTCGTAGCCACACTGAGTGTTGAGGACATCCTCCTGAGGAGAAACACGCCAGGGAGCAACTCGGTAGGGGCACCCATGAGGCCTCAGGGGAAGCGGATGGAACCATGGATTCCGCCACGGCCGCCGCTCCTCAAGGGAAGCTGGCTAGGACCCCAGCGCCTCTCCCTGTTGCCAAGGCGCATGGCCACAACGCCAGCTTGAACTGCTTCCTTTTTAGGAGACCTGCCTGCCCATGTGTTATAAGAATGGGAAGACACCTGGCCCTCAGTGTCCCTGTGCCCTGTGACTGGAGGGATGTCACTGCAAGAAACTTCTGCTCTTAAAGAAAACCATGAACATTTCAGAACCCCTACCCCTGCCACCCCAGCATGGTGGGCCAAGAGAAGCAGTCCCCATCCAGCAGGCCTCAACGCCACCCACCAACACAAACTCCCAAGCCCAGCAGGGCTACTACTACACATAAGAGGGCTTCCCAGACATCGGTGGCCCCCAGAGCAGGGCTGAGGCGAGGTCAGGGGTGGGCTGGTTCCAGACCGTGCCTGCGCGCTGAGGCCCCGCCCCTCGCCAAGGCGCACTCACCGCCGGGTCCCTGACGCAGCAGGAGAAGGGCACCCCGCAGCGCTCCCGGCTGGGGTTCAAGTCAGTGCAGTTGAAGTAGATATTGAGGTTCCAGTCGTTGGGCCCTCGGGCTCCGCAGCAAGACCACTAGGGGGTGGGAGGAGAGCCCGGATGAGCCAGGCCCACCCCAGGAGCCCCATCCTGCTTGGGGACAGGCCCAGGCTGGCTGCCAGTGGCCTGGAGACAGCCAGTCAGGTGGGAACTTCCCCACAGACAGGTCGAGCCTGGGCCCAGGGCCATCAGAGCAGCTCGAGGCTCCTGACCAGGTTGACGGGGGCTGGGGGTACTGGGAAGGGTCTCCTGAGCCTGTCCCCCAGCCCGAGAGAGGCTGAGCAAAGGGAGTGGGCGAGGACGGTGGCCCAAGGACTGTGGCTTCCTCTAGTCCACCTTGAGGGTTGGGAGTTTCAATAAACCCTGCAGAGAGGCTGAAGGCCCCTATCTGTGCCTGGTCTCCCCACACTTGTCCCACAATTTTTACGAAAGACCTTCTCTTTTCCTCTCTCCAGGGACAGGAGAGCAATCCTGGCACCCTCATGACCATGCCCTATCCCACTTCATGGGTGCTATCGTGGGCACCTATATCCCCATGACCCCTACCCAAGACAATGGACTGCTTCCTTAGGTGGGGCTGCAATGAAGCAAGCAGCTCACAATCTAGTGGGGAGACAGGCAGCCTTAACTCACTGACACAGCACAGGCTGGCAAATAGCTGGCCCTCAAGGGACCAGCTCGGTGGCAGACACAGGTAGGCCCTGTGGACTGAAGAGGGGGAGTGAGGCACAGCCATGCAGCTCTGCCTCCCTCCTCTCTGCTCAGCACCCCTGCTCCCGCTGGAGAACACTGGCTCCTCTCATCACATCCCTGCTCCTTCTCCTCCCCCAGGGCCAGCCCCTAGAGGCCTTCTCCTCCTCCGTGCTTCCCCATTTCAGCCTTTACCACAATTTATAACGCTACACACACACACACACACACACACACACACACACACACACACACGTTTGTTTCTTTTGCTTGTTTATCATCTGTCTGTTCCCCCAAATCACCATCTGCACAAAGACAGGTCCCTAGCTCTTTCTCCGGAGAAGGCACCCCACTCCAGTACTCTTGCCTGGAAAACCCCATGGACGGAGGAGCCTGGTAGGCTGCAGTCCATGGGGTCGCAAAGAGTCAGACACAACTGAGTGACTTCACTTTCACTTTTCACTTTCATGCACTGGAGAAGGAAATGGCAACCCACTTCAGTGTTCTTGCCTGGAGAATCTCAGGGATGGCAGAGCCTGGTGGGCTGCCATCTATGGGGTCGCACAGAGTTGGACACAACTGAAGCGACTTAGCAGCAGCAGCAGCAGCAGCTCTTTTTCACCCCTGAATCCCCAGCACCTAGCTCAGGACCCAGCACATAGTTGGTCCATCACGATTCTGCATTAAATGAACAAATAAATCACATCCTAACCACCTGGCTCTTCGTTTACTTCTGCCCTGGGTTGAGAGCTCCTCAAAACAGGCACCAGCTCTGGTTCACCTCTGGATCCCAGAGTTCTTGGGGTGGATGGCATCAAAAGAGCATGACTGTTGAAGTGGGTGCGACTATGAGTGTGTGTGATGAAGTGTGTGAGTGGGTGAGAATGTGCAGGCGGAAAGTGTCTAGGATTTCTTGAACTGTTCACTGACTGCTTCTTCACAGGGGTTAGGTTTGCAAGCTTAAGGGCAGAGCTTCTGGGCAGTGGGGCGGGTCTCAAACCTGAATAAGTTCAGAGGCCAAACAAATAATATAAATGAGAGAGGAGGGCCAACAGGTATAGTAAAAGAGAGTGACGGGGATGGTAGCAGAGAACCTCTTTACCGGCAAAGGGGCAATGGCAATACAGCCCCGGCTGATACTGTGCGCCCAGCTTAGTAGAAGAAGAAACCTACATTTTCATGCCACATTTCTTCCTTCAAGTGTGTCCTAAGCCTGGCCTAGGAGCTACCAGTTTGAAGCCTCTGGCCTTTGCTCCCCAACCCTGTGTCCATGCAGGGTTAGGCACATGGAGATCACCAAGGGCTGGCTTCCTTTCAGATAGGGGGACACCTGGCTCTCTTCCTTGGGTCTTGCCTGGCCTGGTAGGCAAGGGAATGGTCCCAGCACACAGGGAACTTGCTCCTCCGTTCATCTGCCTGGCAGGTGCCTCCTGTATGTAGCTGGAGCCGGATGCCGGACTTACGTATTCCTGAGCAAAGTCAATGAGGTTCTGGAGGTCAATGTCGTCCCGATAGGCCTTGACATTGTTGTTGATGAAGAGGTTGAGCTGGTCTCGAATCCAGTCCTTGAAGACGAAGGCCAGGATCCCTGTTGCCAGCTCCAGGGAGAAGATGAGGCCAAGAAACACGGAGAACTGGTGGCGGGCAGACAGACAGACCGTGGGGGTAAGAGATACAGGGATAGGGGTTGCCACTGAGTGCGGTTTCAACCTCCCTCATCCTGACTCAAGGCAGCCCAGAGTCTCCACCTTTTACCATATTAGTATTGATTTACAATGAAAAAAGTTACCGCTGTTCTGACCTACTCTATTGTCTTTGAGAAGCCACCCTCCACACACAACTCCAGTTCCTTTGGTTCCGGAGGAGCCACTTCCATATAGAGGACTAGGCACGCATCAAGAGCCCACCAATCAGAGCACTAACTCCCCTGGGGCCACAGGGATTGGTCCAGAGGTGGCCAATCAGGATTAAGGAGATGCAATTAAAGAACTTTGGCAGAATGGCTGGGAAAGGAGAGACTCAGCCTCCAGCAGAGGCTTGAAGCCAGTACCCCGCACCACTCCCCTCCCGCCCACCCGATTCCTGGACGTCTTTCCACCCCAAGGGGTCTGGAGCCAACCCAGAGGCACAGAGCTGGGAAACAGAGAGGCTAGGCCAAGTGACACTGTGCTGGCCCCTTGATCCAAAGGCGCTGGCAGCTAACACACCCCTGCGTTTTCCTAATGGCCATTTTCGCTTAGGGCCCAGGCCACTAGGTGTCGGTCACCTAAAACAGCTGCTGCTGCTACTTAGTCACTTCAGTCGTGTTCGACTCTGCGACCCTCAGGGACTGCAGCCTTCCAGGCTCCTCTGTCCATGGGATTCTCCAGACTAGAATACTGGAGTGGGTTGCCATGCCCTCCTCCAGGGGATCTTCCCTAGCCAGGGATTGAACTCGGGGCTTCTTTACCGCTGAGCCACCAGGGAAGCCCCACTTACAACAGAGGATCCTATAAATGTATTAACCATACAAATCTGGTGACCACTGTTAAAATTAAACAATAATAAAACTACCATTACTAAGCATGAACTATATATAAGAAGTGGGTGGAATGCATGTAAGAATTAAAGATTTTAAAATTTAAAAAATAAAAAACTAAAAAAAAAAAAAAAAGAAGTGGGTGGGAGGAGGTTGGGGTCCCCAGTGAATCTAGGTGGGAGGGCACTCACAAATTTGAGCAGGAAGGTGTTCTCCCGGAGGGCCCCAATGCAGCCGGCAAAGCCCAGCACAGACATGATGCCTCCAACCACCACAAACAGCCACACAGGGTCAAGGCCTCCCAGATCTGTCAGCGCCGAGATGTTGGAGAGAACGCCCTGTGCAGGGGGAACAGAGGCAGGTGGGGGGGACTGGCCCTCCCACCATCTCAGCCTATAGTAGCCCTGCACTACATCCCGCTGCCTTACCTTCTCACTCCAGGCCCAGAGACCGATGGCCAGGAACAGGGCCCCCAGCACCTGCAAGAACAGCAGCAAAGAGCTGAAGGCACCAGCATGCTTTCCCATCCCAGCAGAGACCCCTCCCCGCTGGTGCTCATGCTCTTCAGGAAGCCACAGGGAGAGACAGAAGGAGGGGAAAGCACTGTAAATGGGATTCAGGGTCTTCCATCTGTCGAAGACTGCATCTCAGTGTTTCTTCCCACAGGGCACAGCTTGGAACACTGAACCCTCCCCAGCCCTAAGAAGGGATCCCTCTTGGAACTTCAGAATTGGAGCAGAGGAAGGCCAAAACAGTCCCACCAAGCAGCAGTGACTGGTTCCTGAGCCTCTTCCCTCACCTCAGGCCTATGGTAGGGTTCCAAGCTCCTGGCATCCTCTCCAGTATCCTCCCAAGTCTGGTCCTCCTGCTTCCCTGCAATTCTGTGACTGCCACTCTACTCCCGTCCCACCTTTCCAGCCTCCATCTGCCAGAGTACATCTTGGCAGCTCACAGCCAAAGACCTCTGAATGACCAGGAATCCCAGTGAAGAGCTGGATCCGCAGGGGGGCCCTGGGCTAGACCTCCTAAACACCACCCACCACCCGACCTCATCTCCGTGCTAGGACAAGCCCGGGATGTTCAGAGCAGCTGCCTGAACCCGAGCAGGACATCTAGTCTCAGAGGGAGAGTGCCCCTCCTGCCCAAGTGAGGCCACGACCCTACCTCTTCAGACCTCTGTCTCCCACTTGCTTTCTCTACAGGCTCCCTCCCCGCCTCAGCACAGAGCCTCAGCCAAATCCACCCCTGGCCAGCCACCTTTTGCACCCACCCCTTTCTGACCCCAGGCTCCTCTCACTGCTGTACTGGTTTTCCAGAAATACTTTTCCTTCCCTCCCCCACACTGGATCTGGGATGTGAAACCAAACCTCACTTCTCCTGCCTCATCCCATCTGACCCGCCCATGGCCTTTAGACAGGTGAATGATTACTACTTTCTCTTTTTCGAACCTCCCCACGGCTAACGCAGTGCCATTCCTCCTCCAGCCCTTTCTCAGCCTCCCTCCTACAAGGCTCTGCTTCAGTGGTGCCAGGCACAAGGCCAACCCCTCCTCCACCAGGTTCCAACCTCAACCTCCAACCTACCCTTCTTCTTCTCAAACTCATCTTTCACCTCATCATGACACTGGCAATCTCCCAATCTCCACGCAAACCTCTCTCTGGCTCTAGAGCCCTTAGTCCACCCGCCTGCTGCAAAAGCCTCTGAGTGCCAGGCTCCATGTCATGCACCGAAATACATCAGTGAAAAGGGCACATGAGCTCCCAGCCTTCATGGAGTTTACACTCCAGTGGGGGAAACCCACAGTGAGCAAACAAGGTAGTTTCAGATACCAACAGAGCCTTTAAAGAAAATCAAACAGGGTGATGTGATGGGAAGTGATAGGGTGGTGGTGGGGTGGGGGGGAGCATGTTTCAGTTAGGGAGCATGGTGACATTTTAGCTGAGGCCTGAATGATGAAACAGGGCATTGAAAAGAAAACAATTCCAGGCAGTACTGAATTCTAGGTAGAAGTACTGAATTTCAGGCGGAAGTACTGAATTTCGGGCGGAAGTACTGGCAAAGGCCCAGAGGTAAGATCATGGTTGGTGGTGCACGGGACAAACTGAAGACATCAAGCCAGACACCACAGGGTGCTCTGGGCCAGTCCTGTCAACTCAGCCTGATAATCTCCCCTGAAACCTTCCTCACCTTGTCCACCCGCCATCACCCCTCCTTTGCCCTAGCCTGCCTCCCTGGTCTCCTTGCCCATGGCAGTCAGGCAGATCTGCCTCTAATACAGAAACTAAAACAAATCCATCCCCACTGCCCTCAGCATGAAACTCAAACTCTGCCCCAGCCCTGGGGCCTTTCACACTTTCTGTCCCATCCTGGGGAACCCTGGAACAAGCCTGGGTCTCTCATGCCTCGCTCCCCCCACCCCCACCGCCGCTGATATCTGGCAGCTCCCTCTGCTCAGTGCTCAGCCTCACCTCCACCTACTGCCCACTGAGCTGCCACCCTGGCTCTGCACTTCCTGGCTGTGTGACTCTGGGTTACATGACTTAACCTCTCTGTGCCTCTTCCTTCACCCATAAAATGTAGACATAATTAAAGTGACTGGGAGAATACAGTAAGTTATAACTCATGTCATCTGCCTAACAGCCCTGAGGAGCAGGCTTCATCATCCCCCACTCCCTGTTAGGGAAGCTGAAGCCCAGAGAGAAGTGACTTGCCCACTGTCTCACAGCTAGGCCCGAGACAACTAGAGCCCCAGACTTTCCCACCAGACCAGCTCTCTGCACATGGCCCACACTCTTGAGGCTGTGGCACTGCAGGGGCCAAAGGACACCCACACTGCCGGAGCAGCTTGTGGGCAGAGGGCAGTGCCACTGATTCCTGCTAAACAAAACTGAGTGCGCCTGACATTCTGACCAAGGCGTCAGGAGTAGAGGCTGAAGAGTCAGCAAGTAGCCTTGGAGAGATGGGATGGGGGAGGGAGAAGGGAAAGATGACTTGGCAACCCTCCACCCTGGGAGGGGCACCAGCAGTTCCCTTCTCCAGACAGGGACAGCCTGGCCCTGACACCTCCATTTGCTCAGCTGTGGAATGCTGTATTCTGTTCCCCAAGGCCAGCTCTCCTGGCCTTTCATTAGGGAATATCCCCCTGTCCTCGGCTGAGAACTAGGGCGACTGCCCTCCTTGCCTGCAAGCCTCTTAGTTTGCGGGTGGGAGTTTGACCTATTCCCGTGCCCCTCACCCCCCCCCCCGCCCCACCTCTTTATAAGGGCTTAAGGCGAAGCGGTAGGCCCAGGTACTGGAGCGGTAAGAGGGATGGAGAGGGAATCCAGCCCTTCGCGGAGGCTTTCCTCCCTATCGGCAAAACCAGAGGTGGGGCTCCCCGGACCCCTTACACCTCAGGGTAAGAGAGGGAGAGCGGGCGACCCGCACCAAGCAGGGCCGCGGGGTCTTCACCGAAACACCTCCCATTTCTCCGCTGAGCCCTGAAAAGACCCCGGAAGACTACCCCTCCGCATCCTACTACCGCAGTGGCTGGGACCCGCCCCCTGCAATCCGGGCCTCTCTAATTCCCTCAGGTGCTCCAGAGGGTGGGCGTGGAGGTGGGAAGGGGAGGAAGAAGTTAGGGGACGGTCCCAAGGCCTTGTGGCAAAGAGTGTCTCCCCCTAGTAGGGGACTGAGCCTCCTCCTTCCGCCACCCCCAGCACAGGGCCCAGAACCCACCCCGCGCTCACCCAGAAGATGATGTTGAAGCCAAACAGGAAGTATTTCCCGCAGCAGCCGACCTCGGGTTCCTGGAAGTGCTGGTGCTTGCCGGGCATCGTGAGTGGCCGCACGCCGGCCCGGCAACCGGGGCCGGAGGCTGGGCCCGGCCCTCCGCGGGCCGCCCTGGGCTAGAGCCGCCCGGGGCCTAGCCCGGCGGCTGCGGCTTCATGGCCGCGGCCACACAGAGAGCCCGTCGGGCCCCGCCCGCCCCGCAGGGACCGCCCCCGGCGCTCGAACAATCCCCGCTCGGTCCACTCAGAGGCCCTCCTCAATGCCTGATTCCGCCCCGCCCTAGGCTCCGCCCCTAGCCCCACTCAGTCGCCTTTGGAGCCCCGCCTCTGGGTCTGTCTCCGCCCCCTCCCGACTGTTCCCCTCCGGGCCCCGCCCCCATACAGGCACACCACCCCAAGTCCGGGCCCCTCCCTACTGCCCGACTCAGCCCCCTGGGAGCCCCGCCTCTAGGCCTGACTCTGCCCCTTACGCTGGCTGCTGCTGCGTCCTTCGGACCCACCTCACATGCTTGCTGAAAGCTCCGCAAGTCGCAGGCACTAAAGACCCCCAGTTCCCCCCACACCGCAAGGATCAGTACCAGCGCCACCCCAACCCCCGGCCTTGCGGTCGGTGCCCATCCCTGAAAAGACGTAACGACCGCGTTGGTGAGCGAACAGAGAATAGTTATATGGATGGTGTTTTTTTAGCACACGTGCAGGACATTTTATTACAGGGGAGTCGAATCAGGAGTGCTTTTCACTCGGAAATTCAGTTCAGTCTGTACTGGTTCAAATTCAGTCGGGATGACACCTGGGTCTTGTGAGAGCTGCGCCTGCTGCTCCCTGCCCCTTCAGTTTTGCTGGGGGACATATACCGCAGCCCCCAGTTCAAACCCCTTTGGTGGTTGAAGCACCGCCCCGCACCGTCTAACCCCTCTTCCCCATACCAGCGTCTACCTTGATCAGGCTCCTTGTTACTGAAGGGGGTCTCACATGAGCCCTCTCAAGGCAAGACTGGAGCAGACCAAGGTTTAGGGGGGTGAATTTTAGAGTCCTCTTTAAAAATAATTCCAACTTTGGGCTTCCCTGCTGGCTCAGTGATAAAGAATCCTCCTGCCAATTCAGGAGACCCAGGTTCGGTCCCTGATCTGGGATGATCCTACATGCCACGGAGCAACTAAGTTCGTGTACCACAACTATCGAGCCTGTGCTCTAGAGCCCCAGAGCTGCAGCTACTGAGGCCGGCTCGCCCTGGGGCCCATACTCCACAAGGAAGCCACCGCAGTGAGAAGCCTCTGCCCTGCAACCAGAGAGTAGCCCCCGCTACACTCAGAGAAAAACCCACGCAGCAACAAAGATCCAGCAGAGCCAAAATAAATAAATTGCTTTAAACAAAAACTGAATTTTTAAAAAAATCTTGTTTAAAGTATTTATTTAGAACAGGAAGAAAAAGGGGCTTAAGCTTCACCTTCTGGTTAATCCACCTCTGGCAGAGCCGCAATAAGGCCTGATCACCTCTCCTGGGCCAGGCCCTCATCAACCCCACCCCTCTACTCTAGGGACCCACACACAGCTGACTAGTGAAGGTGTGGGATAAAGCATAGGCTCCACGGCTACAAATCCGATGAAAGGCAACCCATAAAATTTTTAAAGCAGAGTGATCACTCAGAGCCCCCACTCTTGTCCCTGAGCTCCAGCTCTGTCAGTGGCCTTGAACCCCCCTCCCCCAAATGGAAGAGACTGGCCTTCAGAACACCTAACTTCTTTCCCCAAGGTGGGCGGCATGGAGTTAGTCCTGAATCCTAGGATTCTCTCCTGTTCTCTTTCCACTTGCCGTCCCACCTCCTCCACCAGTGACTCACCACACCACACTGTATCCAACCCAGCCCCCCAGGGTTAAAAAGCCCAGGGTTTTCTCCACCTTTCCACTGCCCTGGCCTCTCAAGTTGGTTACTCACCCCTAGGCCTGAGCCCCAGGATAGGGGAGAAACATGCCATCTTCCCTCAGCCCAGCCCAGCCCCCTTGAGAAATAAATACACACTGCAATGGGAGGCTCAGGGTCCTCTCACACCACAAATTTGTTCTTGGCTAAGGAGTTGCTCTTGGTGGCTGTGTCTGCGTGGGCCTGGTACCCAATGATGGTCTTTGTGGAGAGGCCCAGGCGCTCTTTGTAGACACGCCTGGGAGGTAAGTGGGAGAGGAAAGGAGACAGGCAGTCAGCAGCAGGTCCTGCAGTTAACCTGGGACCATGGGTCCTATGCCCAGAGCCCCTACCCTGGTTCCAGCCACAGTAACTCTTGTTGTGTGTGTCTTACACGTGTGGAAACACGAAATGTGACTCATGCAAAAGAAAAGAGGTCTGCAAGAAACAGATGGAAATCTAGACTCCACACCCTTTGCACAAGTTGTGGAAGAAAGAAGGGAGAGACAGCATGGAGGATTCTAGAGGTCTCTCTTGCAGGCCAAGCCATTCCCCTTCCACCTTCTCCCCTAGAAGAGGCTCAGCCCCCACCCTATGCCAGAGATACCCCTCACCCAATGTGTAGCACGCCCTCCTGGTTCTCTGCCTCTCGTGTCCACACAGCAATCTTGTCCCCCTTGGCTCGGATGTTGATGACGGCCCCACACACTTCCTGGCTGTGCTCCCCAAAGCTCTCCCCGATGAGACACAGCAGCTGGACCCGAAAAGGAGGAGGATGAGGCCTTCTGGTGGGCACAGAGACTGCCCCCACCATCCTTGAGACCACTGCTACCGCACCAGCCCAGCCCCTTCCCTCGGGAACCCTCCCCACCCAGCCTCCCGCCCAACCCCCCACTCACTGTCTCCAGCCACAGGTGGTCCAGCTCAATGTGGCGCTGCTGCTTGGTGAGGCTGACCAGCCAGCGGCCACCCCGCTTATTCCTGCTGTCTTCCCACATGGGCTTAATGCCATCCTGGGAGGCAGGTTGGTGAATCAACCACCTCCCTTTGTTCGAAGGGAAGTGAGTGCCTGGCCACCTCCCCAGGCCCTGCTCCAGCCCCTCCACAGACTAGGTCTTCTGTCTTCACCCTTCAGTACAAGCAGGGTCAGCCCTGCAGACCCTCCTGTGAGCTCCCGTGGGCCCCTAAGCCTCAGTATAGGTCACCTCACGTAGCCTTGCATAGATGTGTTTTTGTCTCCTTTGCTGAACCAAGATCCTTGAGATGAGAGTTCAGATGTGGGTGATTAAAGGAAGTGTCTGGGGCAACCCCAATGTGGCCAGGACAGACATCCCAGGCTCGCTGGGCATGAGTCACCTAGGAAAATCTGCAAACATGGACATCAGGGCGCCACTGCCCAGCCCCTCCAAGGACAGGCCTGGACATTGACGAGTGTCCTCAGGCAATCCTGATGCAGCCCCCAAGTTAAAGAGCCAGGCGAGATAGCTAGACCCCCTTCATTGCTCCCCCTTGTTCCCCCCCTCCCCTGTTCTTCAAGATGGGGCTCAGGTCTGACACTCTGCCCCAGCTTCTGGACAGCAGTCCTCCAACTGGAAGTTATGCTTGGCCCCAAGGAAGGCTGTCCTCAATACCGCACTGTCAAAGCCCCTGTGAGGGAGGAAGCTTGGAAGAAACCAGCCCCACTGTGTCCTGGGGAGTGGGGGAAGCCGAGCTTACCTTGAACAGGGCGTAGTCACAGCCGGAAGAGAGCTTACTGGCCAGCTGGATATTATTATATATCCTGGAGAGAGACCCCCCACCCTAGGCTGAAAGGCTAAGCTTTTTAGGGCCTGGTTTCAACTTGCCTCAGATCCCTCAACTTCTTACCCCACTGCTTTCCACCCACCTTCCAGCTTCCAAGCCTTAGTTCATACTGGTACCCCCTGCCAAAAACTTCCATCCCCATTTACCCAGACCCTCAAATCCCACCTTGTCACCCACCCCCAGGGTTTGTGAAGCACCTGGCAGACCCCCTCACTGGATCACCACAGATGAAACAGTCTAAAACTCATTCGGTAGCTGAGACAAGCTCAGAGAGGGGAAGGAACTCGCCTAGGGTCACAAGGCATAAGGCAGCAGAGTCATGGTCAACTCCTTGTTCTCTCACTTCCCAGGCTTTCTCCCTGAGTCCCAGGAAGGCTTGGGGGCAGGGGCTGTGACCCAGCCCAAACTCCCCGCCACTTCCCTGCAGAGCCCACCAAGCCCCAGCCCTCAGGAGATGCTGTAAGATCCCAGAAAGGGCTGGGAAAGCGGTGTAGGCAACAGCTCCCTGGAGGGGTCGGGTCTGGGAAGGATCCACAGCTAAGGCCTCCTGACCTCAGCCTCCTCCATGAGGGACAGACACTCACGCCCAGAAGTCCTCCACGGTGTTGAACTTGGTGACCCGATGCAGGTTGCTCTGCCAGGCTCGGCTGCGGTCATTTTTGAAGAACCACAGAGCCCACCTGGGGGGTGGGGGAAGGCGCAGGAGGAAGCAAGAGTGCATCCACCTGCCCGCCCCACCCCACCTCCACAGCAGTAGGTTGGCCCGGAAGTCTGGCTCCTTCCCGAGCCAACAGGGAGGTAGGGTTTGTAGCACCGGCCCCATAAGGTGATGGGGACAGTGATCCTGAGAGGCTGGGGGAGGCTTTAACTCAGAATCTCAGCTGGTTTCAGGCTGAAAGGGCCAGCTGGGCCCAAGTCTTAGGGCAGCTCTGGCCTTTCCCAGATGAGGAAGTAAGGTCAAAGCCAAGGGTAGGGCCTGCCCTACCTGTTGAGCAGTGGGTGTAAGTCCAGCTTGCCCTCCTCCGGGACCTTCCTCAGAGCCTCCTCTCCCATGCACGGCCCCGCGGCTGCCTCCTCCTCCTCCTTCTCCTCCTCTTTCTTCCACTTTTGGATCCCATCCTCAGCCTCTTCAGCCTGACCAAGGAGAGGAGTCAAGCTGGGCGGTGAGCCCAGGCCCTCGCTGCCCAAGGGGGCAGATGGGTGGACTTACAGGGTGGGCGGCAGCCATGCTGTAGCCTGAGCTCCACAGGCACCAGCCATCCGAGGGGGCCTCCAGCAGCCGGCCTTAAACCGACCATCGCCCCGCCCAGCTCACCCCGGGCAGGTGACTGGGAGGAGCCAGCGTGGGGGTAGGGGGTGTGGTGTTCCGAGGAGGAAGGGCTTACACCATTAGTTCCATCAGCAAGCATTTAGTGAGCACCTTCTGCATGCAGGCTGGGGTCTGGGGACACAGCTTGTGACCAGGCAGACCTAGCCTCGGCCCACATGGCACTGGTCATTTGGGGGCTGAGACAGGATGGCAAGGGTCAGTATTAGGGGTCTGCCCTTAGTGAAACCACATCCCCTGAAATTAAAGTGGATTGACCCAGACATGGCAGAAGGCGGAGGGGAGCAGGGCGGGGCCAGGTCAGAGACAATACAGACATTGTGGTGTCTCCCTTTGGGCTCTGCTTCCATTCACCCCTCAATTTTTGCCACCAATGTCATTTGACACAGGCATGTATCTGGTCTCTGGAAACATCTGTGGATTTTCTTTTTTATGTGATTATTTAGAAACAAGAAGCTTGTATATTAGAAATCCACATTTTGAAATTTTAGGTTTGGCAACACCGGGGCCTCCTTCTCCCAATCTGTTGCAGCCAACGCTGCCTTTTGGAAGAGCAAAGGCGGATCCGCATGGCCCCTGTGTCCACTGCACTCATGTTCCTTCCCTCCCGTCCACCTGGGCATTCTCTACCTGGCCACAGTTGGCAAGGGCCAGTGCACCTGTCCACAGCCGGATCAAGTCCTCCTTGCCCCCACCTCAGCCAAGTACATGAACCTCACTGAGTCTCAGTCTTCCTCTCTGTAAAATTGGAACATTAATGAAACACAACTCAGAAGCTTACTGTATTAAGTGATATAAAACCAGTCCACAGAACAAGGCCTGCTCAGTAGTCAATAGCAATCAGCTGAGGGCCTGCCCAGAGTGGAGGAGGGACTGGGCAAGAGAGGGAGGGAAAGCTGGATATCCTTTCCCCGCCTTCTGAACAGCAGCCTTTTCTGCAGGGGCTGAAACCTCCCCAAGTTTCTTAAGGTTTCTCACACTCCCTTGGCCCAGCTCTGTAAGAGACCAGTGTCTTCCCCTCTGCCACGCACAGGAGAGCCATGGGTGACAGTTAATATCCGTTCAACCCACATCTCTAGGCTCCAGGTGGTGCTGCCAGGCCTGTGGGGGGCTGGGTGCTGGGAAGCAATGAGGAGCAGGTGAGTGCCCCTTGTGCTCTGGTCTGTCAGGGGAGCAGACATCAGATCATCTCACAAAGACCTGTGTCACAGCAAATGCAAGCCTCTGAGCGAAACGGATTCTCAGATGGGAGCAGACCAAGCCCATGACCTGAACTGGGGGCTCTAGAGCAGCACTTCTCAAGAGCATGGATCAGAATCACCTGAAGGGCTTGCTAAATACTGACCCCTGCACTCTGCCTCTGAGGTGGCGCCAGTGGTCAAGAACCCGCCTGCCAATGCAGGATATGTAAGAGATGTGAGTTCGATCCCTGGGTGAGGAAGATCTCCTGGAGGCATGGCAACTCACTCCAGCATTCTTGCGTGGAGAATCCCATGGACAGAAGAGCCTGATGGGCTACAGTCCATGGGGTCGCAAAGAGTCAGACAGGACTGAAGTGACTTAGCACAAACAAATGAATACCTGGCTTGGGCTTAAGAACTGGCATTTCTAATAAGTTCCTGGATGAGCTGGTCAGGAACCTCATTTTGAGAACTACCAACTCAGAGGCAGTTCACAGAAGAGGTGATGTTTGAGCGAGAGTTAATGAGCCCAGTGGAGGGGGTATCTCTGGGAGAGGAAGCAGCATGTGCAGAGGCCCTGGGGCAAAGGGAACATTAGGTACTGGAGGAAGAGAATAAAGACCAGTGCAGCTGACGCCTAAAGGGGAAAGGATGGTGAGTCTTGATGTTAGGAGAGTAGAGAGCCACTGGGTGCTTCAAGGGCTGGGGAGGTAATCAGATGGGCTTTCTAGCAACTTCTCTGGCTGCTGTGTAGGAAACAGACCCTGCTCAATTAAGAGTGAATGGAAGGAGAGCTATCTGGATGCAAACATGGTTGTCCAGGTGACGAATGG
Source organism: Capra hircus (assembly GCF_001704415.2). Classification (NCBI taxonomy): domain Eukaryota; kingdom Metazoa; phylum Chordata; class Mammalia; order Artiodactyla; family Bovidae; genus Capra; species Capra hircus. The sequence goes on from NC_030814.1 coordinate 72,494,179, forward strand.
GGCAGCTGGAAAGATGAGAGAATATGATTGATTTCAGAGGTATTTAAAAGGAAGACTCAGTGGTGTTTGGTTTAGGCTCTGGAGGGCCTTCCCTGGTGGCTCAGATGGTAAAGAATATGCCTGCAGGGCAGGAGATCCAGGTTTGATCCCTGGGTAGGGAAGATCCCCTGAAGGAGGGCATGGCAACCCACTCCAGTTTTCTTGTCTGGAGAACTCCATGCATAGAGGAGCCTGGCAGGCTACAGCCCATGTGTCACAAAGAGTCAGACACGACTGAGCAGCTAACACACACAAACACACAGGCTCTGGAGAGGTGGGCATGGAGTCCCGGCTTCCTGTTGCTGTATAAAAAACCACCCAAAATCCAGTGACTTAAAACTACAATAATCACTTATTTTGCTCACAGATCTGCAATTTGGGTAGCACTTGATAGAGATGGTCCCTCTCTACTCCAAAGCCCTGTCGATTGGAATGGCTCACAGGCCAGGACAGGGGCCATCTGCGCTTTCTAGCGGGGCAGTCTTCGCAGGCTCTCAGATGGAACCTCAGCTGGGGTGTCAACTGGGATAGATCTTTGTGGCCTCTGCACATGACCACTTGGCTTCCTCATGGCACAATGGCTGGGTTCCCAGGATGAGATCCCAAGAGATGAGAGGCAGAAGCTGCCTGTTTCTTAAGGCACCAGCCTGAAACCTGGCACAGCTTCACCACCACTGTATTCTATTAGAGTCCCAGGGTCCATGTCCAAGGCACTGTTTTAGGCACTGAGGAACACAGATGTGAACAAAATTTCTCTTTGCCTTGGAAGTTCCCAGGACTGAGCCCTTGGACCTCAGCTCTGCTCTGTCGGCACTTGCCATTTCATGATCCCATTCAGGCATGGGCATTGGATGTCACATGCACAGAACACCTGTGGCCTGGCATGAAATCCTGAAGAGCACATCCAACTGCCTGCTCACAGCTCCACCTGGGCATCTTACATGCACCTGTCTCACATCTATTGCATTCAAAGCTGAATTCCTGGCTTTCCCCTATCCCCCAACTTTCTCCTCCCATAATCTTCTCCATCCTTCCACCTACTCAGCCAAAAATCCTGGACTGGTCCTAACTCATCTCTTTCTAACCCATCAGCACATTCCCTATTCAGCTCTACCTACAAAATATCCAGGATCCAGCCGCTTCTCTCCATCTCCATCGCCGCACCCTAGTCCAAATGGACTGTCATCTTCCCTGTACTATGGCAATGGTATGCTGGCCCCAGCTTCCTCCGTGGCCCAAGAACAATCTACTGTCTACACAGTTCAGTTCAGTTCAGTTCAGTCACTCAGTTGTGTCTGACTCTGTAACACCATGGACTACAGCACGCCAGGCCTCCCTGTCCATCATCAAAGTTTACTCAAACTCATGTCCATTGAGTCAGTGATACCATCCAACCATCTCATCCTCTGTCATCTCCTTCTCCTCCTGCCTTCAATCTTTCTCAGCATCAGGTTCTTTTCTGATGAGTCAGTTTTTCACATCAGGTGGCCAAAGTATTAGAGTTTCAGTTTTAGCATCAGTCCTTCCAATGAATATTCAGGACTGATTTCCCTTAGGATTGACTGGTTGGATGTCTTTGCTGTCCAAGGGACTCTCAAGAGTCTTCTCGAACATCACAGTTCAAAAGCATCAATTCTTCGGTGCTCAGCTTTCTTTATAGTCCAACTCTCACATCCATACATGACTACTGGAAAAACCATAGCTTTGACTAGACAGACCTTTGTCGGCAATGTCTCTGCTTTTTAATATGCTGTCTAGGTTGGTCATAGCTTTTCTTCCAAGGAGCAAGCGTCTTTTAATTTCATGGCTGCAGTCAGCATCTGCAGTGATTTTTGAGCCCAGAAAAATAAAGTCTCTCACTGTTTCATTGTTTCCCCATCTATTTGCCATGAAGTGATGGGACCAGATGCCATGATCTTAGTTTTCTGAATGTTGAATTTTAAGCCAGCTTTTTCACTCTCCTTTTTTATTTTCATCAAGAGGCTCTTTAGTTCCTCTTCGCTTTCTGCCATAAGGGTGGTGTCATCTGCATATCTGGGGTTATTGATATTTCTCCCAGCTTCCCTGATAGTTCAGTTGGTAAAGAATCCACCTGCAATGCAGGAGACCCTGGTTCAAGTCCTGGGTTGGGAAGATCCGCTGGAGAAGGGATAGGCTACCCACTCCAGTATTCCTGGGCTTCCCTTGTGGTTCAGCTGGTAAAGAATCCGCCTGCAATGCAGGAGACCTGAGTTCGATCCCTGGGTTGGGAAGATCCCCTGGAGAAGGAAAAGACTACCCACTCCAGTATTCTGGCCTGGAGATGTCCATGGGGTTGCAAAGAGTCGGACATGACTGAGCGACTGTCTACACAGCGAACCTTAAAAAGGAAAGTGAGATTACATCACTCCTGTGCTCACAGCCCAAGGGTCTGTAAGGCCCCACCAGCTCTCAGCAGCCCCTCTCCATGACTCTCCGCCCCTACAGCCACACTGGCTGCCTTGCAGGGCTTCAAACATGCCAGACCCGCACCTGCCCTAGGACTTTACACTGGCTGCTTCCTCAATTCCTACCTCAAGCCAGTCCTTCCCTGCCCACTGCATTTAACTGGTCAAGCGCTCAGCCCCCGTTGCAGCACTCCCATGCCCTTTCTCTTGCTTTCTCTCCAAGCACTTCCACCTCCTGACACACCCTGTATTTTACTTATTTATTTTGCTCATCATCTGCCTTCTGGTGCTAGAACATAAGGTCCCCAGGGCCTCTCTTACTCACGACTCTGTTCTGCAGTTCCTAGGGCAGGGCCTGGCTCATGGCAAGTACTCAGAAGTCAGAGCCACAAGGGAGAACTGACATTAGACTTAGCAAGGTAAGTGTTACTGATTTTGACAAAAGTAACACAGTCTAAGGGATCTTATTTGGTCACTACTGCTGCTGCAGCCAAGTCGCTTCAGTCGTGTCCGACTCTGTGCGACCCCAGAGACGGCAGCCCACCAGGCTCTGCCATCCTTGGGATTCTCCAGGCAAGAACACTGGAGTGGGTTGCCATTTCCTTCTCCAATGTATGAAAGTGAAAAGTGAAAGTGAAGTTGCTCAGTCGTGTCCAACTCTCAGCGACCCCATGGACTGCAGCCTACCAGGCTCCTCCATCCATGGGATTCTCCAGGCAAGAGTACTGGAGTGGGGTGCCATTGCCTTCTCCCTAGTCATTTGTTAATTATCTGCCGCCTTCTTGAACAGTAAGCTCTAGAAGAGCAAGAACTTCATGGGTCTTTTCTGCTGAGTCTCCAGTACCTAGAACAGTACCTCGCACACAGTAGACACTCAGGAAAGACCGACTGAGAAGACTAGATGCCAAGGACCAGTTACTTTCCCTCTCTGAGTATTGGTTCTTTCATCTGTAAAGTGGGAATGTAAATGCCTGCTTTAAAGGATTGACTTTAGGACTTAGTGATATAATGGATATAGTGCCCGGCAGACAGGTGTTCAATCAGTATTACCCCCACCCCCGCCTGATCTTAGGCCCCCCATCCTGCCTGCCTGCCTTCCTCCCCATCCTGAGGCCTGGACAGAAGCAATGTTGGTAAATGTCCAGTCACATGGTTAGGCCCCACATGCAGAGTTATAAAGGCACATCTGGATTTTTATGGAAACCCAAGCAGAAACTAGGATCCTGGGACTCTCTTATGAGAACCCCTGCTGCTCCAGTTGAGATTTTTCTCCCATCCCCTTACCCACGCTCTCCCAGGCTTCCCTCTCCAGAAGCTTCTTAGTACATTCTTAAGAAGGGGAGAGAAAAGAGGAATAGAGGGGCCTATTTTCCAGGTCAGAGAGAGAACAGAAACAAACAGAGGGCCCTGAGAACTCATAGGTTTAGGATCTGGCCAGAAAGAGACCCAGGGGTCTGGACTCTGCCATCCTATACCCTAAAAGAGGGCCAACCATGTGACATGGGGTAAAGAGTCCAGCATGCTGGGAAGTGGTGACCCAGTAACCATGCCACCTTCTTCTGGAGACAGCCCATAGGCAGATAGAGAAGGAAAGATGTAGCAAATGTTAACATCTGGCGAACCTAGGTGAGGATATCTGGGTATTCACTGTGCTAATATTATGACTTTTCTAAAGGTTTTGTTCATTGTATTATGTTTGGGTTCCCTGTTGGCTCAGACAGTAAAGTGTCTGCCTGCAGTGCAGGAGACCTGGGTTCGATCCCTGGTTCGGGAAGATCCCCCGGAGAAGCAAATGGCAACCCACTCCAGTGTTCTTGCCTGGGAAACCCCATGGACAGAGGAGCCTGGCAGGCTACAGTCCATGGGGTCACAAAGAGTTGGACACGACTGAGCAACTTCACATTATGTTTGGAACTTTTTTCTAGGCTTGAGCTTTTTAAAAATAAAAAAATTGGAGGCAAAAACCTTTTGCGGGGCAGAGGGGCTAGTGGCTCACTCAGTAACTATTCTTTCCTTTTCATACTTTGATTCGAGGAAGTCATAAGCCCAGAGAGATCACCAAACTTTTCTAATGTCCCTGCAGTTAGGTGTAGCCAATGACAGATAGGCAGGAATTGTTGGCTTCCAGGAAAATTCCTTGAGAAAATGACAGAAAACAGGCAGGTCTTCTTTTTACCCTACTTCCCTTCCTCCTGCTTTCTGCATGGACATGATGGATGGATCTGCAGCAGCCATCCTAGGCCATGAAGTGGCCTTGAAAGTGGAATCCAGGTACTAAGAATAATTGAATAGGAAGATAGGATTCTGGGTCTCTGATGATTGTGAAGTCATCACACCAACTATGGGCTGCCTGCTGCATGACCTCTTTAAGTGAAAGAATAAACACCTGCTTTGCTAAGCTTCTGATGAGCAGCCAAATGAACTTCCTACCTGATTCAGAATTTAATCCATTTTCTATTCCCTCTACACTCTGGATTTTTCCACCTGCTGGATCCCCTGCTGGGAAAGTTCACCACCACATTGTAAGGTCCTTCTCATTTTTCAAAACCCAGCTTGAATGTCACTTTCTCCTGGAGGTTTTCCCTGGATGCTTCCTCTCTCCTGGACTCACGATGCCTCCTACTGTTGTTCAGTCACTTAGTCGTGTCTGACTCTTTGTGACCCCATGGACTGCAGCATGTCCTTCACTATCTCCTGGAGTTTGCTCAAGCACATGTCCACTGAGTCAGTGATGCCATCCCACCATCTCATCCTCGGTCATCCCCTTCTCCTCCTGCCCTCAGTCTTTCCCAGCATCAGGGGCTTTTCCAAGGAGTCTTTTCCTGGTGCTGCTGTTAAACTCCTCATCAGCCCACTTGCTGCCCATCTGAGGATTCTTTATTACTTGTTGTTTTGGCTTCTCTTTAACATTTGTCCACTTGTCCTCTAATCCCCTTGGTTTCCCGGCCACCTCACTCTCCAACTTCTCTGTGCTGCTTCTTCTCAGCCTTTCCCTGGGCTCCTCTGCCCCTGGCCACTCAGGAAGTTTGCACTGACTCAGCATTCTGTTCAGACCCTCCATTCTTTTCTCTCTTCCTGTTCCTCTGGGCAGTTGCATCCTCCCCATGACTCCAGCCACCACCTCCATGCAAATAACTCCAAATCCAACGGTGTCCTGGGCTGGCTTGGATCAGCTTGTGAGAACGAAGTTTTAGGAATTTTGTGAGACAGACATTAAAGCCATTATTAAAAATTAAATAAACTTATGGTTATATAAATGTTTAAAACAAAGATAACAAGCACTTAAAACACAACTTCCTAATTATTTTACTATTGTCTATGCTTTTCAGATTATTCTATATCTATTTTACCTGAATGGTGGAAATGCTGTATAAAGGAGTGCTACCACATGTCTCTTCCCAACTCTCTGCTCAGAGACATCACAGTGACAGCTTGAAACAAACCACAGGGGTAGAATTTACACCACGGATATGGGCAAACTCTACAAGGTGCTTCTCTGTTTGGAAAGCCATGTATTAAAGACTTCCCAGTATACCATGGCCCAAATAAATACCTGAAGCCAGCATGGAGTAGCTTCCTGAGTTTCAGGCTCAGATAACTCTTGGCAGCACGCCTTGTCTATCAGGCAGTGATGGCCTGATAGCTAGTCTATCAGGCACGGCACATTCAGTGTGCCCTAAACAAGCTCACCCTCCAAAGCTGCCCCACCCCCTCAATGCCTATTTCCTTTTTTTGCAGCAGCATCACTCACCCCATTGTCCAAGCCAGAAACCTGGGCATCTTCCCGGATTTATTCCGCTTTCTCTTCCCCAACATCCAATAAGTTACATCTGAAATGATGCTCAGGTCTCCCCTCCAGTCCTGTTCCAGTCTCACTGAGACTTCCCTGGTCCAGGCTTTATCATTCTTCCTGTGGATTCTGCCTCAGGTCCCTCATTGCTCTTGCTACGTCTAGCGGTACCTCCCTCCAACCCACCTCCATTTGGACCCCATAAAATGCAGATCTCATTTAGGTTTATCTTGGGCTTAAAATCCTTCAGTGACTTCCCAATTCCTACAATAAGAAAATGACACCCTTTGTATGGTCTTCTTTCTCTTTTCTTCCTCTCTCCTTCCTACTGCTTGGTCCTTCCTCATTTGACATTCAGGGAGTCTTAGTCAAGAGTCACAAACATCACTTCTTGGCTTATTAACCAGATATGCAGTTTACTAGCCAATAGTGGGCAGCTCAGAAACTTTCCTGGAAGGCCAGAGTCCCCTTGGAGACTAGGCAGCCTGGAATGATGCCTAAATCACATCATCAAGCAGTCCCAGGAAGACTCCCCAGATGCTACAGCCAAGCACAGACAGTACAGCTTGCCCTGTTGGTGGTAGGTGCTCCCAGAAGCAGTGTCACAGCTGCCCCCGATCCCTGGCAGGAACTGCCACCACCGTTTGCCTTTAACTAAATAGACTCTCCTCCTTTGCTGCTTCTTCCTGGCATTAGGTTCAGGTTCCTGGTCTGGGGCTGGGATGTTGGGGCTGAGGTCACATGTCCTGGAAGCAAGGAAAGCTGGGAAAGCATTGTCAGCTCCTATAGGGGGAGGAGGGCTCTACCTCACAAGGTGGGGAATCCCCCAGACATAGGAGGGAGGCAGTTTCAATGATGAGAGGCCAACAATAACAACAGCTGTCCCCCATGCTAGCTTTTAAAATTACACAAGTAAAACACTCTTCAAGGTAAAATAGTCAAACAGCACAAGAATAAAGATGATGAAATGTACAAACTTCTTTCCTCGTGTTCTCTCAGTCCCATTTGCCAGGGGCAACTACTGTTAACAGTGTTTTGGAAGTTCTTACAGGTGTGTTCTTTGTATATCCAGATGTCTGTATTTATATTTAAGGTGTCTGTATATAACTGTGTGACTGCAAATGCTTTCTTTGGGTCAAAATTGACTAGCTCCATAAGAAAAGGGAACCCTCCTATACTGTTAATGAGACTGTAAATGGATTAAGCCAGTATAGAAAACAATATGGAAGATTCACAAAAAAGTAAAAACAGAGCTGAGATATGATCCTACGAACCCACTCCTAGGCATATATTGGGAGAAAACTATCATTCAAAATGATACATCCACCCTAATGTTCATAGCAGCATTATTTACAATAGCCAAGGCATAGAAACATCTAAATGTCCAGTGAAAGATGAGTGGAAAAAGAAGTTGTGGTACATATATACAGTGGAATATTACTTGGCCATAAAAAATGATATAATGTTGTTTGCAGAGATATAGATGGACCAGGAGATTATCATACTAAGCGAAGTAAGTCCGAAAGAGAAAGACAAATATTATATGATATCACTTAAAATATAACACACATGAACTTATCTCTGAAAGTCAAAGTCACTCGTCATGTCCGACTCTGCAACCCCACGGACTTTACAGTCCATGGAATTCTCCAGGCCAGAATACTGCAGTGGGTAGCCTTTCCCTTCTCCAGGGATCAAACCCACGTCTCTTACATCTCCTGCGTTGGCAGGCAGATTCTTTACCAGCTGAGCCACACGGGAAGCCCAGGAATACTGGAGTGGGTAGCCTATCCCTTCTCCAGCGGATCTTCCCAACCCAGGACTTGAACCAGGGTCTCCTGCATTGCAGGTGGATTCTTCACCAACTGAGCTATTAGAGAAGCCAATAAATAAAGTCACAGTCATAGAGAACAGACTTGTGGTTTCCAAGGGGGCAGGGAGTGAGGGGGGGATGGATTGGGAGTTTGGGATTAGCAGATGCAAGCTATTTTATATATATATATAATGGATAAACAATAATGTCCTACTGTATAGAACAGGGAACTATATTCAATGTCCTGTGATAAACCATAATGGAAAAGAATATGAAGAAGAATATATATGTGTATAACTGATCACTTTGCTCTACAGTAGAAATTAACACATTGTAAAGCAACTATATTTCAATAAAATAATTTTAAAAAAATCAGTTAGCTGCTCACATTACAGTTTGGTACCCTGGCTTCTCTCACCTCACACCATGTCTTGTACTCCTCTATCAGTGCACATGGGTCTAACCCATCCTTTCTAATGACAGCATTGCACTGAGTGGATGAACCATAATTAACTAGCCAGTCCTCTACAGATAGACATTTAGATTATTTTCAGTTTTTTGTTACAATAAACTATGCTGCAGTGAACAGCCTTGTACACATGTCTTTGTGTGCTTGTGAGAGTAGAGATCCAAAGGATGAATTCCTGGAAGGGGAACTGACTGTTGGCTCTAACGGAGCATGCATTTATGTCTTTGGTAAACATTGCCAAATTGTCTTCCAAAAAGCATGTGCCAGTTTGCAGCTCTACCAGCAATCTGTGAACAATTTTTTCCAGGCCCTGCATAGTCTGGCTCCTGGCTGCCCTCTCACCTCATCATCTGACACTTACACACCCTACCTTTCCAACCACAGTGCCTTTGCGGATGCTGTGTCCACAACCCAAAATGTCCTTCCTCCCTTGTCTGCCAGATGAAATTCCACAAGGCCCAGCTCAGATGTCACCTCCTCTGTAGCTGTCAGAGACCCCTTCCTCTGGTATCCCACAGCTTCCTGGGCATAATTCTGGCATACACCAACTAAGGACCTATGTGTGACTGGCACTCCAGGGTCATTTTGGCAATCCAGACCGTAACCACAGAAGAAAGGATCATGTCCACTCCTCCTTCCTTGCTGTTTCTTCAGCTACATTGTGTTTTATCTGTTATCAAGCACAGTCCTGCCTCAGGGCCTTGGCACATACAGTTCCCTCTCTATGGATCTTGCCCTCGAGCATCCTGGCCTTGATACTTCTCTGGGATCTCTGCTCCCATTCACCTCCTCACAGAGGCCTTCCCTGACCACCAGGTTTCAAGCGCCCCTATTCTAGTAAGTCTTGTCCATCTCCATTTTATCATCTCTGTGACTCTTATCACAAGCTGAAATAACCTTTGGTTTAAGCATTGATGTTTATTTTCTCTCCTGTATCTCATCTCTGCACACACACTAATTCACTACTGCAAACTCCCCAAAAAGGAGGGGTCTAGTTTTCCTTTTGTGCTGTCTCCAGCCTCAAATCTACCTGGTACCTAAGAGCTCAGTAAACGTTCACTGAATGAACCATCCATATTTTACAGAAGAGGAAACTGACATTCAGAAAGGAGAGCTGAGTAGCCAAGGTCCCACAGTTAATAAAGACCTCCAAACCCATCTAAACACTAAAACCAACTGCAGTATTTCTCCCCCGTACTCAGCACGCCGCATTGTGTCTCCCACCAGACTAGGTTCCTGGGGGACAGGACTTGAGTCCGATGACGCTCCGGGGTCCCCAGCGGCGTGTCCCGGGCCCGCCCCGTGAGGCTAGCGGGCTCCGCGGAGATGTCACCCTCCCCGCCTCCTGTCAGTCAGGCCGAGGGGGTGGCGCGGCTGCCAGGGGGGGGCGCTGAGCTCAGAGCTGCCGCAGCGCCCCAGCCGGAGCAGGAGCGCGCGAGACAGCAGGGCGCTAGGAGCGAGCGGTGGCTGGCGAAGCACTCCAGGCCCGGACACTACTGCACCTCGGCTCAGGGCTCGTGCTTCGTCTGCTGCAGACCAGCCTGAACGCCTGGCCACGGCCCGATCCCTCATCGGCCGGAGCCCACCTCGGCCCAGCCCAGCCGAGCCCGTGCGTCCGCCTGCTGCAGCCTCTGCCGCAGCCGCCACTCCATCCCTAACCCGGGCCCCGCATCTAGGTGAGGCGGCGGCGCTCCGGGCGCCCCAGGCTGAGGAGAAGGGTAAAGGTCTGGGAATGGAGTGGAGGGGGAACGGGATGGGATGGGGAAGGGGCCGGAGAACGTAAACAGGACGCCGCGGGGTGCGTGTCCGTATGCGCCCCGGGGTAGGTATCTCTCTTGCTTGGTGTCTGCAGCTGCCTGGATGGCCGTGTGGCCGTGCGCCCGCGCCCGTGTGCCCGTGGTGTGTTCGCGTGTCCGTGCGCGTTCGAATGTCTGAGGGTCCTGTGTGTGCACGTGAGCGTGTCCAAGGAGTATGTTTGTTTGCGTGGCCGTGTGTCTGTCGCGTGTGTACAGGCAGGCCCCCGGGCTTCGCGCGGTGCCCAGCTCTGATTCCGCGGGGCTGCAGGTTGCAGGGCCCCGGATAACCGAGGCGGGGGGCCCCTCCTGCGTCCACGGGCTTCAAGGACGCTAGGACTCGCCGCGGCCCTGTGGCCTGGCACTGGGGAAGGGAGTAAGATGGGAGGAGGTTCCGGGCCAGAAGGGCGCCTTCGGTCTCAGGGGGAGGGGAGGGGACACCTGCGGTCTCTTCACAAGGGCTGGGGTGAGGATTCGGGCGAGCGCACCGGTGCCCGTGTGTTCGTCCTCCCCAGGCCGCCAGGATGGACGTGTTCATGAAGGGCCTGTCCATGGCCAAGGAAGGCGTCGTGGCTGCCGCGGAGAAAACCAAGCAGGGGGTCACCGAGGCCGCGGAGAAGACCAAGGAGGGTGTCCTCTACGTCGGTGGGCGAGGGGCGGGGCTTCCGGGGCTGCGAGGTTTGGGGGTCCTCAGAGGGGACAGAGCCGAGGTCCTTAGAGCGAGGAAGTGGGGGGTCTGGGCCGGAGAATATGAGTCAGCAGATGGGGCCGGGTTAGCAGGGGTCACTGAGGACATAGCCAGCCGATGGAAACCTGGGTCAGTGATGACACGAACTGTCGTGGGGAATGGAGGAAGGGTTGATGAGGGTGGAGTTCAGCTGAAAGTCCAGAGAAGCAAGGCAGGGATCAAAGAAGACAGCCTTCTTCTGCTTCTTCTTCCCATTATTAATAGTTATCTGGTGTTGAACTCTTACTGTCTGCCAAGTAAAGTGTGAAATATATCTGCAATATGTATTACCTCATTTAATGCTCCCTGCCCATCCACAGACCAGGGAAACCCCTGCTTCCCAGAGCTTTAATTATCTTGCTCAAGGTCACAGCTGATAAGACCTGAAGCTGAAGTTTGAGCCAAGCTTTATGGATTCCAAAGTGCCCCCCTCCCCTTACCACTCTCCTTCCTGTATTGTTGGGGCTCCCTCCCAGCACTGCTCACCACCTCTGAATCTCTCCTCCCAGTGGTTCCACCATTGGCATCTCTCCTAGGGGTCCACTGTCCTTGCAACTGCCAGCTGTCATCAGGAGAAAGGCCAAGTGGTTAAAATATCTCACCCTAAGTGGGGTGGGGGGGGAGCCTTCAGGGTCATTTGCATAAAGGGAGGCAAGAAGCTCTGCATGCAGTCTGCTGATTCAGGGCTTATTTTGTGTGATAGAATTATCTTCTATGCAGGCTGCAGAGGGTTGGTTAACCTGCCCAGGGCTGTGGCAGATTTGGAATGGTGGTAATTTGAAAAATACTTATTGATCACCTACTCTGTGCTGGTAGGTGTTGGCTCTGCTGATGGTGAGGTCAAGTATTCCAGTCTCGGGCTTTGACATCCAGTGGCTGGGGTGGGGAGCCACTTTGGTAATCAAAGAGGGTAGCATCTGAGCTGAGCCGAGAAAATAAGGGTGGCTGGGGAGAGAGGTGCAGAAGAGGCAGGTGCCAAGGGCCCTGGGATGGGGCGAAAAATACTGGGTTTGAGAGCAGAGGGCAGAAAGCAAGGGTAAGAAATGAGATCAGCAACAGCCAGTTCATGAGGGTCCCTTGCAGGCAAAGCATTAGTCTGACTGCCATGGCAGACTGTGAGCCAGGGACCGACATGATCTGGCTTCAGTATAGAAAGTCCTCTAGGACTCTGGGGACAGAACAAATTACAGGGGGGCCCCCTGGGAGGTAACATAGCCACGAGATGAGGCTGGTTAGAGCTAGGGCAGAGGTGATGGAGACTGGGAGAAGGCTTCAGCCCACACCTTCTGGATCCTAGCTCTGGCCTCCCTCTTCCCTCAGCCCTTTCACTCCTGTGGACCCCTGACATCCCTGATGCTGTCTCCCTGCTAACAGACTCAACAACCACCTCCTTTCCCCCCAGGTTGTCACCTCCTGCTCCTCTCCCTGAGCAGGAACTCCTGATGGTCCCCGGCTCCTACTCATCAAAGACTCAGCTCCTCGTAGCCTAGCATTCAACCTGCCTCGTGGTTCCATCTCAGTCTCCATCACTCTGAGCACACAGACCACATCAACGTGCTCCATGCAGACCCTGAAAGCACACCTCTCTAGGTTCCCTGTCCCTCCTCAGTCCCCTTTCTGTGTATCCACTGCTCCCCATTTGTCAAGACCCGGGAAACACCCCCACATCCTGCACCCCCCAGAGGCCCAAACTTCCTCTCCCCACTACTTTGAGGTCGAAGGCACCAACTTTCCTCTTCTCTGTCCCTCATCAGACAGTGAGCCATCAGCCTGGGACTTGAATCAGAGACGGTGCCAACAAGTGTTCATGCGAGGAATAAATGGAAGTGCTTGCACAACTACCTCCCCCCCCCCGCTCCGCCCCCAGCCACCGGTCTCTGGATGTGGCTGGCCTTAGCCCTGAGAAGCCTGTCTGCTTGCATCCTCCTCCTGCCAGCCTCAGCTGGCCCACACTCCCACTTCTGGCTCTATCAGCTGTTGTCTGGGTTGCCAGATCCTCAGGATTGGAGACATCCCACTCTCCCGAGGGTTCCCACCCCCACCTCAGGACAGGCTGTCTTGCCTTTCCCAGTTGCTACCCTCCTGGGAAGACCCAGCCAATGCCGTAGCTGTCAGTCACCATCTTCACGTCACCCTTAGACCCATCCTTCATCTAAGACACCTGCTACTTTGGCCAGAAGGAGAGATTTGCACCCTATTTAAAAGAGAGTCTTAAGAAATGGAGCAGGGGGTGTGGGGATGTGAGTATACCGGGGCAGGATGTGGACAGTTGTGCACCAGGGGCACCTTTCCAAAGACAGAATCTTTTCGCCCCACCCCCAGGTCCATCCCCACCCCCACCTGCTCCCATCCAGGGCAGAGGATTAAATGAACCAGCAGGCAGAGTGCTTTCCCAGTGCTGGATCATGGGCAACATCCAGGGGAGGGTGGGTGGGCCAGGGCGCGGGAGGCGGGGGTGGGGGGTGGTGGGGCGGGGACAGACAGTGGGGAGAACTGGACATCCAGATGATGCAGGCATGGAAGGGGGCACTTGTGGGATTTGGAGGCCCAAGAAGGCAGGGAAGGACCAGGATGCCCATGCTGCCTGGGTCCCTCTGCCCACTCTGTAACCACTGTGCTTGCTGGCATCTGTTCCCTCGGCCCTTAAATGTGCTCCGTCTTGTCCCTACAGGAAGCAAAACCCGAGAAGGGGTGGTGCAAGGAGTGGCCTCAGGTACTAGCCCAGCCCTGCCCACTTTTTCCCTCACCCTGGCCCAGGGTCTGCTGACATCCAGAGAGTGGGGGCAGAGGGTGGCGGGAGAGGGCACCCCCAGAGCTTTCTGCGGGTTGTAGTGCTCTGTGGGAAGTCAGGCCCTGGAACACTACGGAGGAGGAGGGCATCTATGTCTGCTTGACCTTTGCCCCCAACCCTCTCCCTGACGCAGTGGCTGAGAAAACCAAGGAGCAGGCATCACACCTGGGAGGAGCGGTGTTCTCTGGGGCTGGGAACATTGCAGCAGCCACAGGTCTGGTGAAGAAGGAGGAGTTCCCCACTGATCTGAAGGTGAGCTATCCTTCCAACACACACACACACACACCAGGTACACCCACAAATCTGCCACCAGGCTCCCTGCTCCCCCAGCCGGCCTGGGGCACAAGCCACCTTGCCTAACATTCTGCAGGGCCCAGATAGACACAGCTCGGCAGGAGTCTGCATGTGGCTGTGTGCAGGCATGGAGCTCCCCGTGACTGTGACCCAGATCTGGATTGGATGCATGTATCCTGCTCGTGAGTGTGGTCTGGCCTGCTTTTGGCCTCATCTGCATAAGTCACTGATTGTTCCCTCATATCTTTTCAGTCAACAAGTATTCATGCCAGGGAGGGATTGTTCTAGGGGCTACCACGGTGAACGGGTTCCTACATTCACGGAGCTGACTCTGTAGTGGGAGAAGATACAGTAAACAGCTAACCTGTACACAAGATGATTTCAGACAGGGATATGTGCTATGAAGAAAACAAGAGCGATGGGATGGAGAGTCAAGGGGTGAGGGGCAACGTTAGTTGGGAGGGCTTCTCTGAGAAGGTGACATTAGAACTGACACCCAAGTGATGAGGCACACCGTGCGGGAAGTCTATTTCGGGCAGGAAGAACAGCACATGCAAAGGCCCTGAGGCAGGCATGAGCAGAAGTGGGCCATGGGGAGGGGTGAACTGTGTCTCACAGATTTGTGCAATGTTACCCCAGGCAAGTGGTGGCAGCAACCCATGTGTGCACAAAGTCAGGTACCTTCCTTAGGACATGCTGCAGGGTAAGGGCTGTGAGCTCTGGAGCACCACAGAGCTGGATCTGAATCTCAGCTCCATTACTTCTTGACTGCCTGGCCCTGGGCACGCCCCATCATGTCTCTGAGCCCGATTCTTTGCCTCTAAGACAGGAGATGAATACAAGAGGACTTTTGTGTAGATTAGAGATAATGTAGCTTAGAGGTGTTCAAAAACCTAAATGTGCATCAGATCACCAGGAGGCCAGGGTAACATACAGACTGTTGGTCCTATTCCTAGAATTTCTGATTCAGTAGGTCTGAGGTAGGGCGAGAATGTACACTTCTAAAAGGTATCTGGGTGATGTTGATGCTGCAGGTCCAGGGATCACATCTTGAGAACCACTGATGTAAAGAGCCTGGATGGCATACAGTGAATGCTCAGTAAGAGATGATGGCCCCACAATCACAGGATCAGCCTGTGTGTGCCCCTAGGGGCTTGTGTCACAGGTGTGCTAGGACGTTGAACTCTGTGGATCTATACACCATCTGCACAGATACCTCCTGTGCAGCGCTCCATGTTTTCCACGTACAAATGCCGAATCTGCCTCCATGGGGGTGGGGCCTCCTTCCGTGTGATCTCGGCATGAGCGGATCCATCCATTGGCTGGGGGAGGAGACCACACAGCACCCTCTGCTCTAGACATTCTGCTCAGTTGGTTCCTTCTCTCTGCTCAGAAGTTCTGGTTCAAGTCCTGTCTCTGCATTTTACCAGCTGTGTGAATTCCCATTTCTTATCCTTGTTTCCAGTGATCACTCCCATTCACTGATCTCTTGTGTGGGCAGGTGCTGTTCTAAATATTGTACATGGAGTCATTCAATGAATCTTCACAATGTCCCTATAAAAAAGGCATCACAATTAGCACATCTTATAGGTAAAAGAACTGAGGCTCAGAGAGATGAAGTGACATACTCAAGATCCCAAATCCTGCCTGCCCCCCTGAGAAGGTAGTTGGGAGATGCTAAGCTCAGGTTCATGTCACTGTAGTCCCTTGATGCCAACATGGGACCAGGCCCAGTACTAGGGCGCAGAGAAAGCAGAGCCGCCAGCTTGAGGCTTGGTGAGGGGGCCTTTGCACACAACCATTTTTCTCAGGCTGCCTTCCTCTTACCTGCACTTGTTGACATTTCAAACCTCCTGTCTCAAAAGAACTCAAGATCATAGACTTACAATCCAAAGCCAGGTGTTTGGGGCCACTGGCCCCATGGAGAACTCATGGAAGCTAAGAGTGTGTGTTTCTGTCTCTACCTCTCAGTCTGCCCACACATAGTATCGTGGAAGCCTCCCCACATGCATACAAAGCAAAGACACCATCCCACTTCCCATCCGAGGCAGCTGAGATTAGAGGTGAAGCAACTGACCTGATGCCAAAGAGGTAGTGGTTTTTAAGTGAACTTCTTACTGAAGTATATTATGCAGAAAACACACAGATCCATGGAATTTTCACAAACTCAGCTCTCCCCAGGTAATCAAGCACCCAAATCAAGACATAAAACACAAGACACAGCTCGTTAGAAGCCCCCCTTACACTCCCTGCCACCCCTACTCCCAGGGCTAAGAATAGGGTGAGGGAAGTGAAGTGCCTGGGGCACAAAATTTAAGGGGGCGCTTATTCCAGGGTCTCGTTTATCCCAGGCACCTGATTCTCCTCACCTTTATCCTGTCCCCTCCACAGTTAATTGCTTCTGTCACCACAGATTATCTGAGTGTCTGTCAACTTCACGTAAACATTATCCTAAAGCACACATTCTTTTGTACCCGGGTTCTTTCACTCGTCACTAAGAAGGGGAGTCAACCACGCCTTGGTGTGCACTGGGTGTCCCCATGCTAGACGTGCAGTACCCTCTGTGTGATAGGACCATAATACACAGATCCATTCTCCTGCTGTTGGACATTTGTTTCCAAACAATGTGCAGAGCTGGGATTCTTCACATTCTGTTTCTTTCCTGGGTTCTGGTCATAGCTGGGTGACTTTGGGCAAACTAACATTTCCCCACCTCCTGGGCTGTGGTGGACTCCCTGTAACTAGGGGAAGTGAGCTACGCCAGGAGTGTAAACTCATGTTGTCACAGGGCCCACCTAGACAGGTAATGTGAAGGAGCTGAAGCTGCCTGGATGGAGCTGGAGCAACTAAAGTGCCGAGGTGCCAGCCCTCATAGGTCCCAAGATTCTTACCTCTGCCCAGTAGGGAGGGACAGTGGTTACATGTGCAACTGGGGGACAGGGTGGGGCCCCTTGCCTACAGAGCATGAACCTCAGGTTACTGTGTGTGCCCACGTGGGCAATCAGCTCAGTCTCGTGTTTGTGCACACATATGTGCTCGCTCACAGGGGACTGGCCATGTGTCTGGCAGCCCCCTATTTGCATATATGCTGGCCTGCACAGGTCTGGGCAGCAGATGCTGTGGGGAGGGGAGAGTCTTAGCTCACACATCCAAGCAACACCATGAGCTGTTGCTTCCAGCTTATCTTAAAATAGCAACAGCTGAAGAAACCAGGCCACACAGGGCCCTGGGGGAGGGATGGGTGGAAAGTGGCAGGGGAATGGCTCAGAGCCCCTGCTCAGCTCTGTCCCTGAGCCTCCATCTCCCTCCAGCCCTGAGGAGCCTCCAGGGTTATCTTGGGGTCCTCATAAGCACCCCCCACCTACAGAGCTGACACCAAGAGGGACAAATGGATGATTATGTGTGCTATCTCCCCATTCCATCCAGTCCCATCAAGGGAAGTACAGGAGGCTGTCAGCTGCAGGGAGAGGGGTATGGGTACCCACAACCCCTGGACACCCCCAGCTTCAAGCCGTGATTGGAGGGATTTCACTGCTCCATCCCATTTCCAAGGCACTCTAAATACACAATTAAAAATTCTGGTTGCACTGCCAACAAAGCCCAGCCTTCCCCCGATCAGCCAAAATCGTCCCAGGGTAGGAATCTGGGGGGCATGCCCAGCTGGCGTCAAAGGCCTTGTCTCTTCTCTTCCTGCAGCCAGAGGAAGTGGCCCAGGAAGCTGCTGAGGAGCCGCTGATCGAGCCCTTGATGGAGCCTGAAGGAGAGAGTTATGAGGAACAGCCGCAGGTGAGGGATGGGGCTTTGGGCATCCCCAGCTGGGGTGGGAGTTTCCTGGCAGGATAAGTTTGGGCCAGTGAGTTTCCAAGCTCCCAGACCCCAGACCCCAGAGATGGCAGCAGGGAGGGAGGACAGATGGAGCCTGTCGCTGGGTCTCAGGCACCCCTGCCCAGGAACATCCCAGCCGTCCCCAAATTCTAGGTCTCTCCCCTGCCCAGAGGGAGGGGCGTTCACTATTCTTCCTGGTGGGCGAAGGGACTCGGGGCGCGGCCGGGCCACTTGGTCTCCAACCCCTTCCTCTTTTGCTCTTCTCCACTCTACCCCCATCCCTCTGATGCAGGAGGAGTATCAGGAGTATGAGCCAGAGGCGTAAGGGCCCAGGACGGCCCCCCACCAGCAGCACAATCCCTTCCCGGCCCCCTGCCCCGCCCCCCAGAGCCAGGGCTGTCCTTCTACCCCTTCTCCTCAAAACACGAGATCTTCCTTCGCTCCGAGGTGCCCCCTCGGAGCCCGTGTTTGAGTCTGTCTGTCCTTCCCGCCCGCGTCCAACCCTGGGGCGTGGACAGGGCTGGGGCTGCGGCCAAGGCTGGGAGTCTCGAAGCAAGTATGTTGTCCCTTCCGCGCCCCATCCCGTCTGGTGTCTGCGCGGTTGTAGCATGTTCTATGTGTTTTTAAACGGACAGGAAAGCGACGGCTCCCCTCCACCCCCCGATAGAGGCTCTCTGAAGGGCCTCCGGGCACCCCCGCCAAAGCCCTCCAGCGCACTCCCACATCGACCCCAAGAACCTTTTTTTTTCTTTTAAACCGAAACCAGGAGCCAGGCTGTGCCATGACCCCTCCCCCAGCCGACCCGGTCCGAGCGCGGGCGTCATGTGTCGTGATTGTAGCATGGAGAGTCCCCCACCCTCGTGTGAGCGTGTTCCGGGAGGGCGGGTCCGGCAGCCCCCCTCCCCGCGTGTCCATGAATAAAGCCAATCTGTCTGTAGCAGGCGCCGCACGGGCGGGGCAGGGCAGGTCTGGGCTGGGCGCTGGATGGGGGCGGCCGACAGACTTCCAGGTTACAGCCTGCCTCACTCCACTCTTTGGGGCCCGGCACACCCAGCCCAGGTGTAAGACTGACCACCTCGGGCCTCAGCTCCTACCCTCCCCCATGGACGATCTGGACGTACGCGGCATACCCCACGCCTCGCTCCCAGGCTGGGACATGCTGCTGGCAGGGAGGCGGCCTCGGGCGCCACCTACTGGACCATAAAGCACCTACTGGGCGTGCTGGGCGGAAGGAAGCCCAGTGCAGCCGAGGTGCAGGGCCCACAGGCTCACACCTCAAGGCACAGGCGGTGCAGGAGCATCGACGGCTACGCGCGCGCGGACTTGTGTGCACTTATGCTGGTCCTTGCGCGCCAACCAGAGGGTACGCACGGGACAGGCGCGCACCTGCGCTCACGCGCGCAGCTCGCTGGCAGACAAGTGCAGAACCGGGCGCGCACTGAGTTGCACGCGCACTGAGTTGCACGCGCACCGCGAAGCTCTGGGAAAACAGCAGCGTGATCACTGGAAGAAGCTGCTGACCCTAAACTCCCCCCACCCCTCGCCAAGAACACTGACATGCACATACCCCTGCGCACACCGGCCCGCTGCAGAAAAACTCATCCCTGAGGAGAGGAAATGGACAGTTGTCCCCCCATAAAAGGCAGAGTTCGGGCAACGAGTGCTCCATCCTTCCCAGAAAAGCCTCGGAAAGTTTGCGACCTCTGCTGAGGTGAGCTAGGGTCTGCAGAAATCTGGGAAGCCGGCCCGGAACCTTGCGCAGAACGGTGTCTGCACTGCTGCTGCTGCTGCTGCTAAGTTGCTTCAGTCGTGTCCGACTGTGCGACCCCATAGACGGCTGCCCACCAGGCTCCTCTGTCCCTGGGATTCTCCAGGCAAGAATACTGGAGTGGGTTGCCATTTCCTTCTCCAGGTATCTGCACTAGAGGGCCCCCAACACCGCCTCAGCACTGGGAAGTAGGGGCGGAGAAGCCGCGGTGCTGCACAGAGGCCCCGCCCCAACCAGGGCGAAAGCACCGCTCTGATTGGCATAGAACACACCGCGCCCGCGTCGAGGCCCCGCCCCAGCCAGGGCTAGGCCCCGCCCCCGCCGATGCGGCGCCCTTGCTCTCTTTCGCCGCAGCAGTAGCTTAACCTGGCTCAGACCCAGGCCACCACCCATGCGGAAGCCCAGCACCTCCTTGCCACGGTGGCCCCTAAACCTCGCCTGATCAAGACGCCATCCTTTCTCTGCCAAGTCCGACCTCCTTTCCGACTCAAACCTTGCTTCGCCCTTGCAAACCTAAGGGCTAGAAAAAGCTTGCTCTATTTATTCAACCCCCAAGTGTTTAGCGCCCCCTCCTTCCCTGGGTTGTTGGGGGAGGTAGGGTGCAGAAGGCCTTGAACTCTGGGGGACACCAGGGTCACTTGAGTCACTTTGGCCTGCAGTGAAGGAGCCTTTACTTCCGGAAGTACGAGGCCGCTGGCAGACGTGTGTGTGTGTGTGTGTGTGTGTGTGTGTGTGTAGGGAGAACAAATAGGGGTGGGGTGGGGCAGTTAATTCTCTGACTCAACATGCGAGTACTAGGATGTCCAGATCATCTTTGTCTGAATTAAGACATTATTTGCAACCCACAGTCTGCAGGGACTGCAGACTTGTGGTCCTTAGGTTGAATTTGGCCTTTAGAGATGGTTAATTTGCTAGCACAAGGTTTAAATATTTTTCATTTGATTCCAGTTGGCCACAGTCCCTTTCCCTCCCTGTTGCGTTCCTCCCATCCACTTCACTCATTTTCATGAACTGCTTCGCCTCTGAGGAATTTGAGTTTGTCACCTCCTCGCCAGCTACCAGCACCTGGTCCCCATTTTTAGATGCCAAAACCAGGTTCACCATCTGCTTGTGAAGAGCTTTATTCCTCCTTCCTGGGTGCCAAGCCACGCACCTGGTTTTCTGAGCTCGATTTTCTGCTCAGAGACCAATGTTCTCATCTGCAGGGGTCATTTTAAATGCATTCCAGGCACAAGCCCAGAAGCGTCAGCGGAAGATGCCAGCCCTGTGTCAGACCCAAGTCCTGACTGTGAGTGCTTGTGTGGAAACACACAGCTAGCTCCTTGGTGCCTCCCTCATGACAGGGACTGAGCCATTTCCCCAGTGCACAGCATTTCCCAGGCATCCAGCACTTGCCTCCATTCATTTCACTTGAAACCATCCTCAAAGATTCCTTGTTATTTGCCCTAATTTACAGTTGAGAAAATGGAGGCCAGAGAGGCAAACTTACCCGCCCTAGGTCACATCGCTGGGAAGTGGCAAAGGCCACATTCAGCCCCAAGCCTGACTCTGAAGCCCTGTTTCTTTGGAATTTTCCAAAAGGGACTTGCTCTGAGGGGAGACAAAACCCACCAACAACAGGAAAATGTGAAGCAGCAGAGTGGAGATAACAGATGCTCGTGCAGTTTCAGGGAGGCAAGTGAGTGTGTGTGTGGTGGGGTTGAGCTGTGTATCACACTTACATATAGATACAGGTATATTTCTGTTCACACGTGAAAAAGGAGGTTGTCCACGTGTTGGGTGCCTTTAGTCATTCAACAGTGTGTGATGCTCACCTGCTCTGGTCCTAGAAGTAAGGGGCTACAGGGAACAGCCCTGGGGTCACTGCCCCAGAAGAACTCATGTCCATGGATCAGTGTATAATACATGGATCGAGACAATTTGGGGTTTTATGGAGAACATAAAATAGAGCCATGTGATAGAATGTGACACAGTAAGGGTAGTGACCAACATTCAATTGGGTGGAGCCGCTCAGGTGTCTGAGAGGCTGAAACCTGAATGAAAAGGAGGTGCCTGGAAAACCTGGGGAGGGCGAGCATTGCAGCGCAGGAAGAGCCCACCTGTGTTTGCATGGACATGGGGTGTGAGGTCGGCGAGACTGAGCTCAGCCAGGCCTTCAAGATCTGGGAGTCTGGCCCACCCTGGCTGATCTACACCTTCCAGTCCTTTGCCGGCTTCTTTCCTTCACCTGGACATCTGCCTGCCACTCTGCCTGTTGAAATCTTTCCTGCCGCTGAGCTTCCCCTATTTCTCCAGCCATAATAGACTTCTCCTTGTCACCCCCATCTGGCTCAGCTATGCATGCGAAGACCCCCTCCTCACCTGTGTCAGCACTCTGCGGACCACTGCCAGCTGGCTAACCTGAGACTACTGTCTTCTCTGATGAAGGTTCAGCAGCCGTTTCCCTGTGCCCCACCCTTCACTCATTTCCCTCCCCATCTCCCCGCCCCCACCTCTAGTAATACAGCTCCACTGCTTTCTCTGGAACTTTATTTTTGTTTTCTCCCTTCCCTATTTATAGCTCTCTCCCCTCCGAACCATCCCTGCATCCATCCTGTTGCCTAGAAACCGGCTCTGGGCTGAGGGTGGGGGAAGGCCAGGCTGAGACCAGGCTGGGGGAAGGAAGAGCTGTCACCCACTCCCCCTCTCAGCACCGCCCACAGGTTCCCAGAAGCCCACGCACGGCTCTGCCCAGCACTCACAGACGTTTTTAAAAAGATAAAACAAAATGTGAAAAACATCAGCCTTTGTGAAGTCCTTCGTGGCTTCTAAAGGGCATGATGCACACAACTACACGCATGCCTCTCAACACCCTACCACATCGGAGGCCCGGACCCATCATTTCAGATGAGCAAACCAAGGCTTTGGAAAGCAAAGGTCCTATAGGTCAAGTCTTCTCAGTAGAAACTCTATGGCTCTGTGCTTGTCATTGTTCAGTTGCTCAGTCGTGTCTGACTCTTTGCGACTCCATGAACTACAGCACGCCAGGCTTCCCTGTCCTTCACTATCTTCCGGAGTTTGCTCAAACTCATGTCCATTGAGTTCGTGATGGACCTGTTAAGCTTAGGATATTGGCCTGAAACATGGAAAAGAAGATTTTAAAGCATAAATGATTCCATAATCTATTAACTGCAGAAGGGTAAAGAGAATAATTTTGTCATGATCCTCATACACCAAGCCACCAGGCATGCCTCCTCCATACACTCCGCATACCCCCTATTTTGCCACGCCCCTGTGCTACTTCTGATGCCCCAGCCATGGCCCCACCATGGCCCTGCCATGCCCCATATACTCATGCCCTCCCCACGCCCAACTGCAGCTCAACTCCAGCCTTAATGCTTACCTTCCACAGGTTGGACCAAGAAGCCTAAAGTTTGGTTCCTAGCTCTGTCGTTTCACCCACTGTGTGACCTTAGAGAGTTCACATAAGCTCAAACCTAAGGATACTAATTTCCACTCCTAAGGATGCTATTAGTCCACTCTAGAAGTAATAAGAGAATTAAATGCAATACTGATGAGAAAGTGCTTTGAAAACTGTAGAATATTGTAACATGTGAGTAATCCATTAGAATAGTAAATACTGTTATCATTGTTATTAAAGCCAAAAAGTGGGACAAGGGAGCCAATGTGGGTCCTGGAATCGGAGAGGGAGACCCATGCTCATGTCCAGGCAAAAGGGTCCTCTTTCCGGGAGAACAAGGGGCATGGGCAGGGGCTGCCTGAGCGCCTGCAGACGACTGAGGAGTAGAAGTGGGCACAGAGGCCTTCTTGTGCCTGATTCCTCCTTCTCAAGTGCCCATGCTTCCTGTCCTCCACCCAAGGCCCATCTCTGCCTTCAAAATAGGCTCTCTGGGCAGACTAGGGGAGAGGGCTGCCAAGGAGCAGCTGGGCCATGATTCAGCCTGAGTCACCCAGCCAAATCCCAGGGCCGCCCCCAGCTGGGCCGGGGCCTACAGCTGCTGGGGGGAGGAGACCTTTGTGGGGAGCAAGCTGTGCTCATAGGTGTCTGAGCCAGGGGCGCTCCTGAAAATCAGGGCAGTGCTGTGAGGGGTTGGGAGTGATGCACATGAGGAGGTCAGAGAGAGGAGGAGGAAGATGACCTCATGGGCATCAGTTCCCTGCACTAACTAAGGAGGTAGGGTTTGCATATGTATGTGTGTGTGTGTGTGTGTGCACACACACACCTGTGCACACATGCATGTTGCATGTCTATCTGACTAAATGAAGAAAGTCTCATAGTGTGGGCAGGATTCTTCTCCTGACTTTGTCACTTTCTAACTTTGTGATCCTGGCAAGTTACCTAACCTCTCTGAACTTCTGTTCCCTCAGCTATGAGATGGGAATAGCAATAATATCAATTTCAGATGATTTTTCTTAAGGCTTAAATATAATGAGATGATGACTGTAAAACACTTAGGCAGTCAGTAAATTGTACACCACCACCATCATCACCTGTAGGATTCCGGGTTAACCCCCCTGCATGTATGAGGACCGATACATGTGTGAATGTTTGTACCCAGTGCCGTGTGCATGCAAGCCTGGAGGAGGGTGGCTAGGTGAGTGTTTCTTGAAGGAGCAGGTGCCTGTCTGTTGAGTGTGCATCTCTGAAGCAAAGAGAAGAACTTTCTAGGAAGTTGGGTTTATATAGTATTGCCTGCCATGTGATCCTGTCCCCCTCCCCCACCTCTCTCCTCTTCCATCTCTCTCTCTGTTTCCATCTCCCCTCCACCCCCACCACACACACACTTTCCTAGAGGCTATGATTTGCTAAAATTTGGCCTACATCAGGACCAGTGTCCAGAAAGGGATGAGGAGCCATGGATGCTATTATATTAGAAATCTCAGACCTTCTCAAAAGCCTTTAGCCTCTAGCAAAACTGAAATGGGGGCAGATCCCAAGGGTGGTGTGCCTGGGTGTGCAAGCAGGACTGTGCGTGATGGAGTGGATACAAATATGATCTGAACATGAGAAGTGCTGTGTATGTGTGTGTGTTTGTGCACAGGAGAGGTATCGGGGGGTGGCTGCTGCCCGTGCTCTGGTACAGTCTGCTTGTCTCCATGGCGCCTGTTGCCACACACGCTTGCTTTTCAGAAAGTCACTGGGATTGTTTATTCCACCCCCGGCCTGGGCGCCAGCCAAAGAACTGCAGGCACTTGTTTATCTTCTGGTGTGCACGAGTGTGTGTGGCTTCCCAGAGGCAGACCAATCCAAGATTCACATACACACACACTCACATGGGTGTGGGTGACCATGTTGGTTGTCATAGGATGAACCTGAACCCCAAGACAAGCCACAATCCGGGCCCAGGCAGACTCTCCACATGGGGACAAAGATGACCCTCAGTAGCTCCAGGCAGACACATCATCAATTTAGCAACCCCTAAAGCTCCAGGGAAGTGGGAGACTGGTTTCCCTGGCTATGATCCTGCGCTCTGCCTCCATCCATGAAACTAATCACCACACACTGATTGGCCAGGACAGGGTCACTGCCCACCCCTAAAGATGGCAGTGGGGCCCATCCCACTCCACCACATGGACTGGAGTGAGGAGGTGGATCCCCAAGGAAAACAGAGGTGCTGTGGCCAGATAAGGGTACAGAGTGCTGGGCTTGCCATACCCTGGCAGCCACCAGGAGTGTTACACTATGCTTGGTGCTTGAGGACTATTTCCTCCCTTCATCCTCCTCAGAGGTCTGAGAAGTAAGAATTACAAACGATGAAGCTGAGGCCTAGAGAGATCTCAGTCAAGGCCACACACACTGGTAACTGGCAAAGTCGGGATCTGAATCTACACTGCTTACGTCCATGTCCTTTTTGACCTTCCACTCTACCTTAGCAAGTGTTTTATTCTGTTGTCTGGAAATTTTCATTTTTAAACATGTATTTATCAGCAAGTCCTCATGGAACAAGAGTTGTTGAAGAGTGGCAAAGGGCACAGATGGAAAGAGGCCCTGACTGTGCTCATGTAGCAGACAAGGCCGGAGTTCTGTCCACCTCTCCTCTGGTGATTTTACTATCTCTGTGCCCACCAGTCAGACTCCCAACACCCAGGTTATTGTTCAGTCACTAAATTGTGTCTGACTCTTTGCAACCCCATGGACTTCAGCTTGCTAGGCTTCCCTGACCCTCACTGTCTCCCAGAGTTTGCTCACATTTATGTGCACTGAATTGCTGATGCTATCTAACCATCTCATCCTCTGCTGCCCCACTTCTTTTGCCTTCTGATGCTTTCCCAGCATCAGAATCTTTTCCAGTGAGTTGGTTCTTTGCATCAGGTGGCCAAAGTATTGGAGCTTCAGCTTCTGTATCAGTCCTTTCAATGAATATTCAGGGTTGATTTCCTTTAGGATTGACTAGTTTGATCTCCTTGCAGTGCAAGGGACTCTCAAGAGTCTTCCCCAGCACCACAATTCAAAAGCATCAATTCTTTGGCACTCAGCCTTCCTTATGGTCCAACTCTCACATCCATACGTGACTACTGGTAAAATCGTAGCTTTGACTATATGGACCTTTGTCAGCAAAGTTATGTCTCTGTTTTTTAAAACACTATCTGGGTTTGTCATAGCTTTCCTTCCAAGAAGCAAGTGTCTTTTAATTTTGCGGCTGCAGTCACTTTCCGCAGTGATTTTGGAACCCAAGAAAATAAAATCTGCCACTGTTTCCATTGTTTCCCCATCTATTTGCCATGAAGTGATGGGACCAGACACCATGATCATAGTTTTTTGAATGTTAAGTTTTAAACCAGCTTTTTCACTCTCCTCTTTCACCCTCCACAAGAGGCTCTTTAGTTCCTTTTCACTTTCTGCCATTAGAATGGCATCTGAGATTATTGATATTTCTCCAGGCAATCTTGATTCCAGTGATTCATCCAGCCCAGCAGTTCACGTGATTTACTCTGCATATAAGTTAGATAAGCAGGGTGACAATATACATCCTTGATGTACTCCTTTCCCAATTTGGAACCAGTCCATTGTTCCATGTCTGGTTCTAACAGTTGCTTCTTGACCTGCATACAGGTTTCTCAGGCAGGTAAGGTGGTCTGGTATTCCCATCTCTTTAAGAATCTTCCACAGTTTATTGTGGTCCAGACAGTCAAAGGCTCTAGCATAATCAACAAAGCAGAAGTAGATGTTTTTCTGCATCTTTGTCAAAGAACTGTATCAGGCTGTGGAAACCACTTTGTCTACCTGCACTGTGGACTAGAAGTGCCTGGGAATTAACACACAGCCCGTGGGCTGGCTCTTCCCCTCGGTCTGCCAGATACTGGGATCTAAATACACAGCTCCCTTGCTCTTGGCCAGGGGGATTCTAGATGCGCATTTATCCCACGTCTCAAGACTTCCTGCAGGATTAAGCCTCAGTCACCCACCGTGGTAGCTGGCTTGATAACCACCTCTCATTGGATGCCTTCTCTGCCTGGGTCACCTTCCCACTTGCCTGCTGGTGTCCCTGCACTTCCCAAATAAACCACATTTCCTCAAGCTTCATTTCAGGGTCTGTGAGCTGCCCCAGGGTGCTGGATCCCATCCTATCCTTCCACACTGAGCATCTGGACCCAGCCATTATGATCTCCTTTCTTGGCATCTCCCTTTCCCTCTTTACTGCCCTCCCCCCCATCGAATCAGGACTTAAATACCTCCAATGCCCTGGAGAGACTATCAGATCTCCTTTCTTGCTCTCAACCCAAACTTTAGAGAGTCATCTACTTGTCTTCTCCACTTCCTTGGTTCCATTAATTCATCAGTTCCTGCCCTGCCTCCCCAGTCTGGCTTCCACCCCCACCACTCCACTGACTGTGCTTTCATCAAATTTCCATTGTCTTTTCTTCAAGTCCAGAGGATATCTCTCAGGCTGTATTTTGTCTTCCTGATGCAGTTGACCCTGACCTTCTTCTATAATGTTCTCTCCCCTTGGCTTCTGAGACATCACACTCTCCTGGGTTTCTTCTGGGTTTTCTCATACTACTCTCTCTCATCCTTTGCAGCCTCCTTTCCCCTTAATGCTGGTGTTCCTCGGGGTGGGCCTAGGGTACCTTGTCTCACCCTATTTGGTCTATACTCTCCCCTCGTGTCCCAGCACACCTCTCATGACTTCCATCACCAGCTCCCTGCCCTGTCTCCAGTCTTGGCTACTTCAGAGCTCAGTTTTGGACTCAGATGTCTCAGTGTAGCTGTTTCACAAGTCCCTTCTTTCCTCAGGGTTCATCAGATTCTGCATCCATTTGGCTCCCCAAGGCAAGCCCTCAGGGAGGTAGTAGAATCCTCTCACACTCACATTCACCACATGACCAAGACCTGTTGACTTTACCCCTAAATAGTTATCAAATCTGGCCCCTAGTCTCTATTCCAATGGTTCAGGCATCATTACCATTCATCTGCTACGGCCTCCTCACTCATGCCCTGATCCTGCTCTCATCCACACTCGCCCTGCCCCCTCCCCCCGGGGGGTGGGAGTGCTTTTTAGATTACATCCACGTTCCTGCTACTGCTTGTGTCTTGTGAACCTACTCAAAGCTTGGTGTCTTCATGCGTATCATGGGGCCAACGATGTATACCTTGAAGGGCTGCAGGGAAGATAAAATGAAACGTTGAGTGTAGAATAGCGTTTGTAAACTGTGAAGCGAAATGCTTTTGTGGTAAATGAGCAATTTTCAGGGCTAAAGACGCCGGTTCCTTGGTGCTGTCCGTGGTGCTGAAAGTTGGTTGGTCACTCCCCATTTTCTGCTTCCCTGGGATGCTAACTGCAGACGTCAGTCCGATAGGTTTTGGGGCGTTTTTTGTATGTGTGCCGTCTAGATTTTTTTTTAATTTTTTTCTTTTAACGATCACAGTGACTTGTGGCTCACCAGGTAAGTCAGAGGAATAGAAAGTAAAGGTGAAGCCTGAAGTTTCAGGAGTTAGCTTCATTACTAACAAACAAATGACCTACTACCAGTATCTGTTTTCTTATCTGATAAACGGGATATAATACATTCACATGAACTTGCTTAAAAGTGATTGGAAATGGAAATTAGATGAAACCTGAAAACAAGGTAACGTTACTGGTTACTTTAACTTGCGGGCTTTACCATAAAAACATTGCCCCTAAACAAGCATATTAACGTTAGTTGCTACCACTCTTAGTAGGTGATTTTACAGTACACGTGAGAGGGTTTTATCACCTTTTGGCAATTACAGATTTATTTTTCCCCTTCTGGGAAATCAAAGGGGAGGGGGCTATTTCTCGGCTGAGAAACGTCGAGGTGGGGTGGGCAACAAGTCCTCCTGTCCTTGGCAATTCAAATTCAGCTAAAAGCCTCTGAACACCTAATTCAGGCTCCTTCATCCTTCCAAGACTACTCACTGTAAGGTGATTCATGTTAGTCCCATCTTACAGATGGAGAAATTGAGACTCTGAAAGGTGAAATGATTTGCTGGAGGGTGGAGGAGAACCCGGCTTGCACAGACTAGGTGAGCGAGCACCCTGGCTAGGGAGGACGATAGCGGGGAAATCAAAGGCTCTCTCCCTCCTCCCACAACCACGCAGGTCCCTCCACTCCCGAGAGCGTGGGTGGCGGCGAGACAAAGGGGACGGGGGCGGGGCGAAGTGGGGGTGTGGGAGAAGGCCGGAAGTGCGGCCAAGGAGGAGGCGGGAAATTCCGCGCAGGGGGAGCTCGGACATGGCGCAGACCTGGGTCTCTATTCAGAGGCCGAGTATCCTTGGACAAGTGGCCTCCCCTCTCTGGGCCCCAGTTTTCTCCTCGGTGAAACAAGCAGAGGGCGTTCGCGGGGCTGGATTGAGTGAGATCTGAGTGACAGTGTGCCCCGCCCTCAACAGGCGCGCAGCAAATAGGCAGCCTCTCCGCCCCTCGGTATCCAGTCTGTGAAACGCTAACCGGGTCGAG
Organism: Capra hircus; assembly: GCF_001704415.2. Taxonomy (NCBI): domain Eukaryota; kingdom Metazoa; phylum Chordata; class Mammalia; order Artiodactyla; family Bovidae; genus Capra; species Capra hircus. Next base: position 72,523,835 of record NC_030814.1, read on the forward strand.
GAGGGCGGGGAACCCAGGAGCCTAGCGGTCGCAGTGAGGGGCTGCGGGCGAGGGGCGCCTCTCCCTCCTTTGGGCCCCTGCTTCCCTGGCGGCACCGCCCCCTCCCGGGTTCTGAGGCCGCCAGTCAGCTAGCGCGCATGCCCGGGGCGGGGCGCGGGGTGGGAGCGCGGAGCTGGCGCGGGGGACGGCTGCGCCGAGTCCGCGGGTCCGCCCGCCAGCCCGGCCGGAGGCAGCCGAGGCAGCTCGGGCGGTGGCGGTGGCGGGAGCCAGAGCGCAGCTCGCCGAGGAGACGGAACGGCGACAGAGCCCGGTAAGCGCTGCTCCTGCATCTGCTGCTCGCTACAAACGGGCGGTGTCGACCCCCTTCTGCCGCTCGCAGCAGCCCCAGAGCCGCTGTCCAGGGTCCTCGAACCGCCTGGGTGGCGGGGTTTGGGCACAGCGCGCGGCTTGTGTCTGGCGTGCGCCTGGGTGAAGGTACGCGCGCTACTGGGGCGGCGGGTGTCCATTTCCAGGTTCCTCTCTGGGGCGGGGCGGGGGCGGGTCCGCAGTCCTGGCCGAGCACCCGAGGGGCCCTGCGGGCCATCCCGCCCTGTGTGTAAGACCCCGGCCCCGCGCCTGGCCTCGCCTCTGACTGCCGCTTTGTTTGGCACCGTGGTGCGGGAGGGGGCGCTTCCCGCCACCGCGGGGAAAGGGTCCGCCCGCGTTGATTCATTTTCCCCATGGAGCGAGCTCGGCGATCGAGTGGCTCTATTGGCACCATCAAGCACACTCGCTGTCGCACGCTCGGTGTGGCACACACTCTGGGGGTCCACCACATATACTGTCACACGCTCACCACTCGAGGCCACAGGTTTACACACACTATGGTCCTTGATCATTCCATCAGACTCATACACATGGCCACCTGTGCACCCACCCAGTACATCTTTGCGTACACACCCAGGCATTGCTACGCACTCACATCAGCCATCGCCTATCATAGCACACACTCAACTCAGCAATAGTCCCCATCACAACGCACTCGCAGCCACCCTACTCTGGCCTGCTTGCGCCTGTTCACACCTGCACATCATGGTGTCCCTCGTGTACCCCCAGACCCTGGAGTAGGTGTGTCATGCACTCCATCACACACTTTCAGCTTGCTCTCCACCCCTCAACTCCTGCATGTCCACTCTTGCCCTCCTGTGAGTGTATGGACAGCTGCCCTGAAGGCTATTTCTGGAAGGAAGACTGGATATCACCCTTTGCTAGACTCCTTCTCCCATCCAGCCCCAGGCAGGACGCTTTACTGCTCTGACGGTTGTAGAAGACAAGGGGATGAGAGGGTGAGGTACAGCACACCTAGACTGTCACACACACACACCTGCTGAAGTACCGCAAGCCTTTGTCAATCTTATCACCATGGGGAGAGGTGATTGCAGGTGCCTGGCAGTCCTGGCTCCAATTCGGGAAGAAATCCTAAAGGGGAAATAACAGGCTGGCCAGGTCTCTGGGCTTGAGTGAGCATTCACAGGGACTTCTCTGCCTGGGAGCAGGGCACAACAACGCTTGTGCACATACCAGCCAGCTCTCCCATGAATGAGGCTCTGAGGCCAGGTGGCCATGAATGTGCATACCCACAGGGTCCAAATGGCCACCAGGAGACACAGACACGTAGGGCATTCTGCACATACAGACTGCACATGTGCACACCAAGTTCTTGAGCAAAACGCAGGAGCCAGACTCTGGCTCCCCAGGCTGGCCTAAGCTGGCGCAGATGTCGACAAGCCATCTACATGCTCCGCTGCACGCCGGGTGAGCCAGCCCACACAACTGGGGGTCATTTCAACCTTTTACCTCCATCAGGAGGCAAAAGTGTGCAGGATCATCTGCCCAAAGGGTGTGCCCACAAGTGGGTTCTCACACAGAAGACACTCTTGCTTCCTCTCCTAGACACCTCCTTGTGCTGTTGCCTGTTAGATCCAGGGGACTGGGAGGACCCTTGGCATGACCCTGAAGAGCATAAAGGGGTTTTAAGAACCACGCATCAATGTCCAAGATCTTGGCTGATGTGAGTAGGAAGAACCAGGGTTTGGATTCAGACAAAACAGGCTTTGAATCACAGCCCCATCCTCTCCCAGCTGTGTGCCCTTGGTCAAGTCTTTTTTGCCTCTAACTTCAGCATCCTCATCTGTGAAATGGGATGATAATGCCCCCCTCCTGAGACTGTTGTGGAGTCCAGATGCAAAACCAAGCCTGAGAATGCTGGGCCCAGGGCTGAGCACACAGTGGGAGAGTGATGGAGCTGAGTCCAGTGGGAGATGGGAGGCGAGAATATAAGACCCCAGGCGTGGGTTGCCTTTTGGAGAAATGACTTGAGAATACCAAGGCTTTCTTGAGAGCTGGGTAAAGCCTAGCAGAACTGCAAGCGGTAGAGCCTCTAGGAATAGTATCCTGGCAGATTGTAAACCCAGGCCTCAGCCTAGTATAACTACATCCTCTCCCCTTTGTGGCTTCCCGGGTGATGCTAGTGGTAAAGAACCCACTTGCTAATGCAGGAGATGTAAGAGACGTGGATTCAATTACTGGGTCAGGAAGATCCTCTGGAAAAGGGCATGGCAACCCACTCCAGCATTCTTGCCTGGAGAATTCCTCTCCAGGAAGGAGCCTGGCAGTCTACAGTCCATAGGATTGCAAAGAGTCGGACACGACTGAAGCGACTTAGCATGCAGGCATCTCCCCCATTTGAAAGATTGGGAAACTGAGGTTCAGTGTGGAAAAACTCACCCAAAGTCATGTAACAAGTCAATGACTAGGCTGGGGCTTGACCCCCACATCTTTCTAACTATGTGGCCAGGCTCTTTGTCCCAACTTGGACCTTATTCCACATCAGAGAATTGTGGACTGACAACTAAGAAGGTAGCCTCTTATGGAACTTTCAGAAGGGGCATGTTGCCAGCTTGGCCATGCCCGCCTCTTCGAACCTCAGTGTCCTTCTCTGGAAAATAAGACCAGAGCATCTGCCCAGAAAGTGTACAGGATTTTCACATAATAAGCCTTGTAAGAACTTCATGCGTGCAGGGCCACCTCCCGCCTTCTTGGCATCTAGGTCAAGAGCCAGAACTCAGGTGGCTACAGACCAGGTGAATAACACCCACGAGGGGCTGCTATAAGAAAAATGATGGTGCAAATCAGTGATCAATGGCAGCAGGCAGTCAACCTCAGTGCCCAGGACACCACTGGGAGGGGTAGAGATGGTGGCTGATTGGATCCATCTAAGGAGGCAGCCACTGCTCGCTGCTGCTATGAAGGAAGCACATGCAGACTGCCAAATCTTAGTTTTCCAAGAGGAGCTAGAGATCTGATTTTCACATGAACTCTTCTAATTTTTAGATGTTGATCAATAACTTAAAAAAATTTTTTTTTCAGCACTCCAAGTTGATCAGGCATGTCCAAGGGCGAGGTTTTGCCAGTTTGTACCTGTGTTGCTGGCCCTCCCTCCCCTGCCCCCTCCTGGGAGCACAGCTGGGCTCTGACAGACTGAGTAGATAAAAACAGGCCTTGCATGTACACAGCCCAGCCCTGAAGTAGCAGGAGCGTGCACACCCTTCATCTTCTTTAATTCTCCCTGCAGCCCTGGGGGAGCAGGGGGTAGGTTTGTTAGCGTCCCTAGTGGGGAGAAGGCACTTGCCTAAGGTCATAGAGCTGGTATAAAATCAGGAAGCTGGTAAGTTGGGGAGCTGTCCTGACTTCTGGCCCATGCCTCACCTGGGGGAGGGAGCCTATTGGAGGGGCCGGTGTGAGAGGACCCCGGGGCTGGGCTACCAGGGGTGAAAAGAAGGTTGGTGAGGACTCAGAGCATACCTCCTATAGCCCTTGGCAACTCCTTCCAGTTCCAGCCCAAGCTCCCTATTTTGTTGTTGTTGTTTAGTCTCTAAGTCATTTTCGACTCTTTTGGAACCCCATAGACTATAGCCCACAGGCTCCTCTGACAATGGGATTTCCCAGGTAAGAATTCTGGAGTGGGTTGCCATTTCCTTCTCCAGGGGATCTTCCCTGGGATCCAACCCAGGGATCGAACCACTTCTCCTGCATTGGCAGGCGGATTCTTTACCACTGAGCCACCTGGGAAGCCCCAAGCTCCCCATACACCTGCTGTTTTTATGCTGATGAAAACCAGATCCAAAGAATTCCAGCAGACCTCTCCTGTGTTTCAAACCTGTCTCCCAGAGGCCTCCTGGATATCTCCCCTATAAGACCCGCAGACACCCCACTTAAACTTCCCAAAACCCAGTCCCCCACCATCCTCTGCAAGACTGCTTCTCCTCCCATCCCCCTATTTTGGTGAAATCCTCACCCCCCAAGTCCCATAAGCCCAAAGCTTGGGGGACCCAGTGGTGAACAATAGCAACTGAATCCCCATCCAGGCACCTGAGGGCCAGGTGGGGATCCAGAGGTGTAAAGGGCTATAGGCAGAATGACAAGAGTCTGGTTAGGAGTAGAACAAGAGGCCACAGGAACCCCAAGGAAGGTGGTATGCAAAGAAGGTCATTGGAGGAGGTGGCATTTAAACTGAGAACTGAAGGTTTAATAAAACCCAAGCAGGAAAGTTGTAGAGGCCAAGATGGGAGAGAATTTGAACCCCTGGTTGAACCCAAAGCATTTTTGAGTGTGTGTGTGTGTGTGTGTGTACACATGCTGTGGGGGATGGAGTGCATAATGAAAGATAAAGCCCACCAAGTGAGTAAATACACAGGGGCTTAGAAGCACATTAAAGAGTTGGACTTGACCCTAAAGATAACAAGAAGTCATTAAGTTTCTTTTTCCCTGTTTTCTTTAAAAATGATACATGCACACATAATCAAAATTCAAGCATTGCAAAGCAGCATTAATAAAACGGTTTCTTCTACCTCCAGATTCTCTGGTCTCACTTCCCAAAGGCAATCACTGCTAACAGTTTCATGGGTTTCCTTCCAGAAATTTTCTCTTTATAAATACACCTACAGATGTGTATCTATCCTTTTCCTTGCCTACACTCACAGAAACCCACTAGCCATGCTGTCCCCTGGTTTTTTTCCTTGACTTACCTTGAGCATCTTTCCTCATCACTCCACCCATTCTAACAGCTGTGGGGGGTGGAGGGTTTCCCATATGTTTGTCCCACATTTTACAAACACACTTCCTGGTTTTCTTCTCATTACCAGCCATGTTCTCATGCACCATTAGTCTGATATTGATAAATGTCCTTCCAAAAAGATTGCAACCAATTTATTTCCCCTAAAAGAGCAAAGAGGGCTTTGAGCCAAGAGTGGCATGGTGGGACCAACGTCACAGAAAGGGCATTCAGTCATTTATTTAACAAACATGTATTGGAAACCACTTGCTTACTATGTGCCAGTCATTGTTCTCAACCCTGAGACTACATCAGTTAACATGGCAAAGTCCCCACACTCCTGGAGCGGACATTCTCATGGTAGAGACACATCATGAGCAATAAACAAGCATATGCAATTTGAGGATGAAGACAGGTACCAGAAAGAAAAATGGAGCAAGGCAAGGGGGGAGGAGAGCACCAGCCCATGTTGGGAAGGAGGCTACTTTATACTGGATATGTCAGGGAAAGTTTCAGGGAGATGCAGATGTTGGGAGCGAAAGCATTTCAGGCAGAGAGGAGACAGCCAGTGCAAACGCCCCAAGGTATTGGGTCCAGGGGCCAACAGGGCAGACGGGTCGCTGAAGCAGGGTAATCAGGGGAGAGCAGTAGGAGACAAGACCAAGAGCTGTGACAGGGCCAGAAAATGCAGGAACTTGTGGGCTATGGTGAGGAGTTTCCCTGGTGGCACAGATGGTAAAGAATCTGCCTGTAATTCGGGAGATCCACATTCAGTCCCTGGGTTGGGAAGATCCCTTGGAGAAGGGAATGGCTACCCACTCTAGTATTCTTGCATGGAGAATTCCATGGACAGAAGAGCCTGGCAGGCTACAGTCCGTGGGGTTGCAAAGAGCTGGACACAGCTGAGTGACTAACATTTTTACATTGCATGAAATGGGGACACTACATGGTTCCGGGCAAAGGAGGTCTGCCTTGAATTTTACTAAGATCCCTCTGGCTGCTGTGTTGAGAATAAACAAATAGAGTGAAGAATAAAGCAGGAATAATTCCGGTCAGAGATGGTGTGGGTTTGGCTCAGGATAATTGCCAAATTCTGGATTTCTTTTGAAGGTAGATCCATTATGTTTTGCTCGAATGTTGGGCTGGAGGGTTTGAGAAGTCAAGGGATCTTGGCCTGAGCACTACAATGTGGCTTTGGAGATGTCGGGAGGAAGAGATCTGGGGGAATCAGAGCTCTGCTTGCACTGGCTGCTGAGTGTATGAAAAAACTGAATTGCATGCTGATCCAGCGGCCTGCGAGATCCTCTCCCTGGGTGTATCCCAGGTACCACACACTCAGTTTGTCCAAAATGCAACTCTCCCTTTCCCCAGATGTCTTGCCCAGCAGCCCCCCAACCTAGCCAGAATCCTGCAGACCACCCCCACGATCACCTCTTACATCCAGTTTGGTTCCTGTCAGTTTCCCTCGGACCTCTCAAAACTGCCAACTCTTCATCCCCACCACCTTTGCCGTACTGTCTCTCATCTAGACCATCACAGGGAAAGGGCTGGGTAAATGAATGAAGAGCAGGATGCATGAGAGGTTGAATAAATGATTGGCCAACCCCTCCTCTCCAGCCTCCTAAGCAATCTTTGAAAACACACATTTCAGACTGTGACCTTTCCTCAATCGTAAACCATTCCCATCTCCCCAGGGCCTACACAGACATAAACTGGTGATCCACAGACATACTTTGGCCCACATACCAGAGTTTTTAAATCTTGAATTAATTGGGATATTTTACATTAAACTTCTGTATTTCCCACTTCTGACTGATACTACCAGGATGCATTTCTCCAGGACAGTACTTGGCTAATGGAATATGGTCCCCCCTTTAGACAAGGCACATGCTCTCTAGTTTGAGGACCCAGTCTGCTTCCCTCGATTAGATTACCTACCTGGCCCCTATAGCATCAGAATTTGTGACCCATGGCCTAAAGGAGAACAGCATAACTTCTAGGTAGCATGTTGCATGGGGTGGGCTAAAAAGGGAGGGTGAAAAGTTAGATTGTGGCCAAGTTGTGAAGGGCCTTGATTGCCCTTTTAGGAAGCCTGGCCTTTATCCAGAGGGCCAATGGGAGCAGTGAAGCAGGGAAATGGTATGGTTGGGTTCGTTTATTAGCCCAGACCCTATGGACAGGAGGGGATCAGACAAAGGTAGAGAATGTGGTAAGAAGGCCTGGCTGTTAGAAACAGTGAGAGGGAAGAGGCCTGGATAGAGGCTTCTCCCACTGGGTCTCCTCTGAGTCTGAGTCTGCTCTTTCTGTGTTTCAGAACCAGACAGAAGCCTGGGGCACAAGCATGGTCATGAGGGCAACTGGGCAGTGCTGAAGACCCAGCCTGGCTCCAGCTGCTTCGCAAGGACTCCAGCCCCCCAGGACCCCAGCCCACAGCCTTCTGCTGCCCACAGGATGGGAGCCTGGGGGCTGGGAGCCAGGCCATGAGGGACTGCTGCCCCTCCCAGCAAAAGGCCATCCCTACACACCCAAGGCACACCCCCGCCCAAAGCCCAAGTATGGACTCTAGACACAGCAGCCCCAGTGGGGCTGGGGAAGGGGCGTCCTGCTCTGAGGACCTTGGCAGGAGTGTGGCCTACCCCTCCATGACCCACATCCCTTCCCAAGAGGCAGCCACCAAGGAGACATTAGGGACACAAGGAGCCTTGATCTCAGGAACACCAGAAACCACCTTCTCTGGGAGGCCAGAGCCTGTGTCCTCAGTGAAAACTGATCCTTCACCCTCAGAGAACAGAAATCTGATGTTCTTAGAGAATATGGATTCCAAGTCTTCAAAACAGGTAGATTCCATTTCCATAGGAAAGGAAGATGCTGAGTCCTTGAGGAAGACAGATCCTATGTTGACAGGAAAAACGGAGCCTGCAATCGTAGGGAAAGGGGATTCTGTGGCTTCTAGAAGGAAGGATCCTGTGACCCCAGGAAAAGAGGAGCCTGGATCCTTGGGAAAGGTGGATCCTCAGTGCTCCAGCAAGATGGATACAGTGTCCCTAAGGAAGGAGGAGCCTGGATCCTTGGGCAAAGTGGATCCTGTATTCCCAAGAAAGGAGGAGCCCAGGTATTCAGGAAAAGAACTTCAAGTGTCCTCAGAAGAGGTGGGGCCTGCATTTGCAGAAAAGACAGATCTTGTAGCCTTGGGAAAGAGAGATCCCGAGCTCTCAGCAAACGCGGATCCTGTGTCCTTGGAAATGCTGCTTCCAGGGTCACCAGGCAAAATCATGCCTGGAACAGTGGCTCTGGGGCCATCAGGAAGGGTAGATCCTACTCACTTGGGGATGACAGATCCTGTATCTATGGTAAATGCAGAAATTATGTCCTACACAAAAGAGGACCCTCAGTTCCTAGGAAAGATGGACCCTGCCTCCTCAGGAAAGCAAGGCTCCACGTCTGTGGGAATGACAAAAACCATGTCTACTGGACAGGTGGAGCCCATGTCTTTGAAAAATATGGACCCCATGTCTTCAGGCGAAGTGGGTTCGGTTTCTTTGGCAAAAGTGGATCCTGTGTGCTCAGGAGAGCCAGAGCCCTTGTCTCCCGTGCAGGCAGAACTGATGTCAGTGGGAAAGACAGAAACCGCATCCTCAAGAAAGAAGGACCTAGTGTCCTCCAGAAAGGGGGATCCCATCTCTGTGGGAAACACAAAAACATCACCTCCTGGAAAAGTAAATCCTGAATCATCAGGAAAGATAGACTCTGCGTCCTCTGGTCCCATGGGTCCTCCTTCCTCTGAAAGAGCTGAGGCAGTGACTAGGGGGAAAGCAGACACATTGTCCTCGGAAAAGACAGGTCCCCTGGGCCCTGGAAAGGTGGGTCCCCCAGCCTTGGGGAAGGCTGATCCCCCCACTTCAGGGAAAGTGGACCCTGTGATCAAGGGAAAGCCAGAAGCTGTTCTCCCCAGAGACATAGACTCCGAGTCCGCAGGAAAGGTGACCCCCGTGAGTCTAGGGAAAACAGTCCCGGCATCCTCGGGAAAGGCAGAAGCTGTCCCAGAGGGAAAGGTGGATGCTCTGCCCCTCGAGAAGGGCAATCCTATGAACTCCACGAAGGTGGATCCCAGGGCCTCCGGGAAAGCAGAATCCAAGTCCGAGGGCAAAGCGGAAACCACACCCTCTGGGCAGGAGGGCACCGTCTCAGCCGGGAAAGTAGAGGCTACATCTTCGCCGAACGAGAAGCCACTGGGCCCAGAGAAGCCGGATCCTGGATCCTCAGCATCAGCAGGCTCTATTGCCTCTGGAAAGGTGGCGCCTGTAGCCCTGGACAAGACTGACTCTGTGCCTCCAAGAAAGGGGGAGCCCCCATCGTCAGGGAAGGGGGACAGCCTGACTCTGGAGAAGGCCTCCTCCAGGCAGGCAGATGACAAACCCTGTGACTCCGCTCCTTCTCCCGCAGATGGCGGGGGCCGCGTGGAGCCAGCGTCACTGCCCAGCTCCGAGGCCTCCAGCCTCGTCCGGAAGGACCCGGCGGCTGCCAGGGCCGAGAGAAGCCCCGGCCTGGAGGCGGTCGCGCCGCCGCCGCCCGGGCCGCGGACTCGCGACAACTTCACCAAGGTGCCGTCGTGGGAGGCGAGCGCCCCGCCGCCACGCGAGGACGCGGGCACGCAGGCGGGCTCGCAGGCCTGCGTATCGGTGGCCGTGAGCCCCATGTCTCCGCAGGACGGCGCGGGCGGCCCGGCCTTCAGCTTCCAGGGGGCGCCGCGCGCGCCCAGCCCCGCGCCCGGGCCGCCCTCTCGCCGGGACGCGGGCCTGCAAGTGTCCCTGGGCGCCGCCGAGACGCGCTCCGTGGCCACTGGGCCCATGACGCCGCAGGCCGCCGCGCCGCCCGCCTTCCCCGAAGTGCGGGTGCGGCCGGGCTCCGCGCTGGCGGCCGCCGCGGCGCCCCCCGAGGCGGTCGAGCCGGTGCGCGACGTAAGCTGGGACGAAAAGGGCATGACGTGGGAGGTGTACGGCGCCGCCATGGAGGTGGAGGTGCTGGGCATGGCCATCCAGAAGCATCTGGAGCGACAGATCGAGGAGCACGGTCGCCAGGGGGCGCCCGCGCCGCCACCTCCCGCTGCGCGCCCGGGCCCCGGCCGCGCGGGCTCTGTCCGCACCGCGCCCGCTGAGGGAGCCGCCAAGCGCCCGCCGGGCCTCTTCCGCGCGCTGCTGCAGAGTGTGCGGCGCCCGCGATGCTGCTCGCGGGCCGGGCCCACGGCCGAGTGATCGGCTCCGCTTTTGTACGCCCGGGTTTCCAACCTTCTCAGGCTCCCTTCTCGATCCCAGGCCCCTAGAAGGGATCCCCTCAACGCGCGACAGGCCTCCAAGGGGCGGGCAGCATCTAGGGCCTTCTCATCCTTTCAAGCCCCCCTTTCCCTTCCTAAACACACCAATGAATGCCCTCTACCCAGCTCCCTCGTGGTCAGGAGCCCACGAACCCAGCCCCGACACCCCCCCCCCCCCGTCCCCTCATAGCCCTCAGCGCCACCCCCTCCCTGCCACACTAGGCGACCTCTGGGAACCTAGCCTTGAGAGCTAGGGCAGACTCCTGAGATGTCCAGACAGGTGCGCTGTGGTCTCCAGAGGCAGCCAGGTCCCCAGAACGGGAGAAACTGTGTACAAAAGCCCCAAGTATGTGAGGATTGGCATGTGAGACCCCCGATGTGCAAGCTCGGGGTGTATGCGAGTGCGTGTCCACGCGGCGGGCTGGCCCCGTGGCCTGGGCATCTCTTGCATGCTGGTAGTCGTCCCCTGTTCCTGTCCCCCCCTCACCTGGCCCTATCCCCACCCTCACTGGACACCACTCCACAATTCCCAGACAGGCCAAAGGCAGCTGCAGGAGTGCCCTGTGGGCGCAGCTGCAAGAGTCACAGAAACGCTGGAGGGTCATGGTCAGAGGCCCACAGCCTGGTGACAGCTGGCCTTGGGTGCTGGGGACACGACGGAAAGCTCACTCTACAACCACCGTAGTCCCTAAAAGACCACCCTCTCTGGTCCCTCATTCCCCAGTGCCGTGAGCCCCACAAGTCCCTTGTGACCACTCAGTACCCCTGTTCCCCAACCCTCCAGCCACGGTTTTTGGCTACAAACTGTCACAATACATTGGTAATAAAATACTCCCCCAACCCTTGTCAGTTGTGATTGGCTACAAGCAGATGGAGGTGGAGCAGCTTAGCTTTTTATGATCAGGGAAGGGTAGGTGTAATTTGGGGGTAATAAGGCCTCTTTGGAGGTGGATCAGCAGAGTGGGGGCCCATGTGGAGCTCTGTGGCCAGGGTCTGGTGGCTGCGCCTCCATCACAGATCTGTGGTGTCCAGGCCAAGGTTGGTGAAGGCCAGCTCCTCCTTCTGCTCTGAGCCCGCCTTCCTCCCGGACAGCTCACTGTTCCAGGGCTCTAGATCTGGCCCCATGGGACCATTCGGGGGCTCCTTCTGTGGAAAGAGGGAGGGGAGGGGTCAGACCAGGGCAAAGATGGAGTGATCTCTCCAGTCCTTAGGAGAATGAATGGGCCTTCAAGCTCACGAACAGATGGCTCCTTGGCTGGGGTCTCAGTTTCCTGACTCTGTCCCAGAGGCGGCCATGACTACTGGTGGTGCAGATGGGTTCAGGTGATGGGGTGGGCCTCAGGGGTCTACTCTAGCCTTTGTCTTGCCCATGAGCATGGCGGCATTTTGGTCTTCTGCCAGGTCCTGAATAAGTCAGGCCCTGTGTCCTGTGCCAGAGCCAGTCCAGCCACAGTCCTTGCCACCTGTACCTCATGGCATGCACGGTGGGTGCTGGGCACAGCCATCCATGACCTGAGGTACTCATAGGACCCCCTGAGGGAGGGATAATGTCCCCCAGTTTACAGATGAGGAAACCGAGGCTTGGAAGGCTCTCTGGCCCAGAAGGGGCACAGCAAGGTTTGGACCGCTTGTCTTGCTGACTCTAAAGCCTGTCCACAACTCCACGCTGCCCCTGGTTGAATTTGGCAGGTCATTCTGCCATCCCAGAGGGATACATCACACCCAGGTCCTGCCTGCTGGCCATCACGGCATACACTAACTTGTCTCCTGCCCTCCCTCTTCCCTCTCACCATGTGACATGTCACACTCACACCTTCACAAGACTCCCTCCTGTGGACCAGCCAGGCCCCCAGGCTCAGTTACTCCACCATGAGAACACCCATGGGAGCAAAGCCCCAACCACCACCACCACCTCCACCCTCCCTAGGGCTCACTAAGGGCTTTTTCCAGACTGGGGTTGTTCTGGTCCCTGGTAAACAGTGGAACATCTGAGGGGGTCCCAGGAGGAGCTAAACAGTCTGCCATGCTCCCCAGAGCCCTCCACACAGACCCCCATTGGGAACAGTTGGCACATTGCAGCCCAGGAAACATGGCCTGGCCTGGGAGATAGGAGACCTGGGTTCTGGGCTGCCCTGACCTTGAGAACTTTCTGATATTGGGCAGTTCAACACCCCTCCCTGGCCTCGGTTGCTTGAAAAACTCAGACTGGATGAGCCCTCAGGTCTTTCAGACCTTCCACACAAACATTTATGGAAGGCTTAGGTGAGTCGGCACCAAGGGGTCTGTGGAAAAAGGCCCCACCTGCTTTCCACACTTGGAGACCTCAAGGCCCGCTTTCTGCTGCAGGATTCTCGGAGACTGAACCCCGCTCCCTGCCTTCGCAGGATTGGCTTTTTCCCGGCCTGAAGACTGAAGACGCTCAGTCCTCTGATCCTCCTCCCTCTCCAGACTCCCTGGGAGTTCCCTGGCCCTCCCCAACCCCCAGGTCCAGCCCCACTGCTGGGGTCTCTGACTCCACTCCCCTCCCCACTCCACTCTCCTCCACTAGGGTCAACCTTAGCCTCCATTAGGGGCCACCTGCCCAGTCACCGGCTCCAGCCCGCAAGACTGTTTCCCTCCACCTAAGCGGGAGCTTTTACTCCAAACCATCTTGAACCCAGAGATGAGCCATACAACCAGAGGCCTCCAGCATTGCCTGGTGGCCTGAACCCCCATCCATCACCTTCATCCTTGGGGGCCCATTTGGAGGCCTTCAAGTGACAGCCAGGTCCTTGGGCAGCATTCTGATATTTTAACACCTGTGAGAGGCTTTGGTTGACCAAATCTTTTCAAGTAAGGGATCCTCAAGGGAAAATAAGTTGTGAAGCATGAGGCTTCCCTGATGGTCCAGTGATTAAGAATCCGCCTGCCAATGCAGGGAAATTAGGTTTGATCTCTGCTCCAGGAAAATCCCATATGTCTCGAGGCAAATAAGGCCCTGTGCCACAACTACTGAGCTGGCGCTCTGGAACCTGCAAACTTCAACTATGGCGTCCGTGTGCTGCAACTACTGAAGGCCGCTTGCCCTAGAGCCTGTGCTGTGCAACAAGAGAAACTACAACAATGAGGCACCCATGCACCACAACTAGAGAAAGCCCCACACAGCAATAAAGACCCAGCACAGCCCAGATTCCTTACCAACTGAGCTATCAGGGAAGCCGCAGCACAGCCAATAACAAATAAATAAAATTTTTTTTTGAAGTAAAAGTCTTGAAGCATGAAGGGTGGCTGTGGATCCCCAAGAGGGCAGGGCTAGGCTGAGGGTAGGACCCAAAGTAGAGTGGATAAGGTGAATGGCGGGAGGATACCCATCCCTACACACACACACACACACGCACACACACACACACACAAAACCAGAGACTATCGAAGGTCAGTGGGCCTTAGAGCTTCTACTCCAGTGGTGGCTTTCAAAGTGGGAAGGAGAGGATAGTTGCTCCTGGTTCCGGCACCCCATCCCCCACCCAGCCCTCTGATCTACTTTCCCAGTTGCGAGGTTCTCACTCACCTGCACATTAGAATCCTAGGAGCTTTAGCAGCACTTTCCTTCCCAGGCCCACCCCAACTGATCAGAATCTCTGGGCTGTGACCTGATACACTCACATCTAAAGAGCTCCCCATGTCAGCAGCCCAGGCTATGCAAATGCTTGATCTAACCGAACCAACTAGCGTGCTGAACCAACAACAGCGCTGTTTCACTCGAGCCTACCTTTGCTCTTCAGTTGGATTATGTTCATCTCCGGATCTCCTCTTCCCACCCCACCAGCTTTTATATAAAGGATATAAAGGGAAGGAACCAGATTTCTGAGCACTTGCTTTGTGCCAGATGGTTTTTATACCCACTCTTATTTCATCCTCACAACAGTTTTGAATAGTTGGTGTTCTGATCCCCATTTATAGATTAGAAAACTGAGAACCAGAGGGAAGAAGTCACCCACCCAGGGTCACAGTGAATGAGTAGAGGAATAAGGATTGGGTCCCATTCCAAAGCTGTGGGATTTCCCAGGGCTGAGTTCAGAGACACACCCATGTCAGCAGCAGGTCCCTCGAGCTCTGTCCTGAACCCCACCTCTTAAGAGAAGCACCCTAAGTCAGAAACCCCCGGTACCAACTCATCCCCCAACTTGCCTTGATTTCCTGCGTGCGATTTTCCAGATCCACGGAATTGTCATCCAGGGAGTTGATGCTGTAGGGGAGACAATGGAGCTCAGATGGTTGGCAGGCCCAGTCCAACCTGTCTGTGGCCAACAACTTCCACTACCACCATCACCATCACCATCACCACCACCATCACCATCATCATCATCACCCTTCCCCACACCATGACTATTACCACCAACCAGCCTGGCTGCCAGGGGC